>NC_092535.1:14730000-15040000 GCF_037038585.1 Patagioenas fasciata | reverse complement strand
GTTTTTCAGAGAACAGGTTTTTCTGGAAATATTTCTGCAATAATTGAGTTCGGAATTTCAACCTCTCGCCATTCCGCTGGCTGTTTGTAGATAAAACTCTTCCCAAGTTCCTATAATATGTTTCACGGCTCAGCTACATAAGGACAGGACAACTTTTGCCACTATTTTAGGAGCAGCAGTTAGGCAAAAAAACCCAAACAACCCCAACCAAGCAAACAAACAAAAACCACAGAGACAGAGAAACAAAAGCTGGTCAGCAACTTACAGATCATTTTTACAGGGACAGAATTCAGAATTCAACCAATGGACATCACCTTTGAAACGTCCTTCTTTGCTTCAGGTCGAGTCTCTCCTAAAAACTTGTATAACTCACGTCGTTGTATCTTACGCAGAATTTCTCGTGCCTCCTCCAGTTCTGGGCTACTCGAGTGCAGAATTTCCAGGTAGATGTTATCTGCCAAAGTTGCACTGATTTTTGTTAAGTGGGTCAAAATCCAGTGTCACAGCAAAACGCACCAACGGGGACAAAGGTTAAAGCACCGAGAAAAACTGCTGGTTCAGGAAAGACACTCGCGCTCAGAACAACCGAACGTACTAAATCTGACAAATGAGAAGCCACTCACAATACAATCTTAGATTATCAACTCCTAACTGTTGTTGATGGAAAACCACTGTTCTCACCCTTGCAACAAAGGTTATCGTTTACTATTAGTTGCTTCCTCTCCTTGTTTAGTAGAACACCCTGAACCGAGCGCTGGCGCAGGGACAAGGGCACCACGCCTTGTACAAGAATAAAGTCCTCCCGTTAAACCACAGAGTTTCTCAGATTTTGGACGCCAGCACCAAAATCACCGCTCCTGTCCCCACATGACAGTGAACACACCGCGTGTTTCCCACCAGCAATAACAGCAGAGAGACACAAGTTTCTTTTGATGTGGCTTTGGAGCAGAAAGGTTATTTCAAAGTCAGGAACTTCCCCACAAGGAACAACAGACTAAGACTGAGGGATGAGATAATGCAGGTGGAACAAGCAGCCCATGACCACATCCATGGTGACAAGGAACGGTCTGCTGTCTCATCCTTTACTACAACTAGGATTTGCTGTCAAATTAGGAGGCAACAAATTAAAAACAGTGGTTCTTCACCCATCAGGGAGGAAAGGCAGGGAACTCCCTGCTGCAGAACCTCACAGAGGTTTATTACTTGCAAGAGGCAACTGGACAGTTTCACAGAAACACCACTCATCACGGACTGCTGAAAACAAGCCCGTGGCCCTTTCAGAAGCACCCAGGTTGCAACCACTGGGGGCACAGAATAAAGTGCCTTGGTTTAAGAGGAGAAAACCACCCTCATCCTTCACTGTCCACTGTTCCATCTGATGTTGGCACATTCCTTGCATCACTAGTGTCAGAAGGATGGAGCCAGGGTCTTCTGGTGACAACCAATGACAGGACAAGGGGTAATGGGTGCAAACTGGAACACAAGAGGTTCCACTTAAATTTGAGAAGAAACTTCTTCTCCGTAAGTGACAGAGCCTGGCCCAGGCTGCCCAGGGAGGTTGTGGAGTCTCCTTCTCTGCAGACATTCAAACCCGCCTGGACACCTTCCTGTGGAACCTCAGCTGGGTGTTCCTGCTCCATGGGGGGATTGCACTGGATGAGCTTTCCAGGTCCCTTCCAGTCCCTGACAGTCTGGGATTCTGTGATCACTCTCCTTGCTGTTCAGCCCTCCTGGTTGAACAGGACAGCCCTGGCAAGCAGATCCTTGCTGCAGGACATGGCAGGAGGCAGGACAGCCCTGCTCTGCTTGCCCTGAGCTGTGCTCCTCTCCAGGGACCGCAGGCAGCGGGCAGGACCGTGGGCCCCTGCTGCTAACTTGCCAGTACGGCTGATCTCACAGAGCAGAGTCCCCAGGGAACAGATCCCAGCCCACAAAGAACCTAACCTCAGTTCTTGCCTTTCTGCCCAGCCTTCCCCAGCCCAACACTGCGGCTCATGCTCTCCAGCAGCTCCTGTCACTGGAAGGCAGCCCCTGCTGCTCCCGGTGTGGAGGGGCCGGGCAGCTCCTCGGCCCAGCGCTCCCTGCAGCCCCCGCCATGCAGCTCTGGTCAGGCTGGATGTGGCAGGTGAAGGGTTGCCAGCAGAAGGTCTTCAGCATGACACAGGTCAAGACATATGGGATCCTCTGCACCCTCAGCCTCTGTCACCTTGTCCCTGGACCCACGGTAGACATTCTTAAGCCTCTCTGTTGCAGCAGACAAAACCAACACACCACAGCGGTGGGAAGCCGTGGAACTACATAACAGCGGACAAAACACAACTCCAGCCAGCCTCTGTGAATTCAGTAATTTCTGTTTCCTCTTCACAGCACTGAGCCAGACCTTGAGAAATGGGAAAACATCTCATGTCTCAGCTCTTGTTTGCTTCACTCTGTAATCACGCTGGAGTTCTCCCGCACATCAAGCAGGTGCTGCTCTGTGTACTTATTCTACAAGAACCACTCTCACAAGCGCCTGTCTGAGCAACCAGAAACTTTCAGCAATAAATTAAGTTGCTCATATATTCTGTTTTCTTCTGTTGTATTTGCAAGCAGGGTAGCAATGTCTGAAGCAAACCAAATTGCAGCCCTTTGAAACCTGCCTCGGGGTTCCACACCACACCACACCACACGTACTCCTCTACCTGACGCAGCCGGATGTACCGCTCAGAGCCCACTGCCATCCGCTTGTGACAAGTGCAACAAACCCGGGCGTAGGCAGGACCTCCTGACAGCACTGCTTGCAATTATGTGGATTTGAATGTGTGTGGAATATAAGAAGTTGGCGCTTCTCTCTCTCAACATGAAGGTAATTTAAACTAGAAGGTCTTGCTCTCCCAGCAAGATCTGAGAGCGCGTAGATCAGACTCTCTGGGCCTTTCCCACCACCTGTGCGCAAAAGCAGCACTTGAGAGGCCGAGTCCCAGGCAAGGACCCAGCTGGAAAACCACCATTCTAACAGGTACTCATGTTCTTTTACTTTAAAAAGATTGCTGAGAGCTCATACCAGTTAGCTTAGTGTAGGCTTCCATGTCCTCCATTGCTGTAGAAATCTGGTACAATCTTCCTCCAGAGCCTTCTATTTTCCAGTATTTGTCTGCTTTTTGAAAGGCTTCTGTAATCCTATTTTGAGACAAAATTAAGCCTTAAGGAAAGCATCATTTTGAAACACCTTCTTGCTTAAGAGTCAAAAAGAAATGCATTAATATGTTATAAACAAGACAACAACTGAAACTGCCTCCCAAGCACACAGCAGACCCTGACGGCACTGCCATGTCCTAAATCCACTGTCATTGCACGTTTCAGCAGTCTTTCCATTTGCTGAAAAGAGGTTCAAATTAGACTGCAACCTTATTTCAATGAACGAGCAAGTACACTTGGATCTGCTTCAGACTATGAGCTTAACATTACTTAGACAAGTGCAGAAGAACCTGCAAGACAATGACCTGCTCACTCAGTGCCCCACAGATGACCATATTCTACCACAGACTCATTGCTCCAGGAGTTAGCCCAGAGAATACAAACCACTGTAAAGGTAGAGCATCATGGACATGTGGTATTTTCAGGTGGGAAAACCTGATGTTCTAAAGATCAAGTTCTTCCAGAGCTCTGTGCACCTCTTCCCATGTCCAGCTCGTATGCTCATGTGGATAGGCTGTTATAATTATGGTAAACCAAGAACTAAATTTCTTGGCTGTTTTACTCCTCACAAGCAGCAACGGTCTACCTTAGCGTTTTAAGTCTGAGTTTTAGAGGGTCACTAAACCAGAAGCTGAAGTACATGAAATGAAAACAGTCACAAATCACCCTTGTACCCTGTAATCCTCTGTGTTCCTTTTTCCCAAACTCAGCAGATGATTACTCACCAGCCAAGATCCTAATGAAAATATTTTTGGGGGATACTACTATTTCTGCTTTTCAAGAACAGCAAAAAGAATAAAGCTATAGGGAAACTCCTATAGGCATCAAGAGAGGTACAAATGCAGGTAGCCAGCTGAACTGGTCCTGAACCATTCCTGCTGTGGCACTGCATGACTACAGTCAGGCCTCAGCTGAGCTACACTAAGCTTGTCTGTCACTTCACACTGTCAGTAACATTAACCTCGCCCTGTTAACCGGCCCATTTGAACTAAGTGGCCTCTAACTTGTAGCTGGAAATTTGACTGCAGCTGTCAGCAGTTAAAACAGCATAAGCACACCCTGGTCCTACGCTTTTTCAGGGCTTTAGCAATTTTCCTCTAATTGAATTTCTCTTGGAAGGATGTTGTTGTCCTGCTCTCTCTTTTGTTAATCACGGCCTCTATGATACCCTGAGCCTTGACGTAAGAATTGGGTTATATAGCCCACTGGTTTTTATTGCATGTCACACCTTATTGATTATCTGAACACTCAAAACAGAGATACAGTTTCAATAATTTAAAAACAAACGGTATGCAAGAGAAGGAAAGTATAATACTTGCATTATTTCAATGACGTTGCCAACCTTGTGCTGGTACGCTCGCCGGTGCAGCAAATGCCGTGTGTTGAACATATCATACAGATTTTCAGCTTCCTGAATAGAAACAAACCAACCCAATCACCTTTTACTTTTGACACTGCCTGTCTCAGTTAGAAAACTAAAGCAATCAAGGAATCAGATGAGTTGTCTCCTCCTGTTTGCAGCATAGAGCAGAAGGGTTATTTTTCACAGTTTACAAATGCTGAAGCAGACCTAGGCCGCTGCAGGAGAGCAGAGACCCAACACTGACCCCAGCCAGGCCTCCTGCGTCTTTAGAGCCCCTTCCCAAAGCTGCATTCCCCCCACTCAGAACACCTGGAGCAGGATCATGCACAACTGGTGGTTTTGCAGACCCTCCCCTGGAAGGACCCACCACGAGCCCTTCCAAACAGAGACCTGTTCTGTGCCTCCTTTCCTTAAACCGGGTGCTTCTGAGAATGGCTCCCGGAGCAGCAACTCAGGCTGAAGCAGCGCGGGGTGGGCAGCCCCAGCAGCCCCTGCCAGCCAGAACGCAGCTGCGCCGGGCCCGTGGGGGCTGCGTCGGGCCCACGTGTGCTGTGCCAGGCCCGTGGGGGCCGTGCCGGGCCCACGTGTGCTGCGCCGGGCCCGTGGGGGCTGTGCCGGGCCCACGTGTGCTGCGCCGGGCCCGTGGGGGCCGTGCCGGGCCCACGTGTGCTGCGCCGGGCCCACGTGTGCTGCGCCGGGCCCGTGGGGGCCGTGCCGGGCCCACGTGTGCTGTGCCGGGCCCGTGGGGGCTGTGCTGGGCCCACGTGTGCTGCGCAGGGCCTGTGGGGGCTGTGACGGGCCCACGTGTGCTGCGCAGGGCCTGTGGGGGCTGTGACGGGCCCGTGGGGGCCGTGCCGGGCCCACGTGTGCTGTGCCGGGCCCGTGGGGGCTGTGCCGGGCCCACATGTGCTGCGCCGGGCCCGTGGGGGCCGTGCCGGGCCCACGTGTGCTGCGCCGGGCCCACGTGTGCTGCGCTGGGCCCGTGGGGGCCGTGCCGGGCCCACGTGTGCTGTGCCGGGCCCGTGGGGGCTGTGCTGGGCCCACGTGTGCTGCGCAGGGCCTGTGGGGGCTGTGACGGGCCCACGTGTGCTGCGCAGGGCCCGTGGGGGCTGTGACGGTCCCACGTGTGCTGCGCAGGGCCCGTGGGCGCCGTGCCGTGCCGCTGCCCCCCACACAGGCTGCGCTGCCGCGCGCTCCCCGGCTCACACGCGTCGCTTACCTTGTCACGGGTACAGATGACCTTCTGGTTTTCCGTTTCGCAGACCCGGATGAGTTTAAGCAGTCGTTTATAATCAAAGTTATTCTGGATTCCTAGGTGGTGGCAATCCCTAAAAATATTCCACAGAGTGTTTAGCAACGAGAGCATGCTTGTAAATTTGATGGCACTATTTTGATAGGAATTATAATCAAAAGGAAAACTATAGGATTTGTACCTTGCGAAATAATCCCATTTGTCAACGTCAATGCCATTCTTTTTGTTAGCCACTATTTCATACAGGAAACCTTTCTCCTTCGGTCGCCCACGGTACGGCCACTGACAACAGGGGAGCCGAGAACAGGAAAAAAACAACAAACCAGAAACAACATGAAATTTAAGTGTGCAAACAATGTCAGAAACATTTTTTTAAAGACAGTGGGAATATACTTTGATTTTGTCTGTGATAAACATCCAACACTGAGGTAGCAAAGAACGCAAAAGACGATAAAAGAGCTTTCAGAAGCTAAGTTGGGCATTAGAAATCCAGAACTCGGGCTTAAGCAGCTGATTTCCTAGAATATCAGGAAGAATAAAAGCCACGTACATAAGTATTTTGTTTCCCAATCTATTAAAGCAAAGCCTGCAGCCAAAAGAAAATAAATGCACAATAAAGAGGAGAAAAGGTTGGAATCATTTAATCCTCGGGACTTAGTTAAACACACAAACATGTCTTGCGGTCTTCTGCAAGCAACTGTACAACTTTACAGAAGACTCTTAAAACAAACATTTAGATGTTTTAAACAAAAGTTGTTTCAACAGCCAGCTACTTAAACTCCTAACCCACAGCAGAGGAATAATTCAGCCATGAGGCAAACAGGAAATCAAAGCTAAACTAATAAGATACAAGTTATTATATTCTTGAAAAGGTAATGATTCTTCAGGTTAAAGAAAAAATGCCAGAAAGCGGCCTTGAAATTCTGAGGGTGGAAAACATTGTATACAAACAGATAACGGCTTGGATGTTATCAGCATTACAGAAATATTACAATTCATATGAATAAGGATGGAAATGTTTGTAAGCAGCGGGAAGAGAGCACACCACGGGTAAGGAGACTTTACGCTGATCACAAAGAGCTCTGCTGCGGGGACGGTGTTCAGGACACTGGTACGTCCAGCGCACAAAGATCCTGTTGTTCTTGTCCGAACCAGCGCCGCAGAGGAGCCTGCGCTCCGGGGGGACAGCACGGCGTGAACCACCGCCAGCGGCACAACCAGCAGCGCGGCAAGAACGGTGCCACATGCCACCTACAACACCCTCCTCCTGTTGTCCTGCTGGAAAACAGGCACAGAATCCAAAGGAGAAGCAGACCAGGGGTAAGAACCCGGCACAAGATCAGTGGCAGCAGCAGGCAGCGAGATTTGTGTGCAAATGAGCACGAGTGGGTAAAAATCAACTTGCAGACTTTATAAATATCCCCTTTCTATAGGATCTCAGAGTGTATTTTATTATGCTCAGCTCTCTATGTCATCAGAGCACTGGAGCTCACATGGCAGCACCGCTCACTCTTACGGCAGGAAATAACGGGTAAGTGCCAGCATTCTGGTGACTTGTTTGGGACAATATACAAATTCTAACTAGGACCAGACTGTCATGACAGACCTCCTGCTGACGGTGCTTAATTCTGGTAGTAACTGAATGGATGTTCTTGAAGAGATGACAGGAACTGCCGAGTGTAAGTAAGGAGGACTTAATTCTTTCAGAGTTGGAAGGATTAATAATCAGAACCTCTTCTTTGTCTCTTGAGGCAACACATTTCTTCAAGTCTTATCCCTGCCTCTGTGTATGTTACTGCAATAAATCCAAACATTATGCTACTGTCATCAAAGCTGATGTGGCTCTGGCAGCTGGGCCATGGTTTTGCATTGCTCTTTGCATCATTTCTGCCAGTTCACAGTTTTGTTACTCTAAACTATCTCCACGTTTTCTTCCTGCAGCCACCTGAAAGCATGACTACCCACTGATCCACCTTCAGGTTTCCAGTACATAGGCTGCTATCCCAACCTGGTCACCTCAGGTTTCCATTAAAAATTCAGTTCTACCAACCTAGTTACGGTGAATTAGGTTTGCTAAATACAAATAACATTCTTAAGCTCTCCGCTGATCTGAAGACTCTTGAGGTAAGAGCTTCTTGGGAAGACATAAGCACATAACACAGCGAAGGCACCGCCTCCGGCCAGCACCGCAAGGAATAAACGCTACACCTCTCCAGCACCTCTTGTGCCAGGACTCTCAGAACTCCATGGGGCTACAAATAAATAACCAAACACAGCAGAAGCAAAATTAACTGCTCTTTCAGTAAAATAGAAGACATTTATTGCGATAACCACAGGAGCAGTACAGTCACTCACCGGATTGTCAGAAGCAGTTTCATCTATGGGCCCTTCTATTTGTTCCTTGATGAAGATCATGTCTTCTTTCAGGACAAGATGATACGACTCCATGACTTCTTCTAGGTTATTGGAAGCGATCAGGTGCTCAAACATTTTAACAGAAGCAGTTTCATGCTTTGAAAAATAAAAAAAAAAGCCTAAATGTTGCATTACAAAGTTTAAGCATCAGTGTCCCAGCTGCCCCCTAACACCACAGCACTGCCTGGCAGGGCACCTGGGCACCGTGGGGTCGAAATGCAATAGCTGGGGGATTCTCTGTTCATTTTGGATAGGAAATCAGCCGCTCCAGAGTTCAGAAACACCCTCTTCCACAGGGAGCTGCTAATTGTGTATTTTAACAAACAGCAGTAAGAGAGTTACAATGCTGAAAGACCAAATAACCACTTCTGCTGTGCCAAAGACTGACAAGTTTACTCAGCTGGTTTTGCTCAGTGATTACAAGCAGAGAGAGGCCCGAAAGGACTGCGTTACAACTCATTCACCACAAACAGCCCTTGAAACTCTGTTCAAAGTTTCTGAAAGGCTGAATTCTGAACACTGTATAAAATATCCTGGACTCAACATATTAAACTGGAAAGGAAGCTCCCAATTGGTATTTTGCATCACCATGAGATGAGATGACGACACTCTGGGTTTTAATAATGCCGTCAAAATGACGCTATAAGAAAAGGCTGGATGATTCCTATGTGCTCACAAGCACTGGCAGTCTCTGAAGATGAATTATTCTCTCTTTAAAAATTACAGTTTTCTATCTGTACTTGAACAGTAAAAAGTCTACCTTCCATTTCAAATCTGGACGAGTGAGCGGAATAAATCTTCCATCGAACATGTGTGAAAATGGCCCATGACCTTAAAAATAAAGATTACATATGTTTAATCTGAGACATGGTTGTCAGTAAAAATATTTTGAGCAAGCAAAGGACCTGGATTCTCTTGTATTTGACTTGATTCAGCTATAGCGAGTACTTTCCTAAGACACCTTTAGTACTACTGCGCTTAACATATCGAGTCCCATTACCTACGACAGGCAAGTACAGCAGTAACACCCAGCACATTAATTACTCTATGTCACCTCTGAAGAAAACAAGTAGTTATAAAATAATTGTAACAATTTGAAAGGGCCACTGATTTTCACTCTGAAATGTTTTAAGAGACCTGAGGGCATCACAGAAGGAAGCAGACACTTTGGCCACTGATGGCAGAACTCCCAACACACATGGAAACAAGACAACAACCAGCTGAGAGCAGCTACAAATTCAGCAAGCGGAGCTGCCTCTGCAGGAAGGCCAATAATACCTGGGGTGGGTTAGAAGGGGGTGGTCAGTAGGTCAGAGAGGTTCTCCTGCCCCTCTGCTCTGCCCTGGGGAGACCACACCTGGAATATTGTGTCCAGTTGTGGCCCCTCAGTTCCAGAAGGACAGGGAACTGCTGGAGAGAGTCCAGCGCAGCCACCAAGATGCTGAAGGGAGTGGAGCATCTCCCGTGTGAGGAAAGGCTGAGGGAGCTGGGGCTCTGGAGCTGGAGAAGAGGAGACTGAGGGGGGACTCATTCCTGGGGATCAATATGGAAAGGAGCAGTGTCAGGAGGATGGAGCCAGGCTCTTCTCGGTGACAACCAGTGACAGGACAAGGGGCAGTGGGTGCAAACTGGAACACAGGAGGTTCCACTTAAATATGAGAAGAAACTTCTTGATGGTGAGGGTGGCAGAGCCTGGCCCAGGCTGCCCAGGGAGGTTGTGGAGTCTCCTTCTCTGCAGACATTCAAACCCGCCTGGACACCTTCCTGTGGAACCTCAGCTGGGTGTTCCTGCTCCATGGGGGGATTGCACTGGATGAGCTTTCCAGGGCCCTTCAACCCCTGACACTCTGGGATTCAAGTGTTACTTACCCAAATCATGACAAAGCCCAGCGATTTCTACACAGAGGATGTCTCGCTGAGTTATATCCAGTTCTGGTTGTCTCTCTTTCAGCTCACGAACCAGGCATCCTGCTAGGTAACCCACCCTGTGCAGGGGGAAATATAAAGTGAATACAGTAGTGTTTCAGGCTGCACAGTCAAAGAGCAGATCACCTGTTCTATTTTGCTCCATGAAGTCACGGCCCTTGTCTGTACAACAAATACTCAAACCCTAACCTGCAAGAGAATCACACGAACAAACTCTTTCCTGTAGTAGACTTTTAGTCATCCGCAACACATTTGAAAGCAGAAAAGCATGAGACACCATGCTCAAAACACAGAGACAGCAGCGAGCTGCAGCATCTCCCAGGGCACAGGCCGGGGTAGCTGTGCGCAAACAGCCGCGCATCGCAGACCCCGCGGCTTCTGAGCAGCCGCCGAGGTCACAACAGTCACCAAACCACCTTGTTCTTCTTTCAAATCGCTACTTCAACAATAGCTTATGACAATTATTTCCCCTTCCTTTCATTCATTTTAGATTCAACATTTAATTTCACTGAATGGGATGCCCTGTTCTCATGATACAAGACCAGCAGGAACAAACACAGGGCACATACTCCTACAAGCTGTTTACGAGTTCTACACCGACTTCCTTTTCTATTTGCCTCAGGAGTCTCCGTGCAGAACATCCCAAAGCAAGAGAAGGTCTTATGAGACGCCAACATCTTTTATTAGACCAAATTTTACTGTCTGGAGTTTTTTTACTAGACCAATAAGCATACAAATTTCACTTCTTCTATTTAAATGCTATAACAATTTTCAAAATGATATGCAAGTTGAGAACAACTGTCCTAAGTTTAACTATATAGATCAACTGAACTGTTTAAAAGAAAAGGTTGTTGATATCACCAGAGTTTTCAGGTTCCTGTTGTGAAAGCTTTGTTTGTATTCCTCCTATTTTTGTCTTTTCCTGTTTACCAGACAAAAGCAATCCCAGCTTGCCTCACTGATTTGACCCTTGTGCAATAGCCATTTGCATCCTGTTGGTGTCGCAAGGCTGGGGAAGAAGCCAAACTGAGCCCACAGTATTGCAGCACTAACAAAAGCAACTTCAGGCTGGCCAGATCACCTGAATAAAAAACACTGACTCATTTCTCTGCACCTTTAAAACAAGCTTAAATTCGTCATTAATCAGCTTCTCTGTGGAGTGTGAACGACCTAGCAACACTGGAAATCCCGGTGTCCACCACCTGCTTCTTGTTAACCTATTTTACAGCCAACAGCCTGACAATCTGCCACCGATTACACACAGCATGCGTAACTACAAATGCAAACATTACAGATAAAACGGGGTTTAGCTGCCCCAACAGCACAAGGGGATTACAACTGTCTGGGAAGTAATTTATAGCAGCCCCAGTACCCTCCCCAGTTTTATGCTTTAAAACTCAAATTTTGATCAGAGAGAACATAAAGCACTCAGAGGTTTTAATTAACATTATTAACAGAAGAATGGGTGGAAGAAGAAATGTAACATCGATCCATCTTGTAGGTTTCTTTATCTGCCTTTACGAAATCAAGTTCAAGGGAACAGCCTGGACTCTCACAGGTTATCCAGGAACAGTTATGGGACCCAGAATGCCACCACAGCAGCTCTCCCCAACGCCCCTTGGCTGGAGCTGCACGTTAGTGGAACCAAGCTCCGAATGCACCACCTTACCCTATGGAGTGTTCAAAGCGGTTGTGAGAGGCTCCTGGAAACACAAAGTAAGTGCCACCCAGCTGCTTAATGTATCGGAGGCGCTGAAACTGAGGTGTGTCGATGATGCGGACAAGAAGGGGATGTATCTCAATGTGCCCATGAATTGGATCGTTAAAAACCTACAAAGGCAAAACAACAGTGGGATTAACATTTGAAATTCAACGTTGAAATGCAACAGGCACCAAAGTAAAGGTTGTCTAGAAGGATCAGGTATCTGCTGGGGGAAGGGGGTTGTTTTGTTTTCTCCTGTAAAACAGCCATGTCCTGCCTGTCCTACATCAAGATTTATCCTGGAGAACTACTTAAACATGACATCAAAAAAGGAAAAGCCACATATTTCAGAAGGCGAGGGAATGAAAGTCAAAAACTCTAAAAATGTTGCCTGCACCTGTATAATCCCAAAACTTACCACTTGAGAAAACCACTGTGTTTCTTAATCTGCTCCTCCAGTTAATGCAGGGTACTGCAATATATGTCCCCGATATCCCGTAAGTGCTTTGTTCAACATTGTTCATGTTTTTTAAAACCAAGTGAAATTTTGCAGGGTGGAAATTATGGTTCTTATCTTTTTCATACAACAGTGCAAAACTCAAGTGAAATAAGTACTCCCTGATCAGCTCTAACATGCATTTTAGGAGACATCTGAGTAACTGCAGTGACTTAGTAGAGAAGATAAGCGTGTGTTTAGCCCTTGCCTCACAACAGCAAATAAAACCGTTTCATCACACACATCTCATGGTAAAATACTGAGGCGAATAAGGTTTCCCTGTGTTCTCTGTGCTCTCGGTCACTGAGCTGACAGGGCTCCAGCAGATGGGCACGATACTGAGGAATGTGTGCAGCCCCGGAGTCAAACCGGCACACGCAGAGTTAAATGCACCGAGTTAAACCAGCGCGCAGGGAGTTAAACCAGCATGCATCGCTGGGAGGAACCACTGGACATGGCAAACAGTGCAGTGAGGACTCTGCTAACCCAGGCCTGGGGCTAAACTAACACAAAACCCCAGAGGGGGCTCTGCACAAAGAGATGTGAAAGGGGAGCTTCTCCACACACTTCAAACAGCTCATCCTCTCCTTCGGTCTCTCACAACCGCCAGGTGCCCACATGAAGCTCTTAACTGACGGTTTTGACAATTTTTCTGGTTCCTGTGGTTTTTCAAAGGCCACCACAACGGAGGAGGAGGGTGGGAGCCGCTGCTCCGTATGGCAGCACCGCAGCTGGCACCAGCACCGGGGGAGGCAGAGCGGGGCGCCCGTACCTTGCTCTCGTCCATCAGCTGCTGGTGCAGGCTGTTCAGACACGCCAGCACCTTCAGTCTCTCCGCAGGGCGGCTGGGAAGGAAGAAAAGACATTGAGAGCAAAGTTTGCCACACATTTCCCTTTACAATTTGCAGTTTGTATGGAATTACTTGTGCAAATTCACAGTAGTCTGACGTTCGTTGACTCTTCTATTTCTGCAGCTTTTTCAGAAAAATATTGAAAGCACTTATCTTTCTAAAGTAGAGAGGGGAGAGAACAAATAGCTACAGAAGTTTTCTGTAGAGCAGTTAAGTGCTTCGCCCACTTATACAGGTCCAAGAAACAGAAACACCAGGGAATACACAATTTTTTCATCAATTCCTTTTGGGGAAAGTCACATTTGGGGATAAGTCCTTTAAATGTATAGGAAAGACAATATCCAGTGCCTGAATAACTGACATTTTTTAAGGCTGATAAACTCCTTAAACTAAAACGTGAAAGTCCTAGTAAACCATTTCCATAGAACTTTCAGTTAGCCAACTCTGTATTAAACACAGCTTGATTTTGCCAAATTAACTTGGATTTTACCCAAATTAATTTCAACTCAAACAGCAGAGCCACTGGAGTTTAAAACACAATTTGCTGCCTTTTGCACCCTCCAGCAGTTAACCATCCCACGATCGGTTTTACAGCAGTAAACAAAACGTAATGCCGTTAATCCTAGCAATACTACAAAGAATAAATAGCAAAATAGTAATGCTATTAATATAAAATGTCAACTATTAGCAAAAAATGAAGCTAGATGCGCTGCACGTTTTCAGATGAATCATTCAATAATTCACAGTCCCTAAGATGTTAAACACAGTGATGTGTGAGCTGCTGGTGAGCACTTTTTGCCTCAACCGCTTGACCGCACTGGGGAGCTCTGGGCTGCGGCCTCCGCTGCTCCACGTCACAGCCTGAACGGCACCACCTGCGCGGACCACGAGCGCACCAGGTGACACCGGGAGGTGACGGTGGCTCAGACCAGCGCGGTACCTCCCAGCCGGGGCAGCTCTGTCTGCAGGAGCGGTCACAACCCCCAGATACCGACTTACAGGGGAGTTCCTGAAAGCAACGCTATTTACAGGGCAAGAGAAGGCAACAGAAGGACCACCAGCACCTGCCCGTCCTTCTCACTCTCTTTGGTGTGGTGGGAGAGCCGAGGAAACCAGCTAGCAAACCAGAACCCTGTGCACACCTATCCTTACACCCCCAGGAAAAGCAACTGCAGCTGCTCTTTGAGCTTTGTCCTGAAAATGGGAACAAGAACATTCAACTGTTGCTTATAAGAAACGTGTAACTTTCCAAGCGCAGGCACAGCCAGCTCGGGCAGGACCAGCACTTGGGCACCACGTACCTCCACCATCACCCCAAAACCAGCTCAGAGACAGCAAGGTCAGAACCAGCCTGTTTCCAGCCATCTACAATCATTTTACTTCTATGGAGAGGTTCTCTCTCAAGACGCTGAACATGCAGAACCACACCTGGACTAGAGCATGTTTGCTCCAGCAGGCTTCAAAAATTCATCACCCACACTTGATGCAGAGAAGTGGGCCTTACATTCTTAATTACAACGGAGGTCTTCCGTAGGTATCACTTCAAAGCACGCTAATAACGGAGGTCAAACACCACAACCGTGTTTTTGGATGAGCTGTTATGGTCATGCAATAGACCTCAGGTAACAATTGTCCGAAGGACGCTCTGGGTCACTCAGAGCACATGGGATAGGACTTGATGAGGCCTTGGAGAAGGTGAAGCCGTGCAAACAGCGCCCGGTGTTAAGTGAGGGACAGCCCTGCTGAGCACAGGACAGTCTGTTGGTCTGAACCACTTGACTACACCTTTAAATGCCACAAAAATTCAGGAGTGAGGAGAAAATTTAATGGGAAGTAGCCAGGTATGTAAGGAGGAAAACATGTGGGCACCTCGCATCTTGAGAAATTGCCAATGATGGCAACTACACGAATGGCAGAGAAGGGACAGCTTTGTCCTACTGCCAGGACAGTTTATTACACACCTGCCTGTGCAGACACAGAGCCCGCTGTGCTGCTCTGCTCCAGAAACTCCCCCAGCAGGGCCGAATGAAGCGGTGCTGACACAGCACAGTGTGACACTCCTGTGGAGTCACCCGGGCTGGCACAGCACGGTGTGACACACCTGTGGAGTCACACAGGACAGGCAGAGCACAGTGTGACACACCTGTGGAGTCACACAGGACAGGCAGAGCACAGTGTGACACACCTGTGGAGTCACACAGGACAGGCAGAGCACGGTGTGACACACCTGTGGAGTCACCCGGGCTGGCACAGCACAGTGTGACACACCTGTGGAGTCACACAGGACAGGCAGAGCACAGTGTGACACACCTGTGGAGTCACCCGGGCTGGCACAGCACAGTATGACACACCTGTGGAGTCACACAGGACAGGCAGAGCACGGTGTGACACACCTGTGGAGTCACCCGGGCTGGCACAGCACGGTGTGACACACCTGTGGAGTCACACAGGACAGGCAGAGCACGGTGTGACACACCTGTGGAGTCACCCAGACTGGCACAGCACAGTGTGACACACCTGTGGAGTCACCTGGAACGGGCACAGCATGGGGTGACACACCTGTGCAGTCACCCGGACTGGCACAGCACAGTGTGATACTCCTGTGGAGTCACACACAACAGGCAGAGCATGGGGTGACACACCTGTGCAGTCACCTGGAACCGGCCATGGCTGCACACGGGTGAGCAGCACAAGGGAAAGGCCCAACCAGGGAGGCTGCTGTAGTCATTGCCAATCAAAGAATGAATCCCGTCAGCAATGCTGACCTAAGGACGTGTAAATCACTGCACCAGCTTCGGGTCAGTCTGCTCCTTCAGCAAAGAGCGATCTCTAGAACTCCTTATCAGGAGCTCCTGCCCTTGCAGTTTGAACATCCTGGAAGCTGCGCAATCAGCTGGGTTTATATCTTGAGACTGTCAGATAAAGTGTCTTTTAGATGAACTTTGCTCATTATAATACTAAAAACCACATCTACAGGAGCAAAGACCCATGTGAAAACCCTGACCCGCGAGCACGCACAGTCCAAGAAAATGACTGTGTAAACCATGTCTATGTTACTAACCAACGGGTGTGGAATCCTGGAGAGGTGCCAACCAAAATCGAAAGTATAAATGTGTACATGCTGTGAAGATTGTGTGCTAGCCTTTCATCACCTAACACCCGACACTGCACAGTCTTGTCATAAAACGATACCTTGACCCTGTGCGCATCATCAGCTGCTTGCACCCCGGATAAAGAACTCTGCTTTTGGGACAACGCAGGGGATTCCCCACCTGTGGCCCATGCGTGTTGTCTCCTCGCCCTGCATCCACAGACACTAACCCTGGGCTTGGATTTGGCCTCCAGGTGACAAAGCTGCTGCCAGCGCAGTCCTGGGTGACTGATCACCTGCATGTCACCACAGACAGCTCTCCATCCTCCTTCAGACAGGAAACAGCAGGCGATTTTTCACCTGGTATCTACATGGTAAAACCGCCTCAACCAAGCGACTGCACACAAATCATGTGTTAGCGCTGTGGTTTTCCAGGGCCCTGCAGCCACAGTTCCCCAAGCAGCCATGCTGCTGGTCTTTGAAAGGAGAAAAAGTGACTCTTCCTATCCTTTCCCCTCTACCACTCCGTGCCTTGCCCACACCCTCTCTCACACCACAGGTGACTAGGATGAGAAAACCCCTTTCCTGCACCTACTAGGAACTTCTTAGTTCAGAGAGGTCAGCCGCACAGCCTGCCTCACCAGCCGTATCTAGTATCTAACAGGCTGCACACAACAGAACACACAGCACTGCCTGCTGGGGTGGCATCCTGAGCTCTCCCCTCGCTGTCCCCAGGAACAGCAGAGAACTGAGGATACACATTCGTTACTGGCCCATCACAGAGACATTATGAAAGTTGCTGTAGGATACAGCGTGCATTGGAAAGACGCACGCAAGAGGATCGTTCTCTACTGCAAAGTTGAGATGCTTTTAAAAAAGCAGGCGGCTCTAGCAACTTCTCACCCAACTCACAACGTCTTCAGCTTAACAAAAACAACACATCAGATCTCACTGAAGAAAACACCCTACAGAAGAAAACCCACCAGCACATCCTCCCATGCCCAGCACCAGCGGGGAGCTCTTTGCCGCCCGTGCTGGTTGCGGCCCTGCCAAGCTCACAGCACCGCGCGGGGGCCGCTGTGTCCGACCGCCCGTGTGGCCGCCTGGTGCTCAGCCAGCGAGGTACTAAAAGCCACCAGCCTCGTGGCAGTCTCTAAACAGAAACTATAGATCTGCCCATTATTTCAATTACACGATTACCTTATTGTAGTGGCAGAGCCCCCCCCCCCGCCCCAGGGGGATGGGGTTGTCGCCAGCCTGGCTGAGAGGTGAAGCCAGAGACAAAAGAGACTAAAGGAGCACCATTAGAAGGTAATAATGAGTGAGCAATCGCCGGACACACGCGTGCAGAGCGCTGGCCAGTACATGCAGCCTATCATGTTATTGTATAGTACGAGTTACAACCAATCACGTTGTTGTAAGGCGCGTGGACAGGGCAGCTTTGCTATAAAGCCAGCCCGGTCCGACAATAAAGCGAACTCTGTGAACATCCCATTGGTGTGTCAGGTTCCGTGGCTCGCATGGATAAAGCAACACCTTATACTTCAGAAACAAATAAAGCCTTTAGATCCCTTCCTCGTGATACTACACCCTTTCTACCTGCACACTGCAAACAGCTTCTTCCAAAGAAACCCCAAAATACTGTAATGACTCCTGCCAACGTCTTACCTCTTCTGACGCGCAGCGATTCTGTCCTGACACCTGCAGTCACACCAGCTTTTATTCCTCTCCTGATGGCCACACACCCAGACACCTGATGCCCACACCCACACATTTCGACATGAGACACCTCATTCTGTCAACTTGTCCTTCACAAGTTGCGAGGGCAGCCGGGATTTCTGGGTACAATGGACATGGGGCCCGTCGGCCTCAGCACGGTGTGGGCTCTGACAAGTCTTGAGCCAAGGAGCCAACCTGCAAAGCACAAAACCCCAGCAGACAAGCACAGCCCTGCGCTTGCGTTCGCCGGCCAGGTAACCACGCTCCGAACTGCCTGAGGTCTGCTAGTGGCATTAGCAAATAGCTTGAGTGGAGCAGACGGGTTTTGAGGGAAATTTGGAGGAAACAGTATAAACAACATTAGCAAAGGAGTAAAGACAAGACATTTAAAGACTAAGAAGTGCCAGGAGAGGTTAACAAAACCGACCCCAGCGGGGCAGCGGAGGGGCAGCGAGACCCTTCCCGCAAAGAGTGACAGTACACATTTATACTCTGTTTCAGAAGAACAAGAAAGCGCACTTCACCACCAGAAAAATGACAAGGTTTGGGGACCAGTTCGTTCCCTCACCGCTGGGAACGACCCTTCCCATGCTCTCGGGTGACTGCTACCGAGCTGGGGTCACACTGCCCGCTCCCCACAGCCGAGCGCCACGGCAGCTCACAGTGGCCACTTAACTGTGCCATCAGCCCGCAGGACACACAACGGAACCTGCCTCTGTATGCCCGCCTGTTGGAGCAGCCACACCAACAGCAACGTCCCAGCAACTGTTGCAACACTAAAACTGCAACACTCAGCATTTGTCTCGGGGCGATGGGTGAAATCCAGCATCCAACGCAGCACCTACTCGCTGTTTTCAAAACCGTTACTCCTGTCGTTACCAGAATTAGAGCAGCATTAACTTCAGGCTGAGAAGAAAGTTCTCATCAAAACCCCTGGAGTTTATGCTGGTGTTCTCACAAACACTTAAGAGGTTATTGTGCTATGAACAGTATTTTCATTAAAGCTTTTAACAGAGTGTTTTCACTTCTCACGGTTACTGGACAACCAGTTTCTACACTCGGGATGGTGCTGGCTGTGCGGGCATCAGCAGAGGAACCCAGAGCAGCCACACAGAGCCTGCTCCACCACATACACCCGTTCTCGCTGTCCTTACGTCCAAGCTCCTGGGCGCTTTGTGGTAGAAACGGAACAAATTCAATCCTCTCAGGTCGGGAAACGGCATTTTCCAGAGTTCCCTGTTGCAGACGGGGCCTCGCCCGGCACAGACCCGCCTGCAGCGGCCCCGGCTGCTCCCGCACCCGGCGGGACCGCGGGGCGGGGAAGCCCTGGGCTCAACGTCCCGCTCCTGTTGTAAAGGAGAAACCGCTCCCCAGGGCGGTGGGACCTGAGCGCGGTCACACCGGCGCAGCCCGGCAGCACCGGCGGGCACGGGGCTCACCCAGCCCGGGCTCACCCAGCCCGGCCGCCCCGCGGGGCCGAGCGCCGGTTCCCCCCGCCCCGGCTCTCACCAGACGCGGGCGATCTCGAGGGCGCAGGCCGGCAGGTCCAGCAGCATGCTCCCGGTCACTCCGCTCTCTGCGGGGGCAAGCACGGCGTGAGCGGCGGGGCCCGGCCGCCCCGAGGCGCCGCCCGGCCCCAGCCCCGGCCCCGCCGTTACCTCGGAAGCGGCGCAGCAGGTCGGGCTCGCCCAGGCCGCAGTGCGAGAGGTGCTGGCAGAGCCGCTCGGTGTCCCAGCGCCGCGGGTCGCAGCCGTCGGCCATGGCCGCGGGGCCGCGCTCGTGCCGCGCCCGCTTGGCGGGAGGCGCGCGCCAGCCCGCCGGGCTGCCCATCCCGCCGCGCACGCGCAGCGCCCGCTCCGCTCCGGGGACACCGGCGCCGCGGTGACGTCACGGGCGGCGCTGCCCCCGGAGCGGCGGGAGCCCGAGCGCCCCGCCACAGCAGCCGGGGAGCTGGGACGCAGCGCCGGGCGCGGCCCCGGGGGTGGGTGCCGGGCAGCCCGGGCTGGGACCGGGGCAGAGGCGGCGGGGCTGGCGCGGGGGAACTGGAAAGCAAACCCCAGGCAAAACCCCGAGAGCTGCACCCTCCTGCCGGCCCCCGGCCCTCCCTGGCGCCAGCCAGGACACCGGCACTGGCGATCCCAGCGGCCCCTCGTCACGCTGCCCCGGCCCTTCCCGGTGCCCCCTCCCGGGCACTGCGGCACCCAGCGATTACCAGCGCTGGAGCATAGAGCGGCTCAGTGACCCGTTCTTGCAGGGGCCGTCTCTCCCACAGCCCACGCAGGAGACTGCTGTCTCCAGCAAGCCCTTTTCCACACTACAGCGCCGGTCACGCCAATGGAGCCGTGGAACAGGCAGCGCTGCTGGAGCGAGACGAGCGATGCTCCACACAGCAGGTTTCTGCGAGGGATTCAGACAAAACCAGCACCAGCAAGGCCCGTTCATCATCCCAAATGCCAGCTCGGTCACAGACATCAGCTTTCATGAATGTGCTCCTAAAAGACACGATACCACAGTCCTATTGCACTCAAGCAATGCTGCTGGAGACACCCAAACCCAGCTTTTCCAAGATCTCCTTCCCAAGACATCACAGGCAGTGAAACCAGACGCATCCCAGGTGCCGGGCTCAGTTGCTCACAGCCGCAATGACCAAACACCACACCTGTCACAGATGGAGACACATGAGCTGGTTTCCAGACATTGTGTCCACAAGTAACACCGCAACATCCATAAAACCAGCTCTGCTCCAAAAGGCCTCTGTGTGCTGCAAAGGCCACAGAAGGGGCCTGAGACTTTGCCTCCCAAATACGAACCCCAAAAAGCACAGCTGGCGCAATCCCCACTCAATCCATCCCTGAGAATCTTCTCAGAGACGCACCTGCCCCACATGGACCTCACCCCTCGGTGCCCCGATGGGGTGGATATCTTTCCCGGGGAGCCCCCTCACCCGCTCCCAGTGACACCACGGGTGTCTCTTCCTTGGGGACAGCTCACCTCTCCACTGCCATCCCCAGCGCCAACAGGGACATCCCAGGGGATGCAAACCCCCGTGAACCTCTGAGCTCCCTCCATGCTCTGGCAGCTCTGCAGTGCCCAGCACAAGCTGCACTTACTGCGATGGGCTCCCCAGGGGAAGGTTGCACGTCCAGGGACCGTCAGCCCTCAGCAGAACGTGCACGTGTGCGGGGTTCACGTGGCCAGGCTTTGGCAGCAGAGGGGCTGCAGGGGCGGTCTCTGTGACAAGGCACCAGAAGCTGCCCCAATACCTCCACAACGAACCTGCCACTGGCCAGACTGAGCCCATCGGCAACGCCGGTGGTGCCTCTGGGATAACATTTAAGAAAGGGTAAAAAACGCTGGGAGAGAGAGGGGTGAGAAAAATGTGAGTGAAGCAGCCCTGCAGACACCCAGGTCAGAGAAGAAGAGGGAGGAGAAGCTCCAGGGACCAGAGATTCCCTGCAGCCCCCGCCAGGGCCAGCTCCTGGTGGAACATCAGCCCGGGGGACCCTGTGCTGGAGCAGGGGCAGAGCGAGAGGAGGAAGGAGCAGCAGAGACAAAACGTGACAAACTGATCCCAACCCCCGTTCCCCATCTTCCTGCACCGCTCGTGCAGGTAGGAAAGTCAAGTGTGAAGCTGAGCCTAGGAAGAACGGGAGGGCGGGGGGAAGGTGGTTTTAGATTTGGGTTTGTGTCTTGTCAGCCTACTCTGTTCTTAATTGGCAAGAAATTAATCTTCCCCAGTGCCGTCTTTTGCCTGTTACAGTAATGGGTGCGTGGTCTCCTTGTCCTTGTCTCAGCCCATGAGCTTTTTCGTCGCACTTGTTCCGCCTGTCCTGCTGCGGAAGGGGAGCGAGGGCACAGCCGAGCGAACACCCATCACATTTCTGAGAACTGCTGTGTTCTCCTCACAACTTCCTCACCACAGTTCAGACATGCAGGAAAGAAAACGTCATTATCTTAGTAACAAAGAGCCCTTTCTAGGCTCTTGAGGTCTCCCTATGGAGCAGAGCTTATGTATTCTACTGTCATGCTACAGTAATTTGCTCTTGTAAGCAGATATTCTGCTTTCTCACTTCTCAGCTCTTGTTAGAAACGGACAGTTAAGGCTCCCTGCCCATTTTTCATTTGGCTGAGAGTCTCTGCCCATCCCCTTGGGGCTTTCTGAGGTTTGCATCAGGGCTGTGCTCTCACACGGGGAAGTGGCTGGGAGCCGGTCCCACCCATTTAGAGGAAAACGCTGCTCTTCCTGGAAGGGCTGTGAGGAGACAGGACCAGGCAGGACACTTGGAGCTGCTCCATTTCCCCACTCCCACACAAGTGACACCCAAATGTCACTGGTGCTTGTCCTTTTATGGGATAATCTGTGGCCGGTCCATTGCACACCTCTACCAATGTCAAAAGCTGCCCTGCACAGCTCAATAACCAGGTTGTACCCAAGAGCTTCTTGGGGAGGGGAAGGAGTTGAAGGAGGTGCATCCTCCCCACAGGCCAAATACACCTGGAGTGCTCATCTAAAATAAAATCAATTAAAAATTCTTGAGGGATCTCATTACATTTGTGGCCTAAAAACAGCAAGGGAAGAATCCCCTGAGACAGTAGGACATCCTTCTTGGATCATTGCAAAAGCTGATACAGCAACACCAGACCAACGCACGGCACAGCAACAGGATGGAGGTTTAACAGCGTCACCCTCACTAGCAGGAAGCAAAGAAAAAGGAAACAGTGTGCTACGCAGGGTGTAGTCCTGAGCAGCACAGTCTCTAGTACTGAAACAAAGCATGTGAAAAGGGGAAGAGGGGAAAAAGCGTTTGTTTTCCTTCCCACTTGTTTGCCGCAGCAGAGGCAGCCCCAGCGCCCTCCAGCCCCCCACGCTCAGGGAACCCTGCTTTCATTCCTGGTGCAGAAACCCAAAACGAATCCCACGGGACGCCCCGTGATGACAATCAAAAATCAAGGCACACGTTACAAGTCGTGATGAAGGATTGTTCCTGTGTAGGGTCTCATTCTTTCACCTTAGGTGTTTCTAGTAGCACGTTCCTGGTTTGGATGGGCTCTGAAGCAGCGCTACAGACTCGCTGCCAGGAGGAAGCACGGTTGAGGAACGGAAAAGTTGGCAGCAAAGCCATCCATGACTTGGCAGCGGTTCCTTCCACAACCTCATCTGCTCGAACCCCATACTTACATGTTAACCAGCTGAAATTCTTCTGACTGAACTCTTGCAGAAGTGTTTTTCTGTTAGCGGGAGCCCTGATGAAAGTGCAGGGGGAGGCAGAAGGGTTGTCCACAGTGAAGCTGCTGCAGCCTGAGCTCTCGGGGCCTCAGTGGGGGAGCAGCACCGGCTGGGGGGAGGCAGCACCGGCTGGGGGGAGGCAGCACCGGCTGGGGGGAGGCAGCACCGGCTGGGGGGAGGCAGCCCCCACTGCAGGGTGTTGGTGCAGGGTGAACTGGCCCGTAAAACAAAGGTTCCCCGTTACTCAGGTGAGTCAACCTCCATGCCCACTGTCACTGAGCTGGAGCGGGGCAGCCCCGGCTGGGAACCACACACATAACCCACCTCTGACTCACCTGCCATGGAATACACTCCTGCTCACCGAGGAAGCTGAAGAGGTTTATGGGTTTGGCACAATGTTTGTCTGCCACCTGTTTTTCAAGAACTGCTACTTGGGCGATGAGTTATGTGCTTATTGTAGACACTGGAGATTACAGTATACTCAGTTTCTTTGGCCTTGAGACAGATTTAGACACTTTCAGCTGCTTCCATCTGAGATGCCAGCACTTGCTGCACAGTCACCGTTCCCTCATAGCACCTTCTGTTATGTCCCCAATTTTAGTTCTTGCTGCTCCTCAGGTATTGAGTAACAAAAACCTCTCCATGAGTCACAGGATGGGAACATAAGAGCATTTACTAAGAGGAAACCAAATAGAAAATCAGTTTCAATTCACCACACTGCTTAATTGTACTCTTAACCACAAATTGTCTTGAAGCCACATCTTAGCACAACACCTGAGGTGTGGCAACCCAGTAACAAGCAGCTGCTGTTGTGGCATGCTAACAGATTTATGGCATTCCCCCCAGTGTATTAATAACCTTTTAACTTCAACTCTCAAAATATGACCTGTAGCAAACATTCAAGCTCCGAATCCACTTGGAGCAGCATTAAGGAGGCAATATTTTCAGTTGGAGAATGAGTGAAAAGCCACCTGGCTGGGGAAACCCCTGTGCAGGCAGACAGGATGGAGTTTGCAAGGCTGGGGCCTGGTGGCCTCATGTCCCATGTCCTGCGACAATGTCCCCTCACTGTCAGTGTCTCCTGCAAAGGGAAGGTCACAGGAGAAAAGCAGCGACCTTGTCCAGAGCTGGTTCTGAGCTGGAGGGGGCGGCAGGAGCGGCCGCGGCTCCCACCAACAGCCCAGCACCTCCTGGGGCCCCTCGCTCTCTTCTCAGCACACGTTGCTCACCTTCTCCTCCCAGAAACCGCGGCTGACTCAGGTGCGGACAGCACAGACACTTCAGACACATCGCACGGAGGGTGATGAATTCAAACTGAAAATATTTCAAATAGATGATTAAGGTGTTTGGGTAAAAACGATTAAGGTCTTTGACATCACAGAAAAGGCAGAGAGAAGGCACTGTTTCATGAATTACCACAGAAAATACAGCAACGCGGGTTAAAATACTTTAATTGTTCGTTATAAAATACATATTTACAGGTGAAGGCACTTTGAAACAGTTACAAAATTTTCATATAAACTTTAACCATTCAGAAAGTCCAAAAATATATTTTCTATAAAAAGGTGAAAAAAATCTGCACTATGTCCAATTGCAGTAGGTTCATTTTTCTAATGAAAAACCACTACACCTAACGACAATAAGGATTTTAGCACCGTCAGTTTCCTACAGTTTCAGAGAACGCAGTAACAGGGTGGCGGAGAGACCTGCGCATGATGTTGAATTAAGGTAAATGAGCTAAACTCTGCTCAGACAATATTGCTGGACTCGGGCTGTGAAGCTGTGGGTACGTTGCTGCAATTCCCCTCGCAAACAAACTCTGCCCAGAGCTACACCACGATTCCCCCTTTCCCCACCGCACAGGAGCCTTCGAGGGACCGGAGCACACGCGCTGAACCGATATTGGTAACAGCACTGATGATCAGGACACAAAGGTTGATCCTCCCATGCTTTTTATCTCAAGATCTGAAGACAAATGGTAAAAATGGAATAAAATAAGAGGAAGTGAACAGGAGAATCTGCATGAAACACAGCACACCACGCGGCTGGTTCCTCACACTGCAGCTCGCTGCAGTCGGGCCTTTCAGAAATAACACCTTAAAAAACAATAATATTTAAGTAATTAATAATTCAAAACCAAATGATGGAGTTCGTAAACTTTCTGCTCACGGCTGAGTAGGGTCCCTGCACACATGCACTTTGAATCCGTATCTCCCCGTCGCTGCTGGCCAGGCCCATTCGCTGGGGCTGCCCGGAACCAGCTCGGCGTTGTTCCCTGGCCGTGGGACAGCACATCCCGCAGCACACACCGAACAAACCAAACCGTGCACTCAGCAGTCCCACGTAACCGTTCAGACTCTTCTTTTCAGTTCGACATACACATTGAACTGAAAAATACAGTGCGAGAAGGTTCTCTGTGGCTCTAATCTTCGCAATTATGAAATAAGACCAAGCTACTGAATTACAGTAATGAATAAACTTTTGACCCTACCAAATTCCTCAGCGCTAAAAGCTTCATTACAAGAACTGCATGCTGGAACGTACACATTTCCATTCCCTTTAACAGCTATAAAACCCCATATATATACAAACACGCCTTATCTGATGGGCTTACATTCAGTGTAGATACTACACAAGAGGCTAAGGCCTTCAGGAAAAAATAAAATGAAGAGATCCAACTTGTTCAATGGATTTGTGCGTGTGAAGAGCTGTCGGATGGCCGAAGCACCGGCTGGTTTTGAGCTGGGTACGAGCAGCGTGCAGAGCGGGGTTGTCCCGCTGCGGCTCCCGGGGGCAGAAACGGCACTGGGACCTGAGCGGAGCCTCAGGGCTTTATCAGACGCGGGTGCGGTTTTAGCCCCTGCCATTAGTACTTTTTGAGTATTGTCACTGCAAAGCTGTCCGATCCACCTCGTAACATGCACTTTCATGGGTTCTGACCGGGGACGGAGCGCGGCACAAATCACAGCGTTCTAAACCACTCAGCTCGTCCCGAGGCTGAAGGAACAACATGATCTCCACTCTAGTTACTCCACAGCAAAATAATACATAAAACTCCACATTCTTTTAAAATAAGGCACTTTCAAAGTTTTTTCCCCAAATACCAAAAGCTTGAGGAAATGTCACTGGCTTCACTCATTTTCTTGTCATTCCTGTTATGAAAATAAAACCAGTATTACGAGAAGCTGAGTTACACTCAGAACGCATGATGCTCTAAATTGGGCTCAAGAACATCCAATATGGCTTTCTACAGCTCACTGTTTTGCTAAATCAGTTCAAACAGAGTAACTTGTAACACAGCAAGGCCTTTGGGAACAAAGATCACCACCACTTCTCATCCTCCGGTGTTTAGTACTTAGTCCTTGCTTTCTGCGTCCTGCAGAACTCAGGTGAGAGATCATGTTAGAGAAACTTGGCAGTTGTCTGTAAAAGCAAGAAATAAATAGCACAACGGTTGTATCCAACTCCAGAGCTTTTAGATCGCACAGAAACCCAGCGGTTTTAATGATTCGCTCTTTCGCTGACAACATCCTGGAGACGTTTAAGTAGAATATCATCATTTTCCTGGCAGAGTCGCTTTGTAGGGGATTCAGTGTCACTATCGATCGTTATTGCTCGTTTCTTACTCCTGTGTTCACCTTGTTTGATCATGTTGTTGATGTCCTTCAAACTCTGCAATCAAGACAAAAATGAGTTACTGCAATGAGTAACTATAACAAATGAGGAACTCCATTTCAAACTTGCTTTGGTTTGCAACTGTTTGAGAACTAAAGCTTATTCTGAACCTCTTTGCTGAGTGAGTGATGGATTCTACATAAACAATTCCACTCTTCACCGCAAACCGAAAGACCAGTTCAACAAAGCCTCACTGCATCAGAACACATCCTAATGAGGAGGTTAATTAACCCTATCTCAAACGGACCCCCCTCAACCCTTTTGCTTCCTACCTTGGAAGGGCTCCCGCTGAATTTGTACATGAGCGCCGAGCGGGGCGTGAGGCAGGCGCCGTTCTTGTGGGGCGACACGTAGAGCGAGTGCTGCTGCGAGATGCGCCGAGGAGACCCCGCCTGCTGCCTGATGTGCGGGAACGGAGACAAGGGGGGCGCGTCCACCTGCAACGGGGACACATCGGGACGGGAGCCCCATCAGAGGGCATCTGAGAGCAGTGACTTCACAGAAGGAAACATTAACACACTTCCAGGTTTGCTTTAGAAGATTTAGTCCCATAACAGTAAACAGATCAAGTATCCACCAAACAACAGCGAATTTATTTTCTAGGAGTGTTACATGGATGCTCTGCAGATATTTGGTGTTGCATTGATATAAACGAAACTGAAACTGGGGTTGTGAACTGAATTGCATCAGCTTTTGTCCTTTTGAAAGTCTGTTAAACAAGTCCTCACACCATTACCTACAAATGTTTGACTTCTGTAACCCACAGCAGGTGAAAGAACAAAACTATTGACATCGGTTTAGTGATCTGGAAAAACAATGCTGTATTGCTAGAGCAAAATTCCCAAATACTTTACTTACTATGTGATCCTGGTTTGTGACATCATACTTCAGGGCAAACGATTTTACTCTTGCTACATAGACCGCATTGTAAAATTTAATGAGATCTCCTCTCTCCTCTGTTTCCGACCCACTCGAGCTCTCTGCTGCGGATCGTCCCGAGGAGCCGCCGGTTTCCACAGGTGACTCTAACAGTAAGAGAGAGCTTCAGATTTCACGTGGTTTCAGCAAAACAGGCGCTTCAGATTCAAACTTAAACACCTGACTGACAAGGACCATGAATTGACCAGTTAATGGGATGAATTAAAGAGCTGTGTGTCAGACAGGAGCAGGGTGTGCTGCGGGTGGTCAGGAACACCAGCAGGAGCTACAAATCGCTGTAGAACATCAATGGATTATGGCTAAACATAAATCTTTATTCCAAACCTAGAAATAGCTGTAGCAAAACCAAATTGTAGCGCATTTGCCCCCTCTTTCCACGCTTATTTTGGGCAGTGGTGACAAAGCCATTTGTTGCTCTGAAAACTCATTGTGAACAGCCTGACAAGCCCCAGCGTTTCGCTTCTGTGCATCAGCTGGCAGAGAACAGCTTTGTGCTCAACCCACGCCTGCTGCCAGGGACCTGCGACACCATTTCTTCTGGCATAGTAGAAAACGGCTGCTCAGTGGAAATAACTGCAGCTACGCAGCACGATATTTCTGTTCACGTTCTCTCTGCCCTCGTTAAGCCGGATCACTATCAAATACAGCTCCCTGCGTTCCACCCTCTGCCCTGGTCACTGCCGGGCAACGCTGGGCAGCACACAGCAAAGTCTCTTGCAACCAGCGCACAAACAGCAAACGCTTTGGCCTGTCAGGGTCGCTCCCCAGCGTGTGTCACGACACCAGCAGACGCCCCTGTCGCTGCTGTCAGAAGAGCAGGAGTTAATACCACATAAAGGAGACACGAGTCGATTAATTGGGGAAAAACCTGTCAGGAGAAGCAGCTGAAGACGTTGTAACTGAGGAACTGTGTCTGACACAACACCCCAGCCCAGCACGGCTTCAGATGGTCCACGACATCCGAGAATTGCGGAGCTGCTGGACAGGATGCTGAACCTGAACCTTCCTCGCAAAAAGCATTTTAAAGAGTGGCTGTAATGCTCACTGGAGCCGCTGAATCCCACCCGCAGGGGAATTACCATACGGAACAGTCTCCTAATTCCTGCGTGTGTTCGGGCTGCAGATCTGCTCTGCTCTGTTCACACAGGGGCTTGTGCTCTCAGCTTCCTGACACGGCACTAAAAACAGCCACGGCACAACTTTCATGCTTTTCTCCAATATTACTCTTGTCCCTTTTCTGCTCTGTCCCATAGCAAAGAAAACATCAACTGTTTAAAAGAAACCTGAATGCAAGAAACTGGTGGTCTTAGAGCCTCACCATTTTTATTTTCTGGGACAAGTTCTCCCTATATAAACCTTCAGGATTGGTGATATTAAGAAAAATCTGTCACAATATTGCAGGTGCTGTCCATCTCTCCTGGTTAACCAGTGCTGCTGTCCGAGAACTACAATATCACTGATGCTAAAGAAACATTTCAACCCTGAGTAACCCCATTTAAGGAAACAAAATTAAACATTTTTTTCACCGAGTTAAGCCTATTTTCCATATCTAACACACAGGATGGCTACTGGCTGCTTTTTCAGTAGTACATTTAGTTTTCTTTAATGCATTAAAAACGGTAAAACTTGCTTCACTTCTTATTCCTTGGCAGTTCACGTCTTCAAACCCCACACGAACGCTGTTAGAGCAGCGCGTGACTCTGCCGCACGTACCTCCTCTCATCTCCACATCTTGCTTTGCATTTTTGTCCAACTGGGCATCGGCAGGAACATTTCTCAACAAGACGCTCCTGTAAACCTACAGGACACCGGGGAAAATACTCTTGTCAAGGAAAAGTCAGAAGAGCAGATGAAATCCATTTGAATGAGAATGAATATAACACTGAAGAGGATTTGACTTTTCCTGATCAGCATAAACATCTGAAAAGCCGCGTCTGTCAGAGGTTACAGAAGGAAAGGCAATGCTGTTTACTCACGTGGCTGTTGGCTTGTGGCTGATTTCTGTAACTTTTCATTATGTCCTGAAATGTTCTTTCCTCTTTGGTCACCTGGAAAAGAAAAGGCTGTTGATGACCAAGTGCAAGCAGCACGTGTCCAGCCTATTCAATTCGCTTCCCTCTATCCAGCTTTTTAATGAGTATTACTAAGAATACATAATTTTAAAGCTTAGTTCTGGTGATGCAAGTATGAACAGACAAGCATTTTTCTTGGTCTGGCATTCCCTGTTTCTTGGCTACTACAGCGTTTTGTTGCTTGTGATGCTGAGGAGTTATTCCTCTTCCGCCTTTTCTTCTAGTGACACCAAAAATTAAAGGAGGAAAATCTTAAGTCCAAAATGTATTTGTAAACTTGAAAACTGGATCCTTTAACTTTTCTGAACAGAAAGTGAATAAATCCTGAACAAAATACTAGGTAGGTATAGACACACATGCAATTTGGGGTTTTTTTCATACTTCAAAATATCTCATTTGTTAAAGGACTCTGTTTTCCAGCCAGGAGAGAACATTATTGTCTCTGGCTGAGCTGCCGGGTCTCACACCACACTGGGGACAGCACTGGCTTAAAAACAAAGCACAGCACAAAACCACAACACGCACAACAGACAAACCTCATGGTAAAATACAGAGCGCTGACTACTCGATGGTTTTGCTTTTCTCCACCTCTCAGTGTGGATGGCAAACGAGCCTGAGCTCTGCTACAGTTACTAAGAGCACAGGTAATCCCAGTCTGAACAGCAGTTTCCCTCCACAGCTCACGCTCCTCTTCCTCTCCTTCCTCCCCAAGGAGAGCTCATCCATCCCCAGTGCTCGAGGGCGCCCGGGCTCAGCTTTGCTCTCCTGACTTCGGGTCTGAATCAGACTCCATGGCCATTGCAACCACGAGCTCTCAACTTTGAGCAAAACCAATATTCCAGTTTAATATTTCAGCTTAATAACACCTTAAATCAATGCTGGCAAGTTGAATAAGAAATACAAGTAACAGCTCGATTCCTCAGCCTGAATCTTCAAAAGCTGAGAGGGTTTTTGTGGACTAGAAACTTTCCCTCTATACAGGGGGCTGTGAGCTCCTGCAGATTGTTGCACCTGCATCATTCTGTGATTGTAGTGGTGGTTTTAGTTCATGGAGATGAGGAACAGGACAGAAAACAGAGATATGGGGCAAGGAGAGCACGCACGGCTTGGACTACACTGAGCTCACTGGGAATGCATTTGGGAAGAGAAGAGAAATCCCCTCTTCACCTTGTTGATAGGGAGTTTTAAGATTATGCAAAACAAGGAAAAAACATACTGGGATTTCATCCACTCCTTGGATGGACTTTTCCCTTCCCTCCAGCAATATGACATGAATAAAGCAATCAAACTGTAAACTGTGAGCACAATTTACATTTTCAATGGACATAAAATTCCCTGAATTCCTTAAAACTACTCATTACCTTTGCCATGATATAAAAGGCACAGAGGAGGAGCTGGTCCAAATGCCTGTCCTTCATTAGATCAGCACAGTGAACCAGCGTGAATTCAAAGCACGTCCATATCTTCCTGCGCAAGTCATTGGAAACGTCCAGTTTCAAGCACAGGTCACGCAGGCGCACGCTGGCCAGATGATAGACCTGCAAGGAAGAGACACACGGTGAACACTCAAACCAGCGCCAACCAACGTCAACCAACGCCAACCACTTTAGTTTTGCAAAAACAAAAGTCCTGAAAGTAGAGCTATTCTACAGGTGAATAGCTCATTTCTGCCCTAGACAATGTCTTCAATGTCTAAGCTGTCAACTCCATTTAGCTGTTGGATTTTCAACGCTTATAGAACATCCCATTAAAAACATTGTCACTATAGCTTCTATACCATATCACACACTCACTAGAATGGAACTCTTCCAACAAGCAAAAAGAAGGGACGTACTTCAGTTATGATTAAGTATAATCTCAGATTAGCAACCTGATGGATGTTTTTCCTTTTTGATTACCAAAAAGCTGTCTCAAAAGCTGAAATAAATGGAAGAAGGCTGATGGTGCACTTGATAGTTATTTCAGAAGTTCTGGCTTCATGGAGAGTGATTAGGGACACTCTTCATGCTGGAAAGCAGAAAGAGTTAATTTCATTTTCACTTTTCTACGCAACAGAAAGTAGGGAGAATTATAATTTTCAATATAACTGTAAAGAGACGGTAAAAATTTCAAGACAAATTTAAGTGAGGATTTTAGTTCTTCCTGACTTAGAGGAATATGTTGTGTACCGCATGGTTTGTCAAACGCAGGGCTACAGCTGAAGTGAGAATAGAGCTCCCAAACCACAGCCCGAGCTCACGCCCGGCAGCCGGTTTGTCGGCTCTTAACCCGCGCTCAGGGACACGCCAGGACCACCGAAATTAAGGAACCACCAGTTCAGACGCAGGATGTGGGTACAAGTATTGCCAGGAGTTAGCTTCTGTATTAAGGTTTACTTGAGAGACTATTCAATGTAGAATTCTCTAGGTTTACAATAAAGATAGCCTGAAAGGGGAAAATCTCTGAAAATAACTTCAAGAGTAATAAAATAATGGCAAAAAGATCTTTCAATATTTTTGAAAGATTAACTTAGGCATTTAGGCAAGTTCTGGCTGCCTCCTCCAGAGCCCCCTCACACGCCCCACGCTGGCAATGAAAGCACCCAGAAACAAGTAATCGGAAGTTTCTCTGAAGCACATGCAAGTTCTTATCTCTGGAATCCCTCAATATTTCAAGCAGTTCCTTCTTTCTAGAAACTTCTAAACAGCGTGTTACACGCCAGTGCTTTCTGAGGCCCCGTACCAGCACGGTCAGCACTGCTGGGCAGACCTCAGGAAACTGCAGACGAGAATCTCCAGCCGCAGGATCCCAGGCAGTGCAGTTTGGATGAGCAAGACACAGGAGAATCAGCTCATTTCTGAGATGTCCGACCCTTGCAAATGTGGGAAGCAGTAAAAATAGACAAGAGAAGTAAAAGCTACCAATATTTCTTAGGAAGTTATTTACAAGGTGTTTAAAAAAGATCGTCCCAATTCGAAATGAAACTCTTAGCACTGCAAAGGGCACGGCACGGAGTTCCAAAGGATCCCCGCTAAACGCCTCTCCCAGCCGCAGGCATTCGCAGGATGGTCACCCTGCAACGGGTTTGAAGTGGGTCCACCTTTTTGAAACACCCTGTATAGAAGCTGCTGATTAGAAGAAAATAAACATGAAACATCTCATGGGGAGGGGAAGGTGGAAAACTGGATTCTCTGCAACACGTGACAGTCTTTCCCTTTCTCCTCCCAGGTACGTAAGAACCACTTACACCAAATGAAAGGTCTGTGAACACTGAAAGGTCAGGAAAACTGCACAAGGAGGCAAATTTCAGCATGGCCTGACTTGCCAGGAAGGACACTTACCTTTCTGTAGAACAGCGCCAGCGATCCCGTCCTCCTTGGCTTGCCTGCTGCTGACAGGTGCAGTTCCGGTGCCTGGTTCACCTGAGCCTCCACCTTACAGGGCTGACCGAAGTTCATGGAGATGGGGATCAGTGTGATCTCCCCCATGTCGCTGGCAATACCTGGAGACCACATACACATCCAGAAATGAACCATTTGCTCTCCTCAAGCTGCAGAGTTAAAGTGCAAATCAAATTCACCACAAACATTTCATGCTAAAGACATCTCACCCTTCTGCACTGGATGCTAAAATGACTTTGTCCCTCAGAGTCTTCAGAAATGATTAAAAACTACATTTCCAGTAATGCTATAAAGAAGAACACGGGAACGATCATTTCTAAGGCTATCTGAAAGCACAACGTTTACAAGAAATCACCATTTCTGCAGCCAGTGTTCTGCTCTTTTGGGGGAGGGTGGCATTATCTATTATTTTTGCATTATTCTGCAAACCTGACAGCACATTGCATATAGCTCTCGTTACTTCTCTCAGTAGTCAAATTCTCTTGCTGAATATCTCCTTGAACATGAGAAGTGGAGATATTTTTCTTTTCATCTTTATCTATAGACCAGGATTTTAAATGTAAAAAGCCTACTGAACTCATCATGTGTCATTTTCAGAAATACTCAAGCATCACTCAACTTCAAAAGCCCCAAACTCTCCCACTAGTTTGCTGACATTAACACAGAGCCCTTATCCAGCAACTCCAGAGCATTTTAAGATTATAACAGACCAAAGTTCAGACAAGCAGTCATAAATTGTCATTGGAGCCAAGAATCGCTGAGGTGTAACTGGAAGACACACGAACTCCACAACTTTGTTTGCAAGGAGGAATCCCCAGGATGCTTGTCAGACACCAGGTGTCTCCAGGGAAGGAGACATCTGTAAACTTAAGCTTTTTTGGTTTTTGGATAAAGTGATACCTGTTCTCTTAAAATAGAAAGAGCAATACATGTTCATGATGCATGGTTGGCCTAAGTATATCTTAAGAGCAAGCAAAACACCTAGTAGAGAAAAAAGATGGGAAGAATTCGTACCGTGCAGCGGGATAGTGACCTTCTGTCCCATTTTTCCTGGTACTGTAGCTGTTGTCATGGTCAGTACTCTCTGGCCAGGAGAAATGGACACATTTTCAGCAGCGATGCTTGATGCCGGAGCAATTGTCAACTTAGTTCCTTCAGTTAGAATTTTTTCCATCTGCACTTCCTTGGGGCTGTCGTCCCCAAAGAGCCTTCTCTTCGCACTTCCAGCGGTAGGAGAACTGTAGCGCTCATGAACAGAGATCGGCGACAATGGCTGCATGTCTAATATGCAAAGGAGAAAACACCCAAACATTCTGAGGAGCAGCTTAATAGACTATTGTCCCCAGGCAGGGAAAAGGCTACTGCCAGACTACAAAACCAGAGAACAAGAAACCACTTCTAGTTAAGAACTAATCTCACTGTTCACCGCTCCTGGACAATACGAACAAGCCCTCAAGTCTGTCTCCTTTCATTCTGTGCTCATCCCAGACAGCTCAGTTTCACAACCAGGTACCAGACAAGTGTAACCAAGCTAATTTGCAGAGACTGAGGAGCACGCGGGATTACAGATACTTACTCCAGTCTGCTTAGTGGATCAATAATATCCGCAAGTGCAGTTCCTCTGAACACACTCCTCCACAGGAGCACCGACCACATGCCCTGGATGTGATGTCTTCTGTACTTTCTGGCTTTGATGTGCCCAGAAACCTTCTGGGTAAACAGCCAGCTGAGACTGCCTGGAGATCGATCTAACTCTGCCAGGATGGTTTTCTTGGTACCAGGGGCAAACAAACATTTCCAACCCCCACCATTTTCCACCTGAAGTTCAGAGAAGCATTTGGTACCAGATTCTTATATACAGGAAAAGGTCTCACACAGTTCTGTTTACATGTAAGACACCATCTGGCAGTTGCTTTCCTTCCCATCAAACAACTAATGGACAACATTTACAGCAACTGCTTACACATCTCCTTCCTAATGAGTACTTCAAAAACAAAACCCAAACAGTCTTGTAATGCAATTTGTCAGACAAACACTAAAGGGGACAACATCACACCACCAACAGTCCATAGCACACCAAAGAACCTATGGATGATTGTTCAGGGTACAAGGAAAGCAGCAATTCCTAACGAGGGACCCAGCGCTGCTGCTGCCTCTTCACCCTCCTGTCAAGAGACAGTCCTGTGTGACACCTGGGATCCCACAAAGAGCAAGGCTGTTCTAAGAGGAAAGAATACCGCAAAGCATTGTCCTCCCTCCTGCAAAACAGAGCAGTTCTCTAGGAGGAAGGAATAAATGCAGCTCTGTTATTCCATTTTAAAAAAGTCACCTAAAATCCAGTCAAACTCACTGAAGAAAAAACCAAACCAAAACACAACTGGAAACAGCAAAGGACAATAAGCCATCAGCTGACAGCCCACCCGACAGTGAAGGTAACTCTTGAATCAAAAGAGCAGCAAGACCTGCTCCAGTTCAGAAGTGAAGCACTATCCCCAGCATCTGCCGGCCAGTACAACTCAGCAATGGTTTGATCAGATGTATCTTGACTTTGCCTTGATCAAAGAAGAGGCTTCACAATTCGGAATGCTTAATTATGATTCAGGATTGCTTTTTGCAATTATATTTAAGGAGTCTAAACCCCCTCTCCCTAAATTCACATGTCCAAATCACATCAGAAACCTTGAACTTACCCCGCCTTAAACTCCCACCGAGATCTGTCCGAACCTCTTTTACTCGAGGATGAATTATGGGAGATATTGGCATCATAGGCAAATGCCCAAGCCCAACTCCTCCATTGCTTGCTTCAAAATTACTGGGAAATATCACCTGAGAAATAAGAAATGTCAGTTAAGGTAAGAAATGGATTTCCCTTCTTTGGGGAAGAAATAGATTTCCCTTCTTTCCCTTTGATTAATAGAGTTTTTTCTGCAGCAATTGTCTCACTTGAACCGTTTTCTGCATAAAACAACAGTAAGAAAAAGAGCATTGATTTCCTAATAGAAGGAAAATAGGTAACATACTTCTTCACAGGTTGGCACCTTGTTTTCCGAGGCCTGGAGTGCACTCCAGAGGGCCGAGTCCCGCGTCCAGGCGAGACTCTCGAGAATTTGTTCCTCGATGCTGTTGAGGTGCTTCACCATGTCTCTGGAGAGTCCTTCCTCAGAGCGAATCAGGACTTCAATCACCTAACGGTAACAAGAAACACGACCACAAGCAAAGTCGTATCGCTCATGCTTAACACTATCAAATCACTATTTGTTTCAAGGTCCTGTTCAACACTTCTCTTCAACATAGCATGCCCCAGCCTGCCTGCATCTTCATCTTCCCAAACCCTCTTCTGATCCTTCTCTTTTTTAATCTCCTTTCCTAAAGCAACCCCAGAGCTGGAAAGGACAGCAGACGGCCCAGCCATGCACAACACCACACTCCCACGCTTGGTTTTGGTGTTGTTTCGGTTTGTTTAAGGCCCTCTCTCACCATCGCTAAGCACGTACCCAACAGGAGCCCTGAGCACACCCAGGCCGCACTCAAGCTTTCCCTTCTCTCAGACAAGCAGCCCATAATGAAAAGGGCCGAAAGCCACTGGTTTAAGGTTTCATTTAAGAAAAGGTTAGAACCCTTAACACGTGCAAACTGGGGCAGAAAATGGTTGAAGGAGCCTTGAAATATCGCACTCCGCCCCTATACTCCAATGTAAGATCCACTTTTTTTCTATTCTTTCTGACAGAGGTACACTCAGCCTGTTTTTCTGAAGCTCCAGAGATGGAAATGCCATAAAACTTCTCTGGAGGACTTATTGATACATTTCCTTATTTATACTATAGAAACTAAAGTCACAAATGGTACAAGTGGAATAATAAATACTGTGTCTCTCGTGTGGAGTCTTTGAGATGGCAATTTTTTGCAAGTAAGAGTGCCAAAAGAATGTACATGGAAAGCAGAGAAGATTCAGTCGCATGTAAATCTGCTCTGCGAGCTGGAGCTGCAGCAGCGCACCTGCTATTGCTGTAGCCGACCAACGGCAATATCAACCGATTTGTTTGTTTCACTCCTGCCCTACATCTGAGGATTAAAGAAGGAAGAAGGGAGAGCAGAATATAAACCAGCTTTCCCAGAGGGTTAAATTGTTTTAGCTGTTACCACCTGAACAGAACTGCTTTTAATTTATTCAGGACTCACTTCACTGAGCTGTTTGGTGTCTGGTGAAAACAGGAGGTGTATGGGTAGATAATAAAAGGATCAAATAAGTCAAAGAGCAGAAATTACACTGGAGGCAGGGAGAATGAGGTTAAAAAACAAAGAGCAAGAATAGAGAACACCCAGGAAAAGAAATTTTATGTTCTATGACACAAAACAGAGAATAAAATAAAATTTAACTAAGCAAGTCCATGATAAATAGCAGCTGCCAATGGCAAAGAATATTATTGCTATGTTTACACTAATAGGCAGAACTACAGCTTACAATCAATAAGTAGGAATATCATAAAGCTGTATGCTTGAATGCTTCAGTCGACTAATACTATACATACATTAAGAACTAAAAGTTGATCAACAGCACGTCACAGCTAAGTACCATTTACAACATGGTTTTCTTGCTTTAAATTTCAGCTTCAACAGCAGCATTACACATCCCAAGTAATATATTTAAGGAGAGCCAGAATTTAGAATAGGCATGTTACGAATTAACATCAGTCCTCCTCCTATTTGATTACCCAGGAAGGAAAAGCATCATCCTCTCCGGCTGTCAATCCAGTAACGTGCCATTCTGAACACAGCTCCAGTCCTAAGGCAGGATGGATTTACCTTATAGAAATGGAACGGCCTGAGGTCGAGAACTTCGATGATCCAGGGGAAGGTGCGCGGGGAGCTGTACGCGAAGAGCACGATCTCCAGGCAGCACGCCATGAGGGAGCGGTGAAAGACGTCCTGCTCCAGCAGCGCCTCGAGAGAGCACACAGCACGTCAGCGGCCTGACCTTTGGGACAGGAAAACCGCAGTTCTGCAGCACTGATACTCCACAGCTTACTGCTGGAGAGAAGAGCTGCTGCTTTTCCTCCCTTCCACAATCTTCTCTTTTTAGAGGGAAGTTTCGAATGGTAAAGACTACGAGCAGACTAACAGTACAACCATCGCATCTTCCATACTGTGGCCAAATTAACCGGCCCCCTAATTGTGAAACACAAAGCAGATTAAAAACATTGCTGTCTAACATGAAGTACTGATGTTGTTAATTGGATAAAGAAGAGAATAAAATTATCTGTCCATAAAGTTCTGACTCTGGAAGGCAACACAAATCAACATGGTTAGTTATGCCAGAATTATACCAGATGTAATAGCAGAAAAACCCAGCATTTAGGCGTCTCCCATACATTTTCCCTTTTTTAATGCTAACAATGTACCCAGACTGCTTTACTGCAGACTGCTCTGTTCCGGAGTCGCCTGGAGATAACCCCCAGAGAGGGGCACAAAGGCACTCTCTGCAGCTGCCAGCTCTTTACTCACAGTCAGATCCTTCCCGTGCAGCCTTCGTGTTTCTTGCACCATTATAGTCTCCAGGATTTTATAGTACAGGATCTCCGCCAGCTTAAATCTGTTTACAGCAAAATCTGAAATTTAAAACCAGAAATGAAGCCCAATGCCATCTGCACAAATCACTTCAGACTAAACTGACCAGCACTTGTCCTTCTCTAAGAAAACAGCGCACGTGTGTGTACGTATGGACATTACAAATCAAAAAAGTGCATTCATAAATCCACTAGTCACAAAAACAGCCTGAAACTCTAGAAATGTTTTAAAAGGCTACGTGTTTTAATATTTCTGATGTAATTTTGCAGACAGTTGCAATAATAATTTTCCTACTTGTACTCCGTTTCCTTTATATTTTGAACACAAGTTCACCATTTTTAAGAGCTGCTGTAGTTTTAATGCGCTCTTGGTTATCCCATTTTGAACTGCAACCTTGGTTTTACTCTGCTTACTGTTTTATTACAAAGTCTTATTCTTTGCAGTGTTCTGTTTTGACAGCAACAGTTTTCTCTTCGGCTACGTCCTGGGTTAAAACAGCTCCACTGTATTAAATACTCAGATGACAGCATACGCATGCGTTTCACTTGTCCGCTTCAATACTGCGCAGCATCCCATGCATTTCATGTCCATACCGATGTGAGATCCTGGCTGCTCAGCTGTTGACTGGGTGTAGCTGCGACAGAACCTCTCGCCTATTTCCTTCACTCTGCTCATGACGCTTTCCACAGGGCTGCGGGCACACGACCTGCAGCAGGACGCAAAGAGAAAGCCTTGGCTCTGGGAAATACCCAGTTTCCAAAAAATCCGCGGAAAAACCCGCACCCACATAAAAAGAAGAGAAGCCTGCTATACTGAGCGCTCCTTGTAAGGCAATAACCTGCATTATCACAGAGGAAAACATAAAACATACAGAAATATCGCTTCCTTTTTTCCTTCCCCAACAGAGTTATGGAGGCTATGTAGATTTTGGAACAAATGTAGGAGAACGCAAGAGCTACAGGAGCACTCTTGGGAGAAAAGCCTATCTGCTAGAGCAGGAAGGGTGCTAGAGCAGGTAACCAACCAACCTACCACATCGTGAGAGCACCCAAACCAGGCACAGTGTGCGGGAGGGCAGGAAAGCTTTCCAAGTCAGTATCTTCCCAAAAATACCTGGTTTACTAACAAGGCAGAGCAGAGCTGATGTGATGCACACAGTCACTGACAGAAAAAGGGGCCAGAGAATCACAGAATCGACTGGGTTGGAAAAGCCCTGAGAGATGATCCAGTCCAACCCTTGGTCCAACTCCAGTCCATTGACCAGATCATGGCACTAAGTGCCATGGCCAATCTCAGTTTACAAACCTCCAGGGCCGGTGAGTCCAGCACCTCCCTGGGCAGCCATTCCAATGCTGACCACTCTCTCTGCACAGAATTGCTTTCTAATCTCCAGCCTCAGTTTCCCCTGGCAGAGTTGAAGCCCCTGCCCCCTTGTCCTATTGCTGAGTGCCTGGGAGAAGAGCCCAATCCCCCCTGGCTAGAACTGCCCTTCAGGTCGTTCTAGAGAGTGCTGAGCTCACCTCTAAGCTTCCTCTGCTCCAGACTGAACAAGCCCAGCTCCCTCAGCCTCTCCCCATAGGGCTTGTGTTCAAGTCCCTTCCCCAGTCTTGTTGCTCTTCTCTGGACCCGCTCCAGCACTTCAATCTCTTTCCTGAGCTGAGGGGCCCAGAACTCAACACAATACTCCAGGTGTGGCCTCCCCAGTGCAGAGTACAGGGGAAGGATCACTGCCCTTGGCCTGCTGACCACGCTGGTTTGGATGCAGGACAGGATCCCATTGGCCTTCTTGGCCACCTGGGCACACTGTTGGCTCCTGTTGAGCCTCCTGTCCGTTAGTCCCCAGGTCCCTTTCTGCCCAACTGCTCTCCAGCCACTCTGTGCCAGCCTGGAGCGCTGCAGGGGGTTGTTGTGGCCAAAGTGCAGCACCCGGCACTTGACCTTGGTGAACTTCAGCCCACTGGAATCGGCCCATTTTTCCAGTCTATCCAGATCCCTCTGCAGAGCCCTCCTGCCTTCCAGCAGCTCCACACTCCCTCCCGACTTGATGTCATCAGCAAATTTGCTGCTGATGGTCTCAATCCCCTCATCTAAATCATCAATCAAGATGTTGAACAGGACTGGACCCAACACTGACCTCTGGGGACACCCCTAGAGAGTGGTCAGCTGGATGCAGCCCCATTCACCAGCGCTCTGTGGGCCTGGCCCTGCAGCCAGTTCTGAACCCAGCAGAGAGTGCATTTGTCCAAGCCATGGGCTCCCAGCTTTTGCAGGAACCTCTGTCTGGAGATGCTCTGTCTCAACACTTCCAGATTTTCCAGCAACTCTCTATTAGAGGACAGTGGCTCGTGATCAGATTAAGACACTAAATATTTTGAAAGCTAGCACTCAAATAAACTAAGGTTTCACTGAGCAAATCCTCCTAATTAACTTCAAAGTTATGTTTCCAAGGAATTTTCATTTGAAAGAGAAAACAGGCAAAAGTGTAGAACAGTCCACGCAGTCCAAAGCACAGTTCTCACACACGCTTTGTTCACTACAGATTACAGACCTGTTAATGTTTTAATTGTGTAATATAAATAATACCAAACAGTCCTTAAAAAAAAAACAATCAAAGAAACATTAAAAATAGAAACAGATCTTGCTGAGCATTTCTAAACTTCAGAAGTGCTAGGAAAACGTTCAAGATACGCGTGGCTCCAAAGATGAGAACTAAAAGTAATATTTTTCACCTGGTTATGAAGGTTGCTTTAAAAAAATCACATTACTTCGGTACTTTTGACTAATACTAAATGTCCATTCTGATTACAAACTATCTGGAGACCTTACACCATAATACAGCAAGGCCTTAAATTGCATGGGTTAGTCAAACACCCAACAGCTTTCCAGGCATTTACTATTAAATTATTGCTTTATGAGCTATAAAGCAACACTGATCTACCTTTTGCCAATAAACCATTTTGTTTAGACTCATCTGCTTATGCATCAACATTTTCAGGTGCATTTCACTCCAGCCAGCACAGTCATGCGTCCAGGGGATAAAAATAGAGGTTGACTGATATAATCGGGACTCTCTCCTAGAAAGGGTGATCAGGAAAAACCAGGGTTGTGTTCAGTGGTCACTTGTGATTTCCCAGTATGGTACAGCAGCTGTAAGGGCTGAGCGAGAGGCTCCTGACCAGGAATGCTCCAACTCCAGCCCCAGGACAGACATCGGGCCTTGGGGAGGACACTGAAAAGCCAAAGCACGTTCAGGGAACGGCCACCAGAACAACCAGAGAGGTGGAAAACACGGTTGCTGCTACACCAGAGATCAGCATCCTGGTGATTATGGTCACTGCTGGGCTTATATGTATGCTGTAAAGTTAGATTAAGATCACAGAATCGCAGAACATTAGAAATTGGAAGGGACCTCAAAAGACCATCTATTCCAATGCCCCTGCTGAAGCAGGAACAAAATATCCTGAAGAAGTATGAAGGAGGAATGGGGGCCTTTAGTCTTATCTTCCTAACTCTTTAAGGCAAAGATTATCACTTGTTGACATTTCCAAAACCTCTGCCAACATCATAGTTACCATATCTTTTACTTTAGCCATATTTGTTTGGGTTGGTTGGTTGTTTCTTTTGGTTTGTTTTTTTTTTTTTTTGTTAAGTATCTGGTTTTCAAGCAGACAAACAGCTAAATTAACATCAGCAAAAACTGAAGCTACACTGGTGGTGACAAGCTGGGGGAAGGGACGTGTGTCCAGCTATCCTTCTCTGCAATGAGATCATTTAGAAAACAGAAGATCTTTCAGCTAGAAATAATATAGAAGCAGACAAAAACATTCTGCACCGAACAGAAAAAGTCAAATATGAGCAGGAAAGCAGTCACAAACATGAAAAGATGAGTCTCCACTTCCAGGAGAGCAGTTGCAGCGGACACACTTACTCAAAAATAGCGATAAGTTGTTCACTCGGTGCATTTTTCAATCCGGCCACGATGCTCTGCAGCCGGCTCACGCTTTGTGTTGCTGAGGCGACAGGAGTGATGACGGCTTCCTTCTCGCGCAGGTATCGCCTGCCAGTCAGTGGGGTTGAAGGAGCAAACGACCTTTTCTGTCAAGACGGACAAAAATAATAAACGAGATCTGACAATGGAACTGTCGCAAAAACCTTTCAAATGAGCATCTCCTGCAAAAACTCCAAAGGTTAAAACGGCACGGCGGGTGCGCGGCCGGAGGGCTGCCAGCAACCTGCGACCGCACGACGGGCTCCGTAAGTACAAACCACAACAAACCTTCACGCTAAAACTAACCCAAAGGTGGTTTGTTTTTAATAAAATATAGTAAAACAAACCGTCAAATCTTAAAGCCTATATATCTTTAAGCTTACCGGAACGTGGAAAAACACAGGGCAAGAACGAGGAAGCAGATGCTTCCACTCACAGTCCATGTGAGTTCTTAGGACAGAGTACGGTTTGCAGACACAAGGCAAATAATGAGCACAGGTTAAGCCTGTGGTCAGTGCGCACAAACAGCCATGAACTCGTGATTGTACCACAGAAACTGAACATCAAAACTGATAACTCATTCCAAACTCCTTTCTCTAATTTGCCTGAATATGAAACACAATTAGATTTGGGAGAAAAAGCTAAGCTGTATGATTCATTTAAGCCAGCACTAGCATTTGTAATAAGTATTCTTATATTTTAATTGGCACGTGGATCAAACAGCACCTGGTTCTTTCACAGCCAGCACCACTTTTTCCCCTTATCCAACTTTAAAAAGTCAGCAATTGAGTGTTTTGCCACAAGGCACCTTCATTAAATACATTTTACGTTTTTAAAAGTAGTGAAACATTAGGTCTGTTTATAGGCTGCTTTTTGTAACAAAGAGTTAGACTTCGGTGGGTTTTATGTCTTGAACGTTATTTTCCATAGAATGGTACACAAGTTGGCCTTTCCCATACTAAATAAAAAAAAAGAAATACCAGGAAAGCAAATAAATTAATCCAGTATAAAGGTTTCATGGTATTCTTATTGGGTATAAATGAAATTTGAACAAAACCATAAGATCTATATCCTTCGGTCTTAACTACTTCTTGATTTTTCTTGGCCAAAACCAAACCACACACATGACAGTGTTCTCATCCTGGTTAAGAACAGTTAATTACTGAAGTCCACAGGAAAGAAGACACCACCATTTCTCCCTCCCTGAAGCCTGCAAATGCATTCGCCATCTTCCTCTCAGGAGGAAGTTCAAGAAATTCAAAGTCACCTCAGTGATTCAAAGAGCGTGTGCAAGGATGGATCGTCCTGGTTTTGTTAAAAACAAGTTTCTCTTTTAGTGAATTCGCCTGTCAGCTAAAGCTTCATATCAGCTGCATTTTCCTGGAGAACCAGATCCATGTTTTGGTAAACATAGCAATGGAATGTGAGGTCATTGATAGGAATGGATGCACATCTTGCAAGAGGGGCAACAAGAAACAGGTGACCAAGGAACTGATCAACAGTGTATAACATCCCATTCACGTGAATACTTCATAGAGAAGTGGGAGATCACGAGGATCTCGTCACTTTTTCCTTATGGCGACATTAGGAGAGGACCTTGTGCGTCGTCCCTGTGAACTGAGGCCAGTGACAGACTGAATCCAGCTCCGGTTGGCTGCAGAGTCCAGTCCAGGACTTCGGGTGCCGGCTCTGCAGTTGCTGGGACTTTCAGGATTGGTTTTGTGTATTTTGTATTATTTTCTCTATTTTATCAGTAGCATTAGTAAAACATTTTTAATTTTTTCAACTCTCTTCTCTCTGTCCTTCTTTCCCTCCCGATCGCCTGTGCTGAGTGGGAAGCGGGAAGAGGGAGAGGCTGAAGGGGGAAGCGAAGAGAGAGGGGGTTAACAACACATCTGGCACAGTTTATTGTAACCCCGCTACCAAAACCTCCACAATGGAGAAACCTGAAGTAGTATGCGAGATCAGCGTGCTCAGTTAACCACCTTTTCGAAGTGCTGCTGCAGATGACACTCCACGTGAGCCCTGGCTGCCGGCTTCCCTACCGGCACGTCTGCAGCGAACTTCCGAGGGGTCCCAATTTCTTCCTCAGCATCAGCTCCCAGGAAAACTCGCTCGTCGAAGTCACCCACTGTCAGAACGTACTCCTCATACTCTTTATTCAGTGCTTTGCTGGAAGAGAAGCCCACGTTTTATATCAGAGCTTAAACTGCTCGTGAACAAAACCTCAGTGCCGCGAGCAACCCACATGTCCCCGCTCATCCTGCCAACCCCCGGGACCCGCTGCAGGGACCTCTCTGCCTCCTCACCCACCAAAAACATGTGGCTCTCAAGTAACAGGAGGAACAACCAACTCTGATCATAACTGGGATGGAAGCACTCAACTGACCAGAGGCTAAACCTTTGTATACACAGAGCACATTAACAGCAGTTGCATTAAACCATCTACATTCGATTTCTATTTTTGCCATTTTGTAGCGCCTAATTCTCATAATGGTACAGAGGAAGGGCAATTTAAGAGCTAGCCGTCTGGATTCAATTTCTAATATCACTGCCGACATGTGATACCAACAATAGCTTTCATTTTCCTTATTCCAGCTGTAAAACAGGAATGTTTAGTCTCACAAAGGTTGCAAGGCTTTCAACTTATACCTGGGAAGCAGAATGAAACTTTTGGATAAAAATTAGAAACAGTTCGCATCCATAAATCCTGCCTGCACGTTTTTTGTGATACGTGAACGCTATATGAAATATCTTTTGCCTGCAAAATGCCTTGGAAATTCAAGCTACCACTTAAGCATGCGTATTAATGGAACATAACGATGTATTCAGGATGCAAGCGATGCTGTGATCCCGCAGGACACTGGACCGCGTGACAAGTTCACCCTCCCCGTGCCTTTCAGAAGAAGTAAAGGTCTATGAGAAGTTTGGACAGAGACACAGAGAGAGGCTTCCAGGTGCCCTTGAGATGTCAAGGCGCTTTCAGAAGAACAGGGGCTACTGTATCATTCCATATAAAGTAATACGATTCATTTTTAAATACAAATACTAAGGAAAGTTCACTGCTTCAAATGGATCACAGCAATACCATTTTATATATAAATTTGAGTGTTATCTACATTGCTAAAACAATTGAGCCTTTGCTTAAAATTCTCACCTTGCATAAACAAACCATCAGTTATTTTTGGAAGAGGTAAAAAAACCACTCGACGGGATGCAGAACAAAGCAGCTGCTGTTCATATTTTGCATTTAAATTAGCTTTCTGAAGTGAATTTTGAGTTTCTGAAACAATTGTACTTGCCACAGAAAACGCTCTACCTCTTCTTTGTGGTTTTGTGATTGTTGCTCCTGTTTCTTTCAAGTACTTCTGATGCATTCACAGATTCAGACACTCAACTGGAGACTGATAAATGAATCTAAGGACTTCCTTACTCAGGCCTAATGTTTGAGGATGTATAGAAACGCACCCGTGAACTTCAGAGTGAAGGTTTCGATTTGCATTAGATTGCTCAAAGGTTACAGCTGCCAGAAAATAAGGGCCAGTGCCACAAAACCCGATATTAAGGAAGAGCCTCTGCTGCTGCCCCTGACATTTGACACATCGCAGCTCCAGAAAGCATTGCAGCCACATAGCAGTTTGGATTGTCAAATAATCAAAAACCACGAGTTATGCTAAAATAAAGGAACAGGAAAACCTGAGATTTAGCATTCAAAGGCTGTATTTCAGAAATTAAACCAAACCCCAGGATTAAGAACATAAGCTTTAACTTACTTATTTTCTGTAAAATTGCAAAGATCCAACAGACATTCTCCTTTTAAGATCTAAGAATAAAAGCAAAAATATCTTACATAATAAAATTAAAACTGTTCCAACTCTATCAGCGTAAGGGCACGACGGTTGTAGGCAAAAAAGAAATGAGATTTAGGAACATAACTGTAGACCAAAGGGTTACAACACCTCGAGCAGGACAAAGAAAGTAGGACACAGCCCGGCTCTATCCAAGTTCTATCCAAGCTCACTCCTCAGGACCAGCACTGCTGTGTAACATCTGCCCCACCAACCTGTGAGCAACTACAGAAATTCCAGAGCTCGGCAAACATTTCCAGTATCAAACCGGACAGAAGCATTTGGACACCTGGACACCCTCTTCCTTCCCAAAGCATTTTGCTCAACTCCAAGACGAGCAGCAGGACTCACACTATAGTGACACTTATCAAGTTATTTCACAAGGAAATTATTGCCCTGAAGAAATCATTATTGTCCACAACTGAGTTTCCCACTGCCACGAAAGGAAAGCAAAGATTCTCCACTGACATAAAAGTCAAACCAGAAGGGACCTTACAGCACACATGATTAAAAGCAAGAGTAAATTCTGCTCATGCTAAAATACACACAAAGAAACCTTGACTCAGCACAAGTTCACGTCCCTGTGAGTAATCCTTCCTGCAGAACCCGCGGGATTTGAGCGGTATCTAGGTCATTCACTCGAGCAGTACCACGAATTCTTAAAACTAGTAAGATGTACCTTCCTATCAAATAGTTTTGCAATGTACGGTTTAAAGTAGTGCTCCTTTATTCCTTTTGCTTCTACTAAAAGCCCGTCGTGCAGCTCGCACAGTGCCGCAATGATGCAAGGAGCGTCTGCGGAGGCTTTGATCTCTGTGGTGTGGAAATCCACTGGTAATCCTGGGAAAAAGGAGAGGGAGGAAGAGAAAAATCCCACAATCAACCTTCAACTTCATTTAAAAAGAAATAAGAGAACAAAGCATATTTGATTTTAAATAATCTGTCCCCACCGTACCTTTAAATGATGGATTTAGCAAATCTCTTCTATTTGGACACAAAAGGGCATTTGCAAAAATCAGGTCCAAGCAGCACAGAAGCAAATGATAGGAATTTACTAAATCATCTCCGATCATACGGAAATTACCTTTAAGAGACAGCACATCACGTCAAGCAACACAAAAGAAGTTCATAGCTCAGAACTTATACAAACCACGCAGCTAAAACCGGCCAGCCTACCCTTAGTGTACACAAAGAGCGTCCAGCAGAAGTTGAAGAGATCTTTAGCACTGCAGGGCACCCGTCTGGCAGAGAGGAAAAGGAACAGGAAGTCAGGCTTCAGTGCCAGGAAGTTGAAGCTTGTTTTACAATAAGAATTTCTTTCCATTTGCTTGCTTGAAATAACAGTCAGCACCATCATCTATTTTAATTTCACACTAAGGCACAATCTAGGCTGCATGTCCTAATTTCAGCCTTCAGTATCTCCTGCGTCACTCCACGGAGCGTTTCGCTGCATCCCCGACCTCCTGACCTTCTCCGAGCTACCGGTGCCTTTGGCTCATGACCCTGGAGACGCGGTTTTGCTGGTGTCGCGTCTCCAGCAGGATCCTCCCGCGGCTGCAGGAGGGGAGATGTCAAGGGCTATATGAATTCCAGCAGTGTTTTTTCCTAAGTATTTCACTAAAGCATCAGCCATCCCTTCAAAATACGCAACTACAGCCTGTATTACAGCTCATCTGCTAAATCGTGTTTGGAGTGGAAATTGTCCAAAACCACGGAGGTGGAAGACCAGGGAAGACATTTTACAAGACAGCCCACAGAGAAGCTAAAGCTGCGGTGACACTACCCAACGCTGCCCCAATGAACGAACATTGATTAACAGAGAGCACGTTGACAAAATGTCTCCCAACACGCAGCAAAGCTCCATCCCACGCGGGAAGAGCTGCAGCAGCAGCAGTGGGTGTCCTTTCCACCTGCAGACGTGGAGCCACGCGGGAGTGTTTTATCAGAATAATTATCCCCACATACATCCAGAGGACACAGTTGAGCTGGCACAAAAACCTTGCACAGACCCAGCTCAGCTCCCTCATCACCGAGGTTAAGCTCTCACTATAAAGCCATCGCAGGGCCAGCCGCCAGGCACGGGCACTACGGACACACTGCTCTAATTACGGCAGCAGCTCCGTGTGTGTCTGGACGGCCGCACCACCCAACACCAAGTTCATCATAAGCTGCAAATGCATCAGCTGGAACTTTCTTTCATGTGTTGCTACCACTCATCTGACAATCACATTAAAAATCCAGTAAGGTGGAGGTGGCTGTGGATGTAACGTGATTTGCATGGAGTGATCACGTCACGAGACCAATTGCCTCAGCAAGACAAAAGAACCCAGCGCAACCTCAGTTGCTGTTGCTAAACATTTCCAAGTGTTGGTCCGGCTGCACCTCAGCAAACCCACCTCCCTGTGCCTCTCCCACCACAGGCATTGTCACCACGGGCCAGGGAACAGCGTCACCAGCTGCTGCACACGCAGCTCTGCTGCCAGGAGCTGCGCCCCACAAGACTGAGGACATTTCTGTGCTCACTGCTTTTCAGAATCAAGGCCACAAGAGGCCCTTAAACTTCAGAACTTTACATAAAGCACGAATAATAATCTCACTTTTCATACATCTATATGAGGTCCAGCCCTTTCTGTGGAAAAGTGACATTACATCTCAAAAATACCTCTGTTTCCTGCTTCGCAGTGGTTTAGAAGTTTCTTCGTAAGGGTTTTGAAATATATCCAAAAATATTGGTTCAAACTTTTTGAAAATCACAGTCGACACTTCAAAATTTCTCTCCAGCCTCTCCACTCGCTCTCGGAATTCCTGTGGTAGATTTGACATGTCCATCCACTTCTTCATTTTGCTAAAAAACTGAATTAAACTAAAAAGAAAAAAGAAAAGGGTACTTTATTTTGAGCTTTAACTAACTTCTTTCATTCTGAGTTTTTCAAAGAGCCAAAATGCAACACATTTACTCCTTCACAACTAATTTGATTAATATACAGGTTTACCATTTCTTTTTACATACTCCCAAACTGCACACGTTGTAAGCTTCCTGCCGTTTATCACTTTGTTTTTTCTCCTCAACTCTCTTCAAGGCACAGGCATGGAAACACAGATTTTATTTAAGGGCTGCCAGCACAGCCGTGAGGGGCAGAAAGGAAAGAGCGCACAGCTCTGCACGTGTTGAGGGGAGGCAGGAGAGGCAACAAAACCACAAACAAGTTACCTACACAAAAACTCATTAACTGTGTGTGTAATTACACTGGCAACACCCCCTCCGGCAGTTCAGCTGAGAATGGGTCCGTCAGTGGAACAGAAACATTCTGGGTTCTGTCATCTCGGGTCAGCGCAGCTCGGCTGGAGCCCTGAGGGGTGTCAGCTCCTCTGGGACCGCAGTTGAGTCCCCAGAACCACGCAGCACCAAGCGATTTGGCCTAAATCCTGACTCAGATGAGTCTTATCTGGGTTGCTAACAGAACAGAGTCTTGCTTGTGGTTCAATTAACTACAAAGAGAAAAATAAATAACTGGCGTAGGTGGAACAATTGTTGGTCTGATGTGGGGTGTTTTTCAAAGGCTTAAAGTCAAGAATTATGTATTTGCATCTTATTTCCATTTTTAACAAAAGAGGATTTATTACTTCTATACTATTACCTCAAGACATGCATTTTGCAGTGCTCGGAGCCATGAGAAAGTGGGTGGAGAGGAGTGGGTGCCTGAATTAGCAAGACAGCAGAGCACCGCGTTAGCGCTGGAGCAGTCAGCAATTAGCCAGGGCAATTAACAAACCGGGAGAGTTCACCTGAGTCTGGCGGAGCGCAGGATCCTGGTGAGGGACACGCCGTTCCCCTCCATCAGCCCGCTGCCCACCGTGGGCACCCGGCTCTTGCGGCAGGCGACGTACAGGGCACAGGCCAACCAGTGCAGAGCCTCGCCCTGCAGAGGGACGGGACAGCACAGAGTCACGGAACCTCAGGGGTTGAAGGGACCTGTAAAGCTCATCCAGTGCAATCCCCCCATGGAGCAGGAACACCCAGCTGAGGTTCCACAGGAAGGTGTCCAGGCGGGTTTGAATGTCTGCAGAGAAGGAGACTCCACAACCTCCCTGGGCAGCCTGGGCCAGGCTCTGCCACCCTCACCATCAAGAAGTTTCTTCTCAAATTTAAGTGGAACCTCCTGTGTTCCAGTTTGCACCCACTGCCCCTTGTCCTCTCACTGGTTGTCACCGAGAAGAGCCTGGCTCCATCCTCCTGACACTGCCCCTTTCCATATTGATCCCCATGAATGAGTCCCCCCTCAGTCTCCTCTTCTCCAGCTCCAGAGCCCCAGCTCCCTCAGCCTTTCCTCACACGGGAGATGCTCCACTCCCTTCAGCATCTTGGTGGATATGCACAGTTACACACCCGCATGGACACTCGGGCAGCGCTCGCTGCGAGCTGAGGCCGCGCCGGTGCAGCCGCCCCGCCCGGCCCCTCCGGCACGTCCCGCGGCGGGAGCCCGTCCCGCTCCGCCCCTGACACGGCCCCGCCCGGCCCGGCCCCCTCACCTCCAGGCTGTAGGTGCCCCGCAGCGCCGTGAAGTCCCGCAGCGCCTCGGCGGCGCTGACGGCGTCCAGGTTGAGGTCCTGGCAGAGCCGCTCGATGGCGGCGCCGGGCTCGGCGGGCGGCAGCGCCGGGCGAGACATGGCGGGACCGGCCCGGCCGGCCTGCGGCTCCGCGCGCCAAAACGCCTCCGCCGGAAGGGAGTGGCGGCTTCCGCCCTGCGCGACAGGGACGGGGAGAGGGGCGGGGCCTGGGGAGAGTGGGGCGGGGCCTCGGGAAACGGGGCGGGGCCCTGCGGCCCCACGCGTGTGCGCGCTCGGTGAGTTCGGGCGGGGTTCGTGGGGTCTGTCCGGGGCGGGAGCGGCGTTTGCTGCCCCTGCATCAGCTCCTGAGCTGTGTGCCCCTGCACACGCTGGGTTAGTGTCTGTTAAAGCCGTTTGGCCGGCAGCCACAGGCCGGTGGAGCTGATCCCTCACCGAGCGCCTCCTAAATGTTCCTTCCCCCAGAAGCCCGCTTCAGGCCGAGCACCCGAACGCGCCTGTAAAACGATTTGCTGTAAGAGCAAGGAAAACAGACTGCTCTGAAAAGCCAGGAAATGCATTTAATTGCTGATAATTAGGCTACACAGAGTCCCACAGTCATATTTATTCCTTCAGGAACAAAGCTGTGCCTTCCTCGGAGGGACCTGAGCTTTGCTTTTTGTGCATTTGTTCCTCTAGTAGAAATTTGTGCCCTTTGTCTGAAAAAAAAAAGTCAGTCACCTTGGGGTTTTCCCTCAAAAATCTGGTTTGTCCTTTCAAGTGGTACAGGCTGTTCCTGTAAAATGTCTTGGTTTGCTACCACGTACCCAGCTGAAAAATTAACAGCAAAGTGCATGGCAGGAGCCGCGAGAGATGAGCAGAGCGCCTGCACCACACCGATGGCCTCGAGCCACCCGTGGGTGCACCGTGAAACCGCAAGTACCCCAAACACCACAGCAGGATGCTGAGGAGGATGCTCATACAAGCCATGAAGGGCATGTCGTGCAGGCAGCTGGGAAGGGAAAAGAGAGATGAGCTGAATTTCTCTTACCGCTGGTTTTCCAGCGCTGGGCCGGCTCCGCGGGCTGCGGTGCTGGCAGATGTGCTGCGAGGCACCTGGGGACCAGCACCGGTGCTTTTACCCATTTGGTAAAGTGCTCAATATTGCTTTGAAGTTGTAAAAAGTGAGGAGAATTAGTGGTTGTGACTCAGCCTGTGCTCCACAGCTCTGGAGCTCGAGTGGCTCCTGAAGAGGTGGAAAAGATAAATGCACTGAAAAGCTCAAGTTTTATTCAGTACAAGCCAAATGTCACTAGAGAAATTGCCCTCCGCTCGCTGCCAGATGAGATTTTGGACCCAAAAACCCTGCTTGTAATTTGGTTGGGACACCAGAGCTGCAATGTCTGCCCTGCGGGCAGGAAACGCTCCCCCAGCCCAGGGGAATCATCAGCAACACTTCTGTGACCACGCAGAGAACGAAAGATCCTGTCTACAGGAAACTTCTGTGTGTCCTATCGGATAAAAATCAGGCAGGGACGGGAGTGCAGAGATGAGCAGCTGCAGGAGCTTCATTCACCCCCTCGCACTGCGGGAAGGGCACTTGGATGCTGCAAAACAGAACCCAAAACGAGCTGTGCCTGCCCGTGCCCATCCTCCACAGCCACAGCCACAGCTACAGCCACAGCCACATCCACATCCACAGCCACATCCACAGCCACATCCACAGCCACAGCCACAGCCACATCCACATCCACAGCCACATCCACAGCCACAGCCTCAACCACATCCACATCCACAGCCACAGCCACAGCCACAGCCACATCCACAGCCACAGCCACAGCCACAGCCACATCCACAGCCACATCCACAGCCACAGCCACAACCACAGCCACAACCACAGCCACAACACCCACAACCACAGCCACAACCACAGCCACAACACCCACAACCACAGCCACAGCCACATCCACAGTCACATACACAGCTACAACCACAGCCACAACCACAGCCACAGCCACAGCCACAAATATAACCACAGCCACAACCATAACCACAGCCACAACCACATCCACAGTCACAGCCACAGCCACAGCCACAACCACAGCCACAACAACAGCCACAGCCACAACCACATCCACAGCCACAGTCACATCCACAGTCACAGCCACAGCCACAGCCGCAACAACAGCCACAACCACATTCACAGCCACAACAACAGCCACAGCCACTCACTCCTTACCAGCAGGTGACTCACTCACCTCACCTGGTGAGACAGAGCAAACGCCAGGACTCCACAGTGTAAACACCAGCACAAACGCTTCACGTCTGTGAACCAGGGCCACTTGTTTCCCGCAGGCCCTTTGAGCGAACATTCTGCGTTGGCGATGCCAGGTGGAAGCCGCGGTGTGCACGGCCGGGGTTCAAAGCAAGACTCGGGAGTTCACAGCATCGTTTTCTCCTCTGCCCTGTCCCGGCAACACCCCAAACCTGGTCTGCCCGCTGCTTTCCTGCTTCTCTTCACAAATAAACACAGCAACAAAATGCCAGGACAAGGTGCTTATACGAGGGCAGGGGGAACCAGCAGAAACTCCTGGGTTACTCTGTGCCTTTGTCCCTTGACCTTAAAGAAATTGTTCAGCTTTTCCTGTGCATCTGTTTATTCATCTCAAAAACTGAAGTAGTTCCTACTTTTCTAAACCATGAGATCCTTACATTGGGATTTATTACGAGTATTTATTGGGCACCTGTCAGCATTTTACAAGGCTTAGGTGAAGATGCTGAATTTCTCAGTAAGAGGAACTGAACTCCTCCTGAGGGGAACTGTGGTGTAGTGTGAAGGGCTGTAGCTGGTGCGGGGGTTCCTGACTGTCCCTCCGGGTGACGCGGGTCGGCAGAGGCCACGTGTTTAACCTGCCACGGAGCTTGGGCTGCCCCAGCGATCCCGAAACGCAAGTTAACTCACACGGCACGGCGAGTTAACCCACCCAGAATGGTGAGTTAACCCACCCAGAATGGTGAGTTAATCCCCATGGCATGGCGAGTTAACCCACACAGCATGGTAAGATAACCCACTTGGAACAGCGAGTTAACCCACATGGCAGAGAAGGTTAACCCACCCAGCACAGCGAGTTAACCCCTATGGCACAGCGAGTTAACCCACCACGGCACAGCAAGTTAAATCACCCAGCACGGCGAGTTAATACCCATGGCACAGTGAGTTAACCCACCCGGCATGGTGAGTTAACCCCCATGGCACAGCGAGTTAACCCACATGGCATGGCAAGTTAATCCACCCAGCACAGCAAGTTAACCCCTGTGGAACAGTGAGTTAACTCCCACGACACAGTGAGTTAACCCACCCAGCATGGCGAGTTAACCCACCCGGCGTGGCGAGTTAACCCACCTGGCATGGCGAGTTAACCCCATGGCACAGCGAGTTAACCCACCTGGCATGGCGAGTTAACCCCTGTGGAACAGTGAGTTAACCCACCCGGCATGGCGAGTTAACCCACCCGGCATGGCGAGTTAACCCCATGGCACAGCGAGTTAACCCACCCGGCATGGTGAGTTAACCCCTGTGGAACAGTGAGTTAACCCCCATGGCAAAGCGAGTTAACCCACCCGGCATGGCGAGTTAACCCCTGTGGAACAGTGAGTTAACCCACCCAGCACGGCAAGCTAACCCACCCAGCATGGCAAGTTAACCCCTGTGGAACAGTGAGTTAACCCACCCAGCACGGCGAGCTAACCCACCCAGCATGGCGAGTTAACCCCCCAGCATGGCAAGTTAACCCTCTGGCATGGCGCCGGTGCAAGAGCCGCTGGCGCAGCGGGGCCGAGCGCGGTCACTGCAGCTTCTCCACGGGGTCGTGCTGGAAAAAGGCAAGTAACGTTTATCACTGAGTCAGGTGAATTCAACATTCACATATATTTGCTGAAAAAGATTATATACATCTGTAGCAAGGCCCTGCCCAGTTCGAAAGATAAGCATCTAGTCACTAAATTAAAAAAATAAAAATCTGACCTTTAAATCTCTTTCTTTAAATCCATGTTCAAGAGCACAGACAGTTTATTTTGTTAGCACATTTGGTGAAGAATGTATGTTTGTGTGAGCAGCCATGAAAACCGGTGGAAATCTGGCGTTTGGTTTGGATATGATGGAAAATAAGAAGGAGCCGCTTAGGCCTTACAGTCTAAATGATCCACAGAGTATATCGGGTTGCAAAAGGGTCACAAAGTAGCAGCCAAAGAGAAGCCTAAACACCCAGAGACACAGCATACATGTCTGATAAGGAAGAACAAGGTATAGAGCATGCTGGCTAATGAAATCAATTTAACTTGAAACCCTGTTCCTTACGCGTGTAACCCTGGAACGACCGTCCCGCAACGTGAAGAAGAGGTTTCTGTATCCATTCACAGTAAGGCGTTGAAGATAAATGAAGTTTTATAGCATTTGTATTTTAAGGATTTAGGGCAAGTACATGTTCTACTGAATAAAAAGAAAGTTAGTACTTAAAAGGTTCAAAAATATATCAATCGTGATTTTTTTTTTTTTTTACATAAATAAATTATATCGATTTTGGATTTAACAGCTGAAAAAACCCTTTCTGCTTCCACTGGAGGCAAAACGGAACCAAAGGTTAGTTAAATAGCGATAGCAGCATTTCTAAGAAATCTGTCGATAGTGATACAGTATCTATGCTACAAGGATGTTATTAAATAGAACACATTTAATTATCGGGGGGTGTGTGTATTATGATTGGTTACATACTTAAAACCAAACTCATCCAATCCAGGAAACTGGGAAAAAATTCCGTGAGAATAGAAACCAAATGCTTTTTAGCCCATGGGTAACAGACTTCTTTGAGATGCTAATTTTAACATGTACATCATTTATAATCCCAAATGTATAAAAGACAATGACAAAAAAGCATCATAAATAAATAATGCAAACTGAAACAGTTACGTCAAAACATTTGGACCATCCGATAAATTAGCACAACTGTAACAGAAAATAAGTAAAAAATACAGTAAATCGTGACAACACAAAGTGGAACCGATGACTAGCACGCTGCCAGCCCCCCCAGCCTGCCCCATCTCCCTGCGGGGTTATTTCAAGTCTCAAACCATGAGCTGCGAATAAGAACAAGCCCAAGTGAAAGAAAAGCGAGAGGAGGAGCGCGGGAAGGAGCCTGCGCAGGGGTCCCAGCACCGGAGCGGCGGGGCCGGCGCCACTGAACCCCGTCCGTGTGGAACGCAGACGTCAGAATCGTTTGCCAATGGGGGTGGGACTGGGAAATACTGCTCGACAGCAAACGGAATGGAAAGAAGCAGCCAAGGTCGTCTCTTCACAGTCTAACGCTAGAAAAGAAGCAACCCGGGCTCTGAAAGTCTCCACGGTCCGCCTCGGAGGGCTCGCCAAGCTGGGCACAGCCTGGCCCTGGTTTGCTGAAAGGACGTCGCGTCTGGGGTAAGGAGTGGAAAACGTAACTCAAAAAGCCTCAGTGTTCATACAACGGCATTAAAATCAATGTGGCCTGTTCATGGCTGGAAAAACAATACCTTTACAGCACTTCTAATGCCATAGATGAGAACTAACGCCATAGAGAACTGAAGACCAGCAGAACAATGAGGAGACTGGTAGCTACAGGTACAGGAATCCCAAAAAAGTCATGCAAGATGTGCAAAACCTTTCCAGCTCAAGCCGAAAAGTTCTCGTAACTATCGAGGAAAGGGCAACTAAACTCCACGTAACGTAAAACCAAACTTTGGTTTTAAAAAATACAAAAGAATGTCTATGTCATATTTTCACTCGCTGCGGTTTGTGTCCGGACCTTTGAGGTGGGGGTGGTACAGAAATCATATCACTACCAGTTATGTTTTTTCCTTGCAAAGAAATGAATATATGCATTTTCAATCATTAGTTATATACTTCTGTCTATACTACTATTCTAGTAACCATGATAAAATAGGGAAATACTTTAAATCAAAAATACACATTAGCACTTACTATAGCTGTGCTTTTTACCCCCAAATACAGGCTTTTTCGCTCAGTGTCGCTGTAGACAGAAAGACCCTTGTCTGCGTGTAGACCAAGAGGCAAAGACTTTTCTTTTGCTCTCATGTTTCTGCTGCTTTTTCTTCTCAAAGGAGTGAGCAATTTGCGGGGGTGACCGAGTACTGGATTTGCTATCGTCGGCTGGGATGAACGGCTGGAAAAACAGAACAAGAATTCGGTGCCTCCCATACTAGCTAGACAACACTGTTTATCTAATAAAGTGGCAAGACCCTGCAACTATTAACATGTAGTATGTCACCAGAGTTTTTTCCGACAGGGAATTAGGTAGATAATATTACTCATGGAAACACAGGTTTATGAAGGCGGAGTGGGGCGGGAGGGTAAGTAACAAAGAGTTTATGGGATAAGAAACTCACAAGCCACAATCTTTTTGTGTTTTTTTTTTTCAAGGAAACAGAAGTTCTAATCGGTATCGCGAGCCGCTTCGCGCTCCTCCTGCACTGCTCCGTCCTGCTCCTTCTCTGCCGACGGAGGCGGCGGTTGCTCTGTACAGTTCTGACCGTTCGCGGCTTCCTTCTCGGGCAGCGGGACAGTTTCTGGCTCTGGCTGTGCCGATTCCCCCTTCGGCTTCTTCCTCTTGCGCTTCTGGCTCTCCAGGGCGGGCTCGGCGTGCCGGCTCTGCTGCATGCCAGGCAGCGCCATGCCGATGCCGGGGGACAGAAACATGGAGGGATAGATCAGTCCAGGAGACATCCCTGGGATGAGAAACGGGTTAAAAGCTACGGGACTACTGGTAGTTATTGCGGATTCTGTCTGATTAGAAAACGAACTAGGACCAGGCTTATCTTCTGAGAGAGTTTCTTTTTTCACGTCCTGGCTGCTCTGTTTGTCCTCAGTAGCTTTCTCTGTGCCGGCTGTACCGCTTTTCGTTGTGCTTGTTAACGAAGTCGGAGCAGTCGCAGTACAGGTTGTTGTCATGGGGGGGTTGAGAAGTCCTCCAACGCCAAACATCTGGGGTACGGTGGCCATGCCCGGCAGCATCATGGGCAACATACTGAGGGTGCCTTTCACATCCTCGCCGGCGGGCACTGCTGCGAACCCAGCGGGAAAGCCAACCAGCCCGGTCAGAGGGATCCCTTGCATGTTTCTCATGTTCTGAAGTCCCACTAGATCCATCCCAGCAATCAGTCCATTCATGAACAATGGTCCCATTCCAGAAGAAGAATCTGCAACAACACCAGGGCCTTTAATGAGCTCGCTTCGGGGCCTTCTCCCCCTCCGGCGAGGCCCCACATCTCGGAGCACGGGCTCGGTTAGGATGCGATTGAATTTGCTCTCCGGTAAGTAGCCCTGAAAACGAAACAGACACAACAGAAAACACCTGACAGTTATTACTGCAGCAAAGGAAATCTGGCTTTTCTGTGCTCACATCTGCATCCCAGATGTTGCCAGCACAGAAATATTTCCCTACATGATATGGAATTTGAGAGGCACACACAACTTTTCCCCAAGGGATGCTGCCAAACACAAAAAGCCCTCTCTCTACCCTGGCATGATACTGCAGTGGCAAAACGCGCCAAGAGGAAAGGAGGACACACACGTTCACCCCGTGTTTCCAGCCAGGCCCTCAGCATTGGCCGCTCACAACATCAGAAGCACCGGGGCAGCTTGTGTCAGTGCCAGCTTAGCTCCCTTCCCTCCTTTAATCACCGCTTCAGCAACCGGTGAAGAATCTTGTATCTTAGATGTGAACAGCCAAATTTTCAATGCTCTGCAGGACAGCAAAGCGGCGTGGGATGGCACATAGACAGAGGACATGCTGTCTGAGGAGCTCCTGGTTAGAGCTTCACTGAGACACCAGGAAGGTTCTTCTGAGCATTGAGATATGGGATCAGAACCCAGCGGCCACAACTGTGTGAGACTGTCCGGTTATGCACGGGGGGTCCATAGTGTGGTTTAAAACTCAATTTTTCAGCAACCTCATCACAGACACTTAAACATTTTCTTTGTGGCGTCACCGCTCTTTCAAACCTTTTCAAGTAACAGATTTAGGGAGGAAAAGCATTTCCCATTGACACCTGCAGCGCAGAAACTTGAATCAAGTGACTCTGCAGTCTGCACAGCTCGGCTGCTGCCCAGAGAGGAGACTCTTCTGCTCTGCTCGCCTGGCACGGGGGACACCTGCACAGGACCGGGACGGAGGTGGTGCCTGCGCTCCAGCCTGGCCCAGCACCCGCACAGCGGACGTCCCTCTGCACGCCGGGGCCAGGACGGGCACACACCGGCCAAAAGCAAAGTGCTGATGGGGCTGGGGTGTGAATGCTAACGGGCATGCAGCCGCCGAACCCGAGCGGGTGCCGGGGCGGCGAGCAGGCACACGGCCGTTCTACCGGCACAGGCACCGTCCTCTGCAAGCGAAGGTGAGGAAGAGCTGCTCTAGGTGCTGGGCACCTAGAACAGGCGCTGACACCAGGCTGGACGGGGAGCTGTTTCCCGGGCAGTGGGACAGACCGTGTCAAATCCTCAGAGCTAATTAAAAGCAAATTTGAGAGCGGTACAAACCTCTAAGCCAATTGCCTCCCCCTCCAGTCCCCTGCAGGGGTGTCACACAAAGCACGGCAGCCCCAAAGCCTGGAAGCAGCAAGAGGGAGGCAGGAGAAGCCTGGAGAGGCTGGGGAGGGGCGGTCGGCAGTGCCCATGTGCCGGGGAGCGCTCCTCTTCCTCCTCCTCCTCCTCCTCCTGGGACTGGTGTGACAAACAGGGTGAGTGGCCAGAGCGGGTGACGCTCCGTCCTGGCCCTGCTCTGCCTGAGCCCTGGGACCTCCGGGGCCGTTCCCAGGCCCAGAGCCGCACAGGCAGGGTTTGCAGGAGTCAACGAAAAGCCCTGGCTGAAGGTATTTTTGATAATTTGACCCACAAGGATGTATTTTGCCCACTCTCAGCCATCCAGCACCTGAGGTGCATTACAGCTCCTAGGATGTTTCTCTTGGCCCTGCTCTTTTTAAGCATCCCGAGGCTTTCCGGACAGTCACCCTGAGCTGCCGAGCCCTGTTCCCAGGGCCCCTCCTGTCCTTCCCCCGGCCGCGGTGCCGCGCTGTGGCACACACCCAACCTCCCGCTGCCCCGCGCTCCCGGTGCCGCCGGCCCTGCCGCCATCCCCCCCAGCGCCTGCCCACAGCACCCGCATCCTCACTGGAGAAAGGTTGTGGGGATGGGGACGGGAAAGAAAAGATGACATGATACAGATTTCTCCAAAAGCTCTAACTTACTGAAAGCTTAACAATGTCAGCCCAGTCAGCTGCAACAGCATACTCCAAGTTTGCATCAAGCCACCTTGGCAATTCCTTCAATGCTGGTGCTGTGGCTCCCCCTAACTATAAAACACAGCAGAAGGATGACCTCTATTGCAGAAAGAGTTATGAAAAGAATACAAGAAATACGATTACACTTCCCCTAACTCCTTGCTTTGGGCTGCAGTTTGGCTGGGGCAGAGGCTCCTCCCTCATTACCCGTCTTTGCAGGACTCGGTAGCGCCTGCTGCCTCCAAACACACCGTTCAGGGGGAAAGGCAAGTTCAGCCTCTGTGGCCCATCCCGTCCCCCTCCCCATGAACAAGCGATGGGGACAGGACGTCCATGAAGGCCACCAATTCACCCAGGTCTCCAATGGCCATTGTGGGTGTCACAGAGGGAAACACAAATGTGGCTGAAACAGCCTCTTTCTGCCTCACTCTTTAGTTTCGGTTTTAGATGCGATTAATGTCACATCCCCTTCTGACCTCGTGCAGTCCTAAGTGTCCCTAAGAATCTGGGTGGAAAGTATCCCTGAACATCCCTTCTCATTCCGAGAGGTGAACATCAGTGCACCGGAGACTAAACTGCAGACAAGTAAATCCACGCTCCTTGCTCAGTAAGCAAGAAAAAGCCCTTCAAACCCTCCACTTCCCGCATGCCCAGCACTTGGATGGGTATTAGTGTGCTTTGCCCGCACCTCGTAAGGAGGAAGAAAACAAAGATATCTGCAAGGCAGTACTACAGTTTGTGGCGTATTTCAGTGAATTCAAGGGGAACGATTCAATCCGGGAGGGGAAGCACCAGCCAGGGCTGTGCTGATGGTGGCTTTAAAACCAAAGGCTGAATCCCTCAGCCATTGTGGGGTCTGTGTACCCTGGCAGGGCCGAACGCTCAGACTTCCCTTACTTCACATAGAAAATCACTTATAGCGCAGGTCTGTGTCCCCTCGGGCAGACATGTATCACAGGATAGTGTAGACCAGTGACGTGTTCCAGACTTTTGTCCCATCCACAGGCTTCTCTGGATTAAATCTCCCCCCAGGTGAGCTCGGGGTCTGCTCAGCATTTCAGGACACCAAGGGCAGAGCACAGAACGGGCCTTCACTCACCCGCCGTCCGGTACCCTTATGTACCACAGGCACCCGCTCCTCTCCTGAGAGTGAGCTAATGTCCAGTTTGCTGGGGTCCTTGCAGCGTTGCCTCCTCTGCTTGGGCTTGTCTGAAAAACTCTGGAGTGCAAACAAGACAACGTTAATGAGACCAGACAGCTTAATGAGCCTGGATGGCTACAAGCGCTGCAGGAGAGCGGCACAGATGAGCTCCCAAGGGACAGCGTGTCCCTGCAGACTGGGTTGGGAGCACAGGCTGGGCCCTGCCACAGGGCCAGCCCTCAAATGAGCACAATGGGGTTTTGTAGGTGTAAAGGGGTTTTCAGTGTACCCCACTTAGACTGCTCCAGCCCTTCCTAATTCCCTTCCAATCCTAAAACTGTAACCCGCTGCCAATTCATGTATGTGCATCTGTAAATGGGGCATTTGCTACATCTAGAAAGAGAGAACAGGTCTGTGTGCGCCATCTCCCATCACTCTGATACAGCTACTGCATTTCACCAGCTCATCTGTGCTTTGTTTTGCTCCTATTTCAGCTGTTCCCATCGCAGAGCTGCTGCACCTCCCTTCTTTGGGATCAGAGCTTTCAGGACTGCAACCTAGAGCGTTACAGCTGAGTCATTGCACACCCACCGCATGCACCGAGTCCCGGTGACAACGCGCCCGCAAGGATGTGCCATTACGGTGAAATACTACAGGCTCTGATTCCTGAGAGCTTGGTCCGTCCTTCAACAAGCAGAGCTGCTGCAGTACCCGAAGCAGCTTCCAATCCATCCCACCTGGAGAGAGGACACCCGCACCGACCGGGAGACCCTGCGGGGCTGGCCCAGGGCGCTGGTGCTTGCTGGAGGTTCACCAGTGGCATGGCCAGGCTGGGCGAGCTCGTCAGCTCCCAGGGAAGGCAGGGGTGATGGAAAGGAGTGAGAAGGCACCTCCATGCCTGCTCCACCATCTGCCTGCTTCTCTCAGTGCTCCTGGGAGCCTGGCCTTGGGCACAGAGCTGCACCTGCCTCTGGACTTTGAAAAGCCAGGGACATCCTGCTTGAGCAAACCTTGGGCTCCTCATCCCTTGTGAGCTCCTGAACACAGCTTGCCTGAGCTCCCAGCTCCAGGGGATCCTTGTGTGCCTTGGGAACACCAGCCTCTAGGACCAAGATGCACAGACTTCCATATCTCTTCCTACTGTGTTTTACAGCTTGTGCTCCGCCTACCACATGGTCTAACAGCTAAAGCTCAGACCTGGAGTAAAGCAACCTATGAAACCAAGAGGTAGACGCTTATAAGACGGCAAGAAGAATCAGACAGACTGCGCCCCGCTCTCTGCCATTCTGCCTTCTGACGGCGGCCACAGTCACGCACCCACAGCCTTTGCAGCCTGTGCAGCTGCTTCATCTAGTTATTAAAGTGAGGAGGTTTCCCCTTATCTGGGAATCTTATTTAATGCCACAGCACTGCCTAGAATGGCCCCAGGTGAACAGGAGCAACCCAGCCAAACCTTGAGCATCCCAAATCCCTTTTCCCGTTTCTTTCCCCATCCCTGATGCTTCTGCAAGACGTTGGACTAACTGTGCACTGGGCAGATGGACGCACTGGGGCTCCAGAACGGACCCTGGGGAGGGAGGACACAGCTCAGCAAGCGCTTTTCACTGTGCCCACCTCCCAAACATGTGATGAACCTCCCAGGTAGCCCTGGTGAACACCACAAACCATGGTACAGGGAAAAAGGCTGCATTTGAGACACTTGTGGAAGCCCTGAACTCCAGAGCAGTTGCAGAAAACCTAACACAAAGGGTAATACACAAGGCAGGCACACAGACAGACAGACAGACAGACGTGCCACCGCAGGCCACCCTTACTGTGCCAAAGCTGGGAACGTCGAGTGTGTAGTCAGACTGCTGCCGGAGCCAGTCGAGGAGACTCTTATTGGGGACGGCCTTCTCTGCTTGGCCGCCTGCAGCTGGGATCGGCTGTGGGGTTGAGGTAGCAGCAACCGGCCCATCGGGGAGGGGGCTGTTCTGGGGGGGCTGCGGCTGATCCTCCTGAACATCCTGGTGTGGAGGGAGAGCCCGTCAGCAGCATGTGGTGATGCATGTGCACACACAAGGCAGAGCTCCCAACGCAGGGCATCTGCTCCCACCACACAGATTCATCCACAGACTCCCAGTGCCTGTTCCTTAAACCACCACCCCACCACAGCATTATACGTCCCCTCAGTCGCCAGCACGGGTGGCACGGAGGGCAGAGAGGGCTGGGAGATGTTTCTGAACACCCCTGGAAACATCCCATTCACCAGAAGGACCAACTTGCCCCCAGATCACTCCTAAAAGTGGTCTAGAGGGACTGGTCTTGCTCCCAGAGCCCTATTCATCTTTGGGTGGATCCCAGGGTAGAAGGAGAAAGGGGGCAGGAGGCTCTTGGCCAGTGCTCCAAGGCAGTCAAGGACCTTTCCTCATGTTCTTTAACCCCAGACACCCCCTGAGGTGGGACAGCTGACACCCTGACACTCCAAGCAGAATGCTGCAGGCCAGCGGGAAAACCTCCCTCCCTAGAGCAGGATATGCTCCCACCTGCTCCCGCAGAATGAAGCTGTCCTGGAGGAAGGTCCCGCATTGTCACGGACAGCAGAGATTACAGGGGACAGCTGGACTGTGAGACAAATCATGCCAACTCCATCAGGGCCATGTGAAACGGGGGAGCATCAACTCACCTGCAGCCTGGTTGGAAGAGGCCTCTCCTTCAAGAAGATGAGGTCCATCCCTTCTACATTTTTTCTCCTGCCCCGTCTCCTCCTCATGGCAGCATCGTCTCTTCGGAGGCTGCCGTTTACAATTTGTCCTGTGACAGGATGGATTAACCCTGCCTGCAGGATGCCAGACAAGTCCATGCCCAGGGAGCCCTGGAGGGTGTTGACAGTCCCCAGCTTGGCCATGTTGGTGGTCAGGGGGAAAGGAGAGGAGTTCCCCGGGGAACCATCAGAGGTTCTGGACAAGTCCACCGCTGCATCGCGCCAGCCGTTGAGCACAATGGGTGGATGAATGTGGGCTGCTGCCAGCTGCTCCAGGCTCCTCTGTTTGGCATCTCTCTCCGTCTCAAACTCATAGGGCCTCCTGTGCTTCCGCTCATCCTTTGTGAAGGCCGGGGCCAGGAAACCTTCCTGTGTGGATCAAAGCCATGGAGAGGGTCACAGCTGCTCACACACCACCCAGGGACCACAGTTCTTCAAACCAACACTGAGCTAATGGTCAGGCTCTTCTGCCTCTCCGCAGCAGCCCTGTGGGATGCCCTTTCCCGGAGCACAGCTCAGCTCTCTGTCGCTGTGCAGGGGTGGTGCAGGAGCACCCTCACACGCACTGTGATCCCCCAGGTGCTGTGCCCTGGGTGCTCCGCCAGCTGCTGGGCAGCCAGGCTGCAGTCGCAGGCCAGTGGCTTCTGTCTGCGCTGTGTCCAGCAGCGAGAGGGGGTGAGACAGCTGGTGAACGACGGGCACCACAGTGTCCCCTGCACCACAGTGTCCCCTCCCCCGCCCCAAACATGCCGGGTACTTCCAGTGCTGACTCTGGAAGTGCCTCCAGAGCTGGCGCTAAGCAGTCACCTTCCCAAGAGGGGAGCAGGGCTGGCAGGGGCTGAGGGCGCAGCGGGACACCAGGAGCTTTCAGCGTAGAGGACCAAGTGGCTCAGGCCATGTGTTACACACCACAAGTGGCACCAAGAAGCCGTGAAAACCCCGGCCCCACTTAGGAAACTCCTGAGCACTTCTGGGCAATGCTTCACCCCAGAGTCCCAAACCTGTCCCTGTCCCAGGGCCCCCCTCACCTTCTGTACCTGTGAGATTAACACCCCGTTACTGAAGCTGGGATCGGGGGCTTCTGACTCGGCAAAGCTGTTCCTGCTGCTGGCATTGCTGGCCGGGGCCGTCAGCAGGCTCTGCGTCTCGAACTGCTGGCTGGAGGAAGGCCACTTGCCCTTCAGGATGGCGTGGCAGATGTTGTCAATGCGGTTGATGATCACACGGTCCTGCAAACAGAATTGGATGGTGCCAGGCTGGGACTCAAATGACTGGCTTGTGTGTCATCTCAGGACTAAAGACAAAGCCAGGCTCAGTGAGGTCAGCTGGGCTGGGAGCTGCTTTGGGGCAGATGTGTCCCTGGTCCCGGTGCTTGGGAAGAGCAGGCCCATCGCAGCACCAGTGGGCAGCCCTGTGTGGAGGAGCAGGAGGCAGAACTGGGGCTGTGTGAGCCACTGCTGGTCAGGGCTACGCTGTAACACTTGCAGTACCAGCAGTGTTCACTTTAAACTCACCTTAGGCCACTCAGAGAAGGAGTAAAGCGTCTTCTCCTGCAGCAGCTGGGCTATGGTTGGTGCCCGGGCATCCTGAAGGTCATCCATCTCTCCAGGCAGGACAGAAGCAGAACTCTTGCTCTCTTCCTCCAAGTACTTCTCTGGACCATCTGAGAAAGCAACAGAGGACGGAGCCCATCACTGCCCTGCCTGTCTCACTATCTTGGAGCTGGAGCAACTCCTTGCACCTTCCCATCCCAGCACCCAGCTGCCTTGCAAGGGTCCCGGTCCCCCACCAGGCACCAAGAGCTGCAGCAGCCCCGGGTCACGGCAGGCAGCCCACGCTGCTCCACTGGGCCGAGTCTGGGAGGCTTGTACTGCAGTGGCCCCCACCCCCACCATGCTCATACCCCGGGCAGGAGAGGAGGAGGGCACAGGCCATTCCAGAAGGAGCTGCTCACCAGGCAGTGCCCTGTGCCAGGCAGGTGGTCTGCGTTCCATGGGCTGCTCATGGCAGAGGGGCTGCCTGGGCTCAGGACGGGGGTTCTGGCCAGCCCCGCTGGCAAATGCAGCCACCAACCCTTTATTCCCCAAGGACATCAGCAAGCGGGACCCCAGCTCCTGCAGAGGGGAGGCTGCTCCAGGGGCTTGGCAGCCCCAAGGCTTTGGGAGGACAGCAGGTACCTCCACCCCGCTGGAGGCGACTGTCAACCAGAGGGAGCTCTCAGGACCGTACCTTGGCTCTGGCTGCCGCAGGCTTTCTCCCCCTCGTCTCTGTCCTCACACTCTTCTTGCTTCGCCCCCTGGGGCTGGGGGCGCAGGGTCTCTCTGCAGCGCGCCAGCCCCTCGGCCCCTCGACCCCAGGCCTCCCCTGAGGCATGGGGGAGCCCTGCCCCGGGGGCCCCCAGCAGCGGTGCGGACAGGCTGAGAGCCTGGCTCTGAGCTGGGCCCGGTGAGTGCTGCAGGCTGTTCTCATCCAGGCCATGGTCCTCCCTGCCCTCCGGCCCAGGCTCCCCCAGCGCTTCGGGTGTTCCCAGCCCCAGCGACTCTCTCTCGCCATTCATGTCTTCTGGGCAAGTGTCCTCGGGTGTGGGGAGGCCAGAGCTCTGCTCCTCACCCCCCAGTTCATTAGCCTTGGGGACACAACCAGCCCTGGTCCTGGGACCACTCAAGCCTCCCACCACATCTGCTGCTGCCTCAGAGTTATCATCATCCTCTTCTTCCTCCTCATCTTCCTCGCTGTGGCTCTGGCTTGGCCCTGACTTTGCCTCCATTCCTTTCTCCTGCAGCAAACTGATGAACCTCTGCTCAGGAGGAACCTTTATGTCATAGTTATGAAGTCCGGGACTGTAGAGCCCCATGTCCATGACCCCTTCCACGGCCCCACACGCAGGCAGCGCTGGCGCAGGGCTGGCGAGGTCTCCCTTCCGCGGCAAGGCTTCGCACAGCTCCGCGGGGGCAGGACCGCTGTCAGGGGTGGCCGGGGAAGGCTCAGCATCCTCGTTCTGACTGTCCAGGCGCTCACAGCCCACCTGCAAACCCTCTAGGAAGGGAGTCTCTCTCATGGCATCTGCATCACAGCTGGACGGATCCTCGTCCCCCTCCAGTTTGCCCTCAGAGAGTTTAGCAACGCTGCTTCCAACATCTGTGCAACTCGGGCTGTCTCGGGCGAGGGAGCTCTGCTCACTGTTACAGGCTTTCTCATCATACATCATGCACACCAGTGAGTCCGGCAGAGAGCTCTCATCGTAGTTACTGGAAATGATGTCCCGGACTTTAGACATGAAAGTTTCACAGTTTGAATGCGGGGGACTGCGCCCGGCCTGGGACATGGTGTTGTCTACAGTTTCTAGCTTGATGTGACTCTCAGCTTCATTCTCCAGGGATTCACAAGTCCGATCCACCTGGCTGTACAGAGGGGAACTGTAGAGCTTGGAGTTAGTCGGGTAAAGGCAGCACAGGGTTTCTGGGCCTGGGAGCCCCGTTCTTTTATGCTGGGCATAGTTCCTGTATGCATCTAAAAAAGACAGCTGGGGGTCATTCATGATGTAGTAGTCAGTGCGATTCAGGCCGTGCTTGGCGGTGCCGATCAGCAGGTCCCGGTCATGTTTGCCACACTCCCACCACACCGGCAGGTAGAGGCTCGGTCGGCACAGCTTGAGCCGCTCGTGGAGCTGCGGACACTTGAGCACCTGCTCGCGCACCTTTCGCAGAAGCTCGATACGGTAGAGGGTTCTGGCAGCACGTTCCTCCGTGATGGGCTCCACATAGATGTCAGGGTCTGGGGGACCTGCAGCAGGGACAGTAAAGCCAAGGCCCCGTTACACAGACTGATGAGTTACTCAGAGCAGTGGTGAGCAAGGTGAGCGTGAACTCTGGCTCAGACTGCAGGTGAGGTGGGGCAGTGCTTGTAGACACCACTGAGGCTTCTTTTCCCAGTCTCACCACCCTCCATTCATTTGGCACTGAACAGACTCACAGGAGTGAATTCTCTTGACTCTGGCAGCTGCACCAAGAGCGGTAGAGGATTTCAGAGTCGGTCTGAGCTCTGCTCCATCAGCGCCAGCAGTGCTGGAGCTGCCTGGACCTGCCCCTGGCAGCCCTTCAGCAGGTTCTCAGGGAAGGGAGCCCCTCAACTCCTGCAGCTCTTTCACCGAGGAACACCTACCTAAGGCATCAACACACACACCCAAGGAACTGCGCCTGAGACCAGACCTCCTGACAGCTCTGAGACAAAATCCTTCCTGCTGCTGTTAAAAGCAAATTGCTTTGTGTTTAAATAGTCCCCAGGCAGCTTTTCATCTGCCACGTCCTGCACGGTGCCAGTTCACGGGGGCTCTGCAGGGCACCCTGAGCTGACGGCTGCCCCGTGTGCTGGCCAGGCTGCCCGAGCCTCCTGCGGCGGGTTCAGCCTCCCTTCACCCTGTGGCAGAGCTCTCTGGTCAGCTACGCCACAGCACGGGCTCTGTGCAGGCACTGACAGCACCAGCAGAGAGATGCTCGGAAAGAAAGCAGCAATGCAGACCACCCAAACAATCCTCAGCATCAGTGTGGAGAAGACGTGATCTGCCACTTCCCTCCTTCTCCTCCCTCATATCTAGAGCTTGCTGTCTTGGATAAAATTGGTTGTAGGCAACGAAGATGCTGAAGGGAGTGGAGCATCTCCCGTGTGAGGAAAGGCTGAGGGAGCTGGGGCTCTGGAGCTGGAGAAGAGGAGACTGAGGGGGGACTCATTCATGGGGATCAATGTGGAAAGGGGCAGTGTCAGGAGGATGGAGCCAGGCTCTTCTGGGTGACAACCAGTGACAGGACAAGGGGTAATGGGTGCAAACTGGAACACAGGAGGTTCCACTTAAATTTGAGAAGAAACTTGTTCCTGGTGAGGGTGTCAGAGCCTGGCCCAGGCTGCCCAGGGAGGTTGTGGAGTCTCCTTCTCTGCAGACATTCAAACCCGCCTGGACACCTTCCTGTGGAACCTCAGCTGGGTGTTCCTGCTCCATGGGGGGATTGCACTGGATGAGCTTTCCAGGTCCACTTCAACCCCTGACATTCTGTGATTCTGTGATTCTGTGATTCATGGGCGAGCTCTGTGAGACCTGTGAGAGCAGGGTTGAGCCCACAGGGCTGCCGTGCCTTTGCACTGCACCAGGGTGGTGGCACATGGTGGTGACAAGGCAGCCAGAAATGCATGTGGCTTCTGCAAGCCACAGCCTGCCTGGCATCTCGCTGCCACCAGCTGTCCCCGAAACTCCTCCCTTGTTCTCCATTTCTAACCTACGGCTACCTGGACCTACCATTATCCCCCCACAGGCCACGCAATTTCCACTCACCGTCCTCTTTCCACAGTGGGAGACCACAGACATTCTTGCACATGGCCACGAAGCTGTAGAAGTACTTCTCCAGGCTCTCATCTGTCTTCTTCTCCAGTCGAGAGATAGCTCGGAACTGGGCCCAGTCAAAGATCTTTTTCTCCTGGTCATAGATAACCCCAAAGGAGGAGACGGTGCGGTAGAAATCTGCCTGCTCCCTCCTGGTCCACCTGTGGGGCAGGGAGGAGACACGGACAGCACTGAGAGACGCTCTGGTCCCAGCATGGGCGCAGCACCAGGTGGGGGATCACACAGGACTATCTAGTTACTGCCCAATGGCTCTGGAGAGCTGCCAGGAGGAGCACAACGGGGAGACCATCACAACCTTATGGTGCACAGCAAGGAGGGGCAAAGGCCACGGGCCCTCTGGCTCTCGGTTCATTGTTAAAAAACCACTCTGGGCTGTTTGAAAAACCACCAAGTGCAGCTCCTGGCTGTGCTGCCAACGGGGCGCTGGCTCCAGCAGTTCTGTGGAGGCACAACCCTGTCTCCCCCACTCGCTTCCTGCCACATCGGGTTGTGTCATCACCCTCATGGAAAGGCCAAGCCTCTGCTCCAGGAATTAGAGGAAGGTCCTGCAGACCTGCTCTCAGCCAGCCTCTGCCAGAGGGAAACGGGGACTGGGGTTCATTGCTGTCAGAGTCCCAGTAACAAACACCATCCACCCTGCTGAGTCCTGGGACCCCTTGGTGTCACCCCCGCCCCACTGATGGTGACGGGCGTTCTGTTACAGCACTGTTAGAGCACAACTTTCACTCTGAGCTTTCACCTCGTGGGGATCTCTCAAAGGAACAATCCAGGGCTGAGACAGTGAAGAGCACCCTGGGCAAATACAGCACAGAGAAACAGGCCCCAGAGAACAACCCGGGGCACAAACTGCAGGACAAGTGCAGGAATGGGTCAGACAGAGCAAGGTGAGTGGTGATGGCTGAAGAAAGTCAAAATTCAGCTCCTCTGAAGTGCAGCTCTGAGCCAGCGCCAGCAGCTGGGACATGTCAAGGGAGAACAGACGGGGTGACAGCACCCACAGCACTCCCCAGTTGACCAAAATGCACCCAGACCAGAATTTCCATGGCTGCTCCCAGGGGTTGTGAGCCCTCGGCAGTGATTTTTCATCCCAAAAAGGAGAATAACAAGACATTGATAAAAAAAAAAAATAATGATGAAAACAAGGAACCTGAAGGGGAGTTTGCTGAAAGGCCTCCAATCAAAGGCTGGTGGGAAACTGCCTGGGACACTCCTGCAAGGAGACCCAGAGAAAAAAAAAGCCCACAGAATTAAAGAGCAGGAAATACCAGGCAGCTGTGGTGTCCACAGCACAACCACTGATGGCCCCACTTTGAAAAGGGAGTGGTATAACTGGAAGTCGTCCAGAGGAAGGGGAGAGGGAACAGGGAGGGAAGGTCAGTGGGCTGGAGTGGCTTCCAAACAAGGAACAGAGAGCACAGGGCAGCACAGACACCAAGCGCTTACGTGGGTTCCTGCCACCGGGACAAGTTCACAGAAGACAAAGCCATTGAGGGCTGTTGAGCACAGAGAGTCCCCTGTGTCAGGAGGTCCCAGGCCTGTGCACCAGGGACCAGCAGCAATGGAGGCACCACGTGCCGCACACCCTCCCTGGGCTCTGCAGAGTCACTCAGGGTGCCAGGATGGCGCCACAGTCCCACTTACTGGGATGCAAACAGAACAGGAGCACAGCCCAGGCTATGCCACCACCGGGCTCCCGAGGCCACGAGCAGGAGGTTAATGCAGCGGCGTGAGAACGGCAGGGCCCAGAAGTGCTGCGCATGTGCGCTGTGACAGTGCTCACCCCTCACCCGTGGTGTGTCCCCAGTACAGCGCTGCTCAGCAGCACCTGCTCTGCGAGGGCTGGGGCAATCCTGGCCCCACAGATGCTGGATTTGACCCTGAAGCGCTGTCCCCTCACTCCCTTTCACCGTGTCACCAGCTGCTGCCCGCAAACTGCATAGAAGCGGCTCCCCGGGCAGGCCGGCTGCTGGAGCCACATGGCTCCCTCGCGGCCAGGAGCAGTGTTTCCTGCCCAGCAAGGACCCATGCACCCCTGTCCCACGGGCAGCTGCCTGCACGGACAGCGTGGTGACATTTGCCTGGATGGATCCAGGAGGGCAAGGATTCCAACTAAATCAGCTCTGGAAAGGACCCTTCACTGTGTTACCTTTTCTGCATTTCTTTGTTCACCGAGTCCATCTCGGAGGCTCTCCTGAACATCTCGTCCTGCAGCCAGTATCCATGGTTACCGGGCACCAGCATGTCGGCACGGGGAGGCAGCTCTTTGCGGTTGCAGCGCTGGTAGACGGTGACGAGCCTCCGCAGTCTGGCTGTGAGGGCAGATGACACAGGCCAGCAGGATCTGTCTGAGTCGGAGCCATCCTGGGCTTCAAACATCAGCAAGGACATTAGTATTTAATGCACACTCAAAGCCACAGGTTCCCGTGTCCCTCTGGCTGGTTCCGAGAGCTGCCTCCCCGCTTCCTCATCCCACGGGGGACACCAGGGATCACAGTCATGAGTAGGGGGCTCTGGTGACTATCCCTGGGCCTCCACACCCCAAAAGCTGCTGGCTCACAGCCTCATCATGTCTGAGCTTCCTTCAGAGAGGGCCCAGAGGCAGAGATGGGGGTAGAAATGCTGGCCCCAGGCCAGGCCATGCATGGGAGAGGGCTGCAGCTCCCTGCTCCGCAGCGGGACCAGCCAGCCCACGGCACTGCCACTGCAGAGACCCCGCACGCTCATCGCAAGCAGACAGCTGCACACGCAAGGGCAGACTAACGGTTTTAGTCAGCCCTGGTTGCCTTTGCCTGGAAACACTCTCTTTTGAGACCCTGGCTGCCCTGCCACAGGGCCCATCCCTGGGTCACTTGTGACTCTGCATGGAGGGTCCCTGACCTCCCTGACCCACCAACACCCAGCTGCATGTCCCCGAGCCCAGCAACATGTCCCTCCCACCAGGAGCGCCGGCCCCAGCGTTCTGGCTGTGCCGTGTCAGCCCCTGCACAGCCACACACTGCAGGAGATCCGGCCTCACCTGCCGCTGGCTCGTCCCGCTTCTCACTGGCTTCGCCCGCCCCAGCAGCCACGACGTCCTGCAGAAGGAAACCATCAGAGAGGACTCTCCAGCCCCGCACAGAATCCCCACACCCGCTGGCCCTGGCAGACTACAGGGTGTCAGGACGGGCAGGGCTGCGTGTCCTGTGCCCTCAGCACACAGAGTCAGAGCAGCGTGGACAGGGGAGGTGACAGGTCTGAGAGACAGTGTTGTCCATTCCACCGCAGGGACACAACCGCGCAGGATGTCACAGTGCGACAGCCTCCGCTGCTCAGACGAACCCTGCACCCTCCTGTGCTGCCCTGCTCACTGCTCTTCCTCTCTCCTGAAGCCATTTCTTTCGGGACGCCCCTGACTCCTTTGCCAGGGCCCCAAGTGGCTCCTGAAGCCACATGTGATCTCTAACGCCCTTGGCTGTCCCCAGTCCCCAGTCCCCCCGAGCTCCCATGGCGCAGATGTCACCCAGGGCTGCAGGGAACACCCAGAGGCAACAGCAGAAGATGTGCTCCAGCAAGCAGAGACCACGCAGACAGCGAGGGACAGAGCTGGCACAGAGCAGGGTCATCAGCAGCGCCGGCTCCTCGGTGCCTGCGGCAGAGCTGAGGCAGCCAAGCCCACAGCGCAGGCCGGGACAGCCGGCCTGGCACCAGCAGACATGCATCCATCACCGGGAATCCCACTCACCTCCTGCTTTGGCAGCCCCTCCAGCTTTTCTCCACTGCTCTCTTCCTTTTCCACACTGCCCCTGGGTAAGAGAGTGAATTAGCCCCTGGTGGTAGCAGCACAGCACCGGGGCTGTGCCAGCTGTCAGCAGGAGGGAGCGGAGGATGGTGCTCATGCCACCCCTCTGCCTCAGGCTGGGAAGCCAGGACCCCCGCTGTGAAGTTTGCTTCCCTCCTCCTCCCCACACACAGCTCACCCCACACCACTGCCCACCGCCAATGCGGCCCCAGCAATGAGCCAGCCAGCCCCCGAGAGCCTGGCTCCATCCCCTGCTCACCTTTCAGCAGCATCCTGGGCCCCGTCGCTGATGCCCTGCTCTGCGGAGAGCAGCTTCTCATCCGGCATGCCCACCTTCTCCAGAAAGCACAGTGCCGGGTCCGCCCGCATGGCGTTGTACCTCTCGTAACCTGCCAGCCACCACCGGCCATCAAAAAGGTGAAAGATGGCACAAAGCCAGGCCTAAGCCTGGTTCAGGCAAACCTCCTGCTCCGTGGGACCCAGCTCCCCACCTGGCTCTCACTCTCTGAGCTGCCGTGACAGCAATTCTCACCCCCAGAAATTCAGCACACTTTCTCAAAAGCTGCTAATTGCCCTGCAGCCCCTGGGCAGAAGGCAAAGAGAAAGGTCAGCCTTTCCACCACACAGCCCTGCCCCGGATGCAGCACACGCCCAGAGCTGTGCCCAGCACCTGCAGTGGGTGCAGCTGGGAGCAAAGAGCCCCGTGGCTCCTGGGAGCCCCAGGGAGACATCATGGCAAGGCTGGGGATGCCAGGAGAGGCTCTGGGACTTCCTTCTCACCTTCATGTGGTGACTGCAGGCTGCACCTGGCAAACCAGAGTCTGCCAGGAGACCAGTGACGGACATGGACACCACAGTGTGTCTGCCACACCACTGGAACGAGCCAGCAGTGCCGCAGCTGCTGGCACCTGGGAGAACTGCCTGGCCCTGTGTGGCTGTGGTGCACGGCCAGAGCTCCAGTACCCGGCCGGGTGCTCCACTTGGGTCCCTCTCATGCACCAGCACCCACCAGACAAGCTGGGTACACACCGTGCTTGAAGACGCCAATGAGCAGGGATTTATCAGCTTCAGCATTCCACCAGTCCACCGGGATCTCCACATAGTCGATGTCTGGCAGCAGCACGTCCAGCTCCCTGCGGCACACAAGGGGTGAATGCTCCTCTCCCAGCACCACCAGACACCGGAGGGCACTGGGTGCTGCTGGGCAGGGGCTGAGGCAGACAGGAGCCATCACTGTCTGGCTTGGGGACAGCTAACGAATGCAAGGCTGGCCCGGGACCACGCCACAGCCTGGTGCACACATCTGCAGAGATGGAGGGGCTGCACTGCCCCTCTCCCCTCCCACCACAGCAACGCCACAGGACTGGAGATCCCATCTGATCTGAGCAGTGTCTCTTGGGGGAAAACACTGCAAACCTACCAGCCCCAAAAGAACAGCATGTCTGGCGGGATGGGCTGCAATGCCCTCCCTGCACAGACTCATGCTGGTGGAGCTGTGCTGAAGAAGGCGGCAGCCCCTGCTCTAGGAAACTGAACTCAGCATGTCACACCATGAGCTGAGTCTTTGCAGGAAGGCCAGGAGCTGGCAGGCTGCAGGCTGAGCAGGATCAAACCTGTTGGCCCCCTTGTCTTCAGCACTGGGAAGGGACTGCAGACCAGAGCCGCAGGGCATGCCCTGCTCTGAGGCCTGGTCCTGGGAACCGGGCACAGTCTCTGTGGGGTCCCACTTTGGATCAAAGGCCAATTTGTCAAGCAGCATGTGGTGACATTTTCCTGCAGGTTGCAGGGTGTCCCCAAGTGTCCTTGCTCAGCCCGGGATGGTGCTGCAGCCTCAGAGCTGCCTCAACAGGGCTGCCACAGCCACGGCCCTGCCCAAGCAGAGCTGCTGTCCAAGGATGAAGTTTCACCTGAGCAAGATGTGGGGATTTGACCCCAGGTCTGACCCGTGCGGTGCCGCGGTGACCCAGCCGTGGCTGCGATGATGGCTGCGGCAGAGCTTGGGTGCTGCCACCACCTTCCCAAGAGGCATCACAGGGTCACTGTAAGGTCCCTACCTGGCAGGGGTCCCCTCGAACGCTTTGTCCGCGGCCTCCCCCAGCACTTCAGCCTTCAGGTAGTAGAGCATTCGCACCCGCAGCAGAACCCTGTCCCAGGGCAGCAAAGAGGGACATACGTTAGCACACAGGTGCCCAGGCGCCAGCCCAGGGCCTGGCCGGACAGCCCTCACAGAGCGTTTGCAGGGGGACGCTCCAAGGGCCGGGGAGGCCGGGGAACCCTGCTCAGCACCGTGCTTCCCCACGCGGGAGGACCCATTTCGCAAAGCAGGATGGGCACTGGCCATGTGGTGCTTCGCTAGTGCCCAGCCCTGTGATCACAGAATTGTAGAATTTCTTGAGTTGGAAGGGACCCACAAGGATCATGGAGCCCAACTGCTGTCCCTGCACAGGACACCCCACAGGTCACCCCGTGTGTCTGAGGACGTTGTCCAGTCTCTTCTTGAACACTGTCAGGTTGGGGCCGTGACACCTTCCTGGGAGCCTGTTCAGTGTCCAGCACCTCTGGGTGAAGAACCTTTTCCTCATGTCCCACTGACCCTCCCTGGCACATCTTCCTGCTGTTCCCTTGGGTTCTGTCATTGGTCACTAAAGATCCGCTGGGGCCCAGCAGCCGGGGATTTGCTGCTCGGGACACAGCTCCCATTAGCTGGAGGAGCACCCAAGCGCGGTCCAGCAGCGGAAGCTGGTGATCCTGGGTGGGCCGGGAGCCCTTTGCAGCTCCTCCCGCCTCCCTGCGCTAAAGGCCGGCAGCCCCCATCCCCACGAGCCGCTGTGGGCCCCCGCACTCACTTATTGCAGTGCTGCTTGAGGTGCTTCTTGTAGCTGTCGTCATGAAGGACGACTTCGGGGTTGCAGGTGGCGAGCCAGTCCGCATTCTTTATCTCAGGAAGCAGCATCTGGTTCTTTGTCTTCTTCCCTTTCCTGCCTCTGGGCACCGGCGCTGACAAGCCTGTAACAGCAAGTGGCAGCCGGTCAGCACCGCGGGCAGGCCGGGCGCTGCTGCGAGGCACCTCGTCCCGCGGTGCCGGGCAGGGCCGCGAGCTGCAGGCCCTGCAGAGCTCCTGGCCACGGGTCGGCGAGCCCGGGTGGGAAGTGCACGGAGTGCACAGAGCATGGGAGGCTCCCTCCCCAAGAAACACTTGGGGATCACCACAGAAATGGAATTGTTGTGAGTTCTCAGTGCAATACTGAGCCCAACGGATAACATGGCCCCTTGATGCATCAAAACATCACAGAGCATAGAAGGGACCTTGTTCCTGGGCACAGCCTTACCTAGATGCTACAGCCAGCTCTGAAGCTCACCCTACAGGCACAATGCAGTGATTTGGGACAAGGTTTCAGACAAGAGGCTCCCTAAGGATCAAAGACCAGAAGACAACCCTGATGACCTGATCTGTAAGGGCTGTTTCCTACTCAGTGCGTGAAGAGGAGCGTTGTGCGGGAACACGATCACTGCAGGGGGCATTTACACTTGTCAAAGATACCAAAAGAACAGGAATCCCATCTGGCTGACAAAAGATAAAATGAGATCCAGTGGCTGGAGCTGAAAATTGAACACATTTTCAACCTTGAAATAAGATGTGAGTTCACAGCAGAACATGGAAACAACTCCCGGTGCGGTCACCATTGTTTGGAGTCTTCTGAGAGGGAGGAGCTGACTCCCTGGGCAGTTGTTCCTGAGTGAGGGTCCTGCACATCTCCTCTCCTGCCTCTGTGTGAAGGGGAAAGAAGCGTCTTGGCAGTTCCGTCCCACCTGTTGGGTCTTGTGGCACCAGGGAAGAAGAGAGAGCGTTGCCATGTCCTCAACACCTGCATAAAGTTTGCAGCTCCATGACAGGATAAGGGCTCCAGCCCAGGTGGCTGGGGGAGCCCAGCAATGGGCACCAGGACTCATGTCCCCAGCCCTGGACTGGCCTGACGAACGCTGGCAAACGCCGATTCCTCAGCAGCTCGGCCTCTCCCGGGAGGGAGGGCAGGACACAGCGCTGGGACAGAGCAGAGCAGAGCTCTGAGCTGTGCTGCCTGCGTGCTGTGCTCGCCCCTCGCAGTCACACGGATACAGGATTGAGCAGTAACAGCCCCAGGATGCACCAGTAAGGGCTGGAGGTCGCTAATGTTTCCTGCACATCGAGGAGGCCCGGAGTACGAATTGCCTGGCCACCTCTCTGTGAATGCAAGTGGCACCGCAGGACCTTGGTGAGCCAGGGCTGCTCCGCACCAGCGGGTTCTGCTCGCCTCCAGCTCCTGAGGCCAGGCAAGATGGTTTTGTTGCTCCTCTGGCCAAGACCACATGGAGGTTTCACAGGTGGAAGAAGCCATTCTGAAGAGCTGACAGAGAAGCTCTGGTTGCTTTTCTCTCCTAAATATCCAGTTTTAGTGCTGCTCTTGCACTAAAGCATTCCCTGACCCTCCACTGACACCACGGCTTGTTCGTTACTTGGCATTATCTAAATGAAGCCCATTCACATCAGCCAGTTTTTTTCTACCTCTTGCACTGCTCCCCGCAGGGCTCTCAAGTCCAGTCCCAGCACTCCAGGCAGGGCTGTGTGACAAGGGCAGGAGGTGACACTGCCAGAGTGTAGGAGGTGATCAGAGTAACTTCAGGAAACCACTTGAAGGCCACGCTGACCTCACACTGTGAACCAGTCAGACATTTCCAGACAAGAAATGGTGATGCCGGGTTTTAAGCACCAAGTAATAGGCAGTGCTCTTGGGCTCAGCAACAGCACGGCTCCAGACCAGCTTTCCTGGTGCTCAACCACCGCGAAACAGGAGCTCCAGGTTTCAGGCTGGCTCCAATGAGAAAAGCAGGCTGGAGCGTCCCAGCCTCCTCGCTACTCACCTTGTGTCACAGACCCACATGCACAACAGCAGCACCCAGCCGGGGCTCTGGCCACCCCAAGGGAGTGTCGTGGCCTCCTCTGCTGGCCCTCCCAGCCCAGCTCACCTGTCCTGGAGCCACAGGACACAGGCGCTGTGCTGTTTGGTCAGCACAGAGTCCCCTGACACAGCATGGGCACTGACCACGTGTCCCAGGCCACAGCTGATGCAAGGAGCTGGCACTGGCTCTGTCTTCATATCATTAAAGACAAAAGTGGCTGCATGATGCTGTTTGCATGGTGGGCTCTACGCTGTGCTGCTCCAGCCCCATGGGACGCTGCAGGGAGCAGCTGTGGCACCGTGGGCAGGGGAATCTGCAGTGCCCGCGGCTGGGAGAGCCAGCAGGACAGCAAGGCTGGGGATGGCGCTGGTGGCCCCTGCCTGAAGCTGAGTGTACCCTGGAAACCTCCACCCAACAGCACGTGGATGCAAATGGACATGTGGTGTGATACATGGACCTCACACACACCGGGAAACAAGCGCATGAGTCCTCTGAACAGCCAGACCTGAGGTCAAGGGTCTTGCTAGAAGGAGTGAGAGGAGGCAGCACCACCTGGGTAGGACTCTGCATCACAGAGGTCTCGGGATGACCCAGTGCTGCACACGCACCCATCAGGGCAGGCACTGCTGAACAGTTTGTCTGGGACAAGGACCATGATGAGGACATACAAGCTGCTGACATGGGGTGAGGTGGTTGCACAGGCAGCTTCCCAGTGCAACCGCGGGTGCTGCACGTGGTGCCACAGCTGACATCACTGGGGCTGGGGCTGACATGCACAGCAAGGTCCCCACACAATGAACCGTGCTGTGTCCTGTGATGCTCTGAGAAACAGCCGGGTACATCTGTGCTCCGAGTGGAGTAAGCACCCTCACACCATCACACTGAACATGTTCATTCAGACACCAGCGTCCCACCAGTGCCCTGCGCAGGGACACCCTGTCTGGGGACACCCTGGCAGTATTCACAGGCCTGAGAAAACTTAGCAGTGCCCATGTGAGAGCAGGATGGCATCCCTGTGCCCACCACAAGGCTCTTTCTGCAGCAGCCACAGCACTGGGAGCCAGGAAACAGCCTTCCCATCCAGGCAGCCCTGCAGGCTCTGAGGAGCAGTGCGGGGGTCAGTCCCACAGCAGCCGCTTTCTCTGTGCAGACAGTCGCGGTGCTCGAGCACACCCAGTCGCTGGTTGTCGCAGTCAGCTCTGCTCTGACTCCTGAGCCGCGGTCCCGCAGGCTGGCACAGTGGCAGTGGGTACAAGTGCAATGGCAGAGAGAACACGCAATACCTGAGTGATTCTGCAGAGCCTGGTTCTGGCCGTCCTTGGTTGGTGTGATGAGATCCCAGATAAAACTCTTGATCTTCTCATCCCCCTTGTAGTGTTTGACGCAATAGACCAGCAAGGCCCGACAGATCATCTCCATGTCCTTCTCATTCAGATGCCACTTGAACCGCCCGTGGGTCAGGATATCTTTCCAGCGTCCCCAGCTGGAACAGCAGGAACACAGACAGATTAACACTCCTGTGTAAGTAGAGACCTCGCCGGTGCCTCCCTCCAGTAGCTCCCTGCCAGGTCCCTGGACAGGGATGTTCTGCCCCCACACCATGGGGGAGCTGTTTGCTGAGGACTGAATAGGGTAGAAGCAGGAGCAGCCTCTGGAAGTGCCAACTGCCAGCTCAAGCTTTGAATTCTCCTTCCATCCCAAATGGTCACTCAGAGCCCAGGTCCCACCAGGGAGGTCACTGCTGCAAGGAGGGACAGAAGGTGGCCGGGGTTGGCAGTGACCTGTGTGTGCTGAGGCAGCTGGAGGCTGTGGCCATGTTCTCTGGGAGGGGGCGAGACTCACCCGAATATGAGCAGGTTCTTCTCCACGCGGAAGCACTCAGCCCGCAGGTACCGCCGTGTCTTCTCGTTGAAGCGCCGCGAGCGTGTGGGTCGCTCGTCCGAGTCACTGTCCAGCTCGGAGAACTCCATCAGCTCGTCCTCTTCAAAGGAGTTGTAGTGTTTGGTTTGCTTCCGCACCCGGGGCCTGTCGATGACCAGGCTCTCCTACAAGGGACAGAGAGGGGGCTGCGCTCAGGTATGGGTAGGAACACCAGAACCACCTGCCTTCCCTCAGGGCACAGCACGTCCTCTCCACCCTACATGCCACGCCTGGCTCACCAGCCCCGTGCCTGCCCATCACCTTCCCACTGGGATATCTGCTCCAAATTACCTGCGTGCAGATCTGCCTACACACACATGACAATTCCTGGCCAGCACAAAACCCAGCCTGAACCATGGCAGGTTGAAAATCGGGCCCTCTGGGTTCAAACGGCTGAGAACCAGCAGCTGATTCAGCTCTGAATCATTCTCCCGGCCCTCCCAGTGCTGCCTGCACTCAGCACAGCTCTGGAGGCAGTGGAATTTCTGTGTCATGGGGACAGGGCTGGGCTGGAACGGGAAAGGCAGCTTACAAGAAGGTGCAGGAGGGAGCCGTAAGAAATTAAACAGCACGTACCTGCCTCCTCTGCTTCCCCACACCCTGTCAAATGAATCCATGTCATCTAAGTCTGCCTGGATTTCAAGCACGTGGGACAGACACACACACACGCCCTCCTCCCATTCTCCCTGCTGGAGCGGTGAGCTCTGCAGCGCTGCAGGGCCTCTCTCCTGGTGCCAACACCATCCCTACCGCGGTGCTGCCGTAGCTGGAACTCCAGCAGGCTCCGGGGCCACACTGCAGCTCAATGGAGGAGCTGGGAGCAGAGGCCCAGGCTGCAGCTGAGCCCAGAAGCTCAGCAGGGCCCCTACTGGGAGCGCTGTGCTGGTTGGAAGGCAGCACCTCTGGGCAGAGGAAAAATCTCTTTCTGGTGAACACGGCAATGCTGTGAGGGCTGTGAGGTGCTGTGCTGCTCCCCCGCCTTGTCTGCACTCCCAGACGAAGGCAGGTTGCAGGGATGTATGTTGAATGCTGTGGCACTGGGTTTGTCAGAGCACTGGTGTGTGTGGGTGCTCTGGTTTGGGTCTCAGCTCTGTTCTAGGTTAGAGGGAGGTGGGGAAGGAGCTGGGAGCACAGCCTGAGCACCCTGAAATGCCAGGCAGACACAGCCCAGCATGGGGCTAAAGCAACTGGGGCTAAAGCCAGCACTCACACATCAGTCTTCCCATGCAGTAATTCCTGGTGCCCAACACACAACCCTTCACGAGCCCAGCAGAAGCACACGGCTCCTGCCTGGAGACCACACCGCGCGGGGTCAGATCAGCTGTGGGGCACACAGGTCCCAAGCTGGATACTACCTTTTCATTCTTGGCATCTGTATCAAGCTCTGCTATCTTGGCCCACTTTTGCCAGAAGTTGGGGTCATCTAAGGAAATATCAGTTCTGTTTCCTGATGCTACGAAGCTGGCCTGGGAGTGAAAGAAGAGGAGTGAACGGGGTGCAATCCACTGTCCACAGGCACCTTTCCCCATACAGAGATCCCCCCCACATCTGTCTGCAGGGCACAGTCTCGCTGCCATGGGGTTACACCCCATGCCCACATGCACCAGAGGGCTCTTTGTAGGCCTAAGGGAGCTGAACCCCTCTCTTCTGTTGTCCTGCCTGACCCATTGGACATGGAGCCTGGGCTGTGACACTGCAAGAAGGGGAGAGACAGATGGCCCTTGGTGCCCCCAGCCCCAAGCGCAGCACAGAGATGGCCCCTTAGGCTCTCTCCTGCAGGGACATCACGGCCCTTTGGTGCACAGCAGCACCCAGAGCACCCAGCCTTGGGTATCGTGCAGGCCGGCAGCCGGTCCCTCCAGCCCAGGGTCTCCCGCAGAGTCAGGTCCCACGGCAGCAGAAGAGTGAGGGTGGAGGCAGAGATGGGCTGTGCTGTGGGAGGGCTGTGCTGAAGGTACCACAGCTCCTCCCAACAACACCAGCCCAGGTCTCCACCTGCATTTCTGCTCAGTAAAGCACTGCACCAAGGCAGTACCGGTGTCTGGAAGCGCAGGGAATGTGACAGAGTCTGGATCAAATAAGCTCAGCCCATGCTCAGGACTGGATCTCACCCAGGCTTTGAACTCATCCATCTCCCCAGGGAGAGGCCTGACCCTGCCCACACCAGCCCTGGGCAGAGGGTCTCATTTCAGGCACGGCCAGCTGCCACAGCAAGGAGTCCTGAGCCCCTGAGCAGAGCCAGCCCCCCATCCCGCAGTGCCCCGATTGGGACACAGGAACAGCTCTGCATGTGTCCACACAGCCACTGGTAGACAGAGCACACCCTGGCACTGCCCGGCACCCGGACAACGGCCCCTGCTCTGCCTCCGCACCAGCCTGAGCCGCCTTCAAAGGCAGAGTGGAAGCTGCCGAGCTGAACCATCCCGGGCAGCCCCACATCACCCGCCCAGGCTGGGGTCCCCTCCTTGCTGCTCTGTTGACACCAGCGATACAGGAGATCCCGCTGCTGCTGTGCCCCAGCAACATCTCGCTCCTGGCGCAGGACAGGTGGGAGAGCTTGGCCTCCATGGGGACGTGTCCCCACACACAGGAAGAGCTCAGCCCACCGCTGCTGCCCTGAATGCTCCCAGCGTGTCCCCCACCACCCCGGGGAGCCCACTTCCCTCCCAAGGGAGCACAGTGCACCTTGGCAAAGGTGGAGCCCTTCCCCTCAGACTGGATCGTGATGGTCTGTGTCCTGCGCTGGAGGATCTGATCAATGTCTTCCTCGCAGAACTTCGATCCTTCATCCTCCTCATCCATGAGAGCACCATAGGCACCCTTCCGCAGCAGGTCCTCCACCTCCATCTTTGAGAGCTGCTGAACCTGCCCATAACACGGGGACATCACCAACCTGGCCAGCCGCCCTGGGCGTGGCACAGCAGGAGAATGCTCTATCCTCTGCCCCAGGAGTGAGGCCAGAGATGCCCAAGCCAACCCCGATCTCCCACTGCTACAGCAAAGAGGTCACTTCAAAACGCTGCCTGAGGCACTGTCAAGAATTTCAGTTCACGTCACCCAGCCTGTGGCAATGCAGGGACAGCCTGCCAGGGCACACAGCAGCAATGCGAGTGCGCAGGACCATGCTCTCCATCCCCAGGAGCCTGCCCAGGTCTCTGCTCCGAGCTGGCACTGACTTGCAGGGGAAGGAGTAGAGCTCTCCTGCCAGGCTGCCCACCCAGCCCCACTCTGACAGCCAACCTACCCCGTTGGTGCTGCCCTTGCGGTTGATGTCCTGCAGCACAGCCTTATCCAGGCCCAGCTTCAGACTGGCCTTGTCGAACATCTCCCGCTCGTAGGAGTTCCTGGTGATGAGGCGATAGACTTTCACTGCCTTGCTCTGCCCGATCCGGTGGCAGCGAGCTTGAGCCTGGGAGTGCAGAGGGCACGGCGTCAAGCACAGGGAGCCCGGCAGGACAACAACATGTGGCTTGTGGCACCTGCACCAGTACCCACCACACACCCAGCTGACCACCCTCACCTGGTGCCCATGCCTGAGCCGGCAGGGCTCTGGTTAGGGCTGGTTAGTGCCAGGTTTGTGCGGTGGTGGAGCAGGAATCGGACACGAGGCTCAGGCTGGAGCTCTGGCTCTCTGCAGGTTGGGGCACCCAACACTTCACCTGCTCCAGCACCAGGTATGGACAAGGTGTTGCCTGGTCCGTGGCCCACCCTTGGTTTTAGAGCCAGACTGTGATCTCCCCCATGACGTGCCCACTCTGCTCACTCCTGCTGGGGCTTCCAGCACAGCACTCCATGCCAGCACAGCCGGGTGCTGCTGCCTGTCCCTCCCCGGCTGGCACAGGGGCCATGCTGCAGCACCTCCTGGCAGCCCAGCCCATTACCTGGAGGTCATTCTGTGGGTTCCAGTCCGAATCAAAGATGATGCAGGTGTCAGCAGCAGTCAGGTTGATGCCCAGCCCGCCTGCCCGCGTGCACAGGAGAAAGACGAAGCGATCCGAGTCGGGCTTGCAGAAGCGGTCGATGGCAGCTTGGCGCAGGTTCCCGCGCACCCGCCCGTCGATGCGCTCATAGGTGTACCTGCTCCGCGAGGGGAAGAGGTGAGAGCAGTGTTACAGCAGGGCCTGAACTGGTTGCGGCTCACAAATCCCTTCGTGCCCCTTCCCTGCATTGTGTGTGAGGCAGCTGGGACTTACTGGTAGGACCTGTGCACAGGTGGAGGCTCAGGCCACAACAACCTCTGTGCAATGTGGTTGCTCTCAAAACTCATCCCTCTTATGATGGCAAAATCATCACGACCTCACGCATGGTGCGTGGATATGGGGCTCGTGAGAACCAGGCCCAAGGGAAGGGCCTATTTCCACTTGGTCACTCCCAGGACTAGCCCTGGGCAGTGCAGAAAGGACAGGCCAGAGCTGCCCAGCTTTGGGGTCCCTGCACCCACCAGCAGCAGCCTGCAACTCGGATCCTTTGGTACCCCCACCCTGGGCTGTTTTCACTCTGTGTCTACAGCACGGGACGCAGATGTGGAGGAGCTGTGGTGAATGCTGAAGCCTGTACTGACCGCCTCTGGATGAGATAGTCTTCCAGGATGTCGAGGCACCGCACCATCTGGGAGAAGATGAGCACCTTGTGCCCACCGGCGATCAGCTTGGGAAGTAGTTTATCAATGAGCACCAGCTTCCCTGCCGCCTGGATCATTGCCTGCAGCTGGAAGTCCGGAGCCTCCGGGCTGTGTGTTTTACGGAAATCTTCCAGGATCTTCTCCTCCGCCCCTGCCAGGTGAGAAGGGACATGAGCTCTTGGCGAGGCTGTCAGTGCAGCTGCCACAGCCTCCCACCCGGGGCAATGGCAAGCCACCACCACGTGAGGAACAGAACCCACAAAGTCAATCAGATCTCGGGAGGTTGGCTAGAGACCTCCAGCAGCCCCTCCACTCCTGGGATGCTACTTCTTCAGGGCTTGCACCAGCTCTTGTCAAAACACACCAGCCTGGGAGATGGTCTTGCACCAGAACACCCCAAACACAGCGAGCCTCGCAAGACCCTGAGGTGCCTAGCAGCCAGCAGCACTTGCGGGGAGCTGGGCTGCCCATGAGGGCAACGAGGCAGGTCACTGCATCCCGTGCTGGTCCTGGATGCACAATCACACCAGCAGCAGGTGGCACGAGGCCCTGAGCTGGTTACCAAGCCAGGTGAGCGCTGCAGGCAGTGACCAGTGCACGTTGCACTGACACCATCCCCACACGCCTCCTCCACACAGTCCTCACCATTGATCAGGTATGGGTGATTGCAGCACTTCCGCAGCTCCATCATGGTGTTGATGAGGTTGGGCATATTATGCTGGTTGGCACCCTTGGAGAGGAAGGAGAAGTTCTTCTCCAGGATGGCCCGGTAATATTTCTTCTGGATATTGGTCAGCTCCACCTCAATGATGGTCTCCTGCTTGGGTGCCAGATTCTTCTCTACATCATCCTTCAGCCGTCGCAGCATCATGGGCTTCAGGATGGACTGCAGCTTCTTCACCTGCCAGAGCAAGCACAGAGATTCAGTGCTCTCCCTGCATGGCAAGCACACAGTGACAACAGCAGAGGGACCTGCAATGCTAGAGCCCCCCCAGGCTGGAAACCCACAACAAATGACCCTGAAGCAGCTGCTCTGCTGATAGCCAGGACACCTTCAGGGTCTGGCTTCCTTGGGTGACCAGTCCATGGCCATCAGCTTCACACTCTTCTACTGCTGGCAGCCTTGGGCACATGAGTCTGCTCAAGAGGATTGCTGAGAGCTTTGGGAGCAGCTGAGGTGGTGGTTGCTCCATATGCCCATCCCTGCTCCCTCAGAAAGACCATCTTTGTGCAATCTCCACTTTCACCAGACATTCAAATGGCAGCGAGACAGCCCAGGGGACAGAGCTGCTCTCCATGGCCCAGGCTCAAGGGCAACTTTGGAGGAGGGTTACCCAGAGGAACGTGCCAAGGGCAACTGACACCTGGACTTACCGATCTCCTCCCTCCCCCTGCACTCCTGTTGGTCTCAGGGACAGTCCAGGTGGGACTGCTGGGGTGGCTGTGCTGCCCAGGCATGCAAAGGGCAGCAGGGAGCGAGTGGGGAGCAGACCCCACCCTGCTGTAGGCTGGTTTCATCTCTCCAGAGCAGCGTTGAGGGCTCCGTCACAACTTTGCTTCTCCCGGCATGAGGAGTCCTATTCACTTCCATGAGGCACGTGTCTGAATGCGTGCCTGGCTTGGTGACCATCTGTCCCAGTGGCCTGTGCTACAGTCACCAGTGTCACTCTCCCAGGTACCTGCTCCTCTGTCTTCAGGTCTCCAAACTCCTCCAGGAAGGCCGTCTCCGAGGGGAACTGCTGTGGCTCCAGGAAATTCAGGAGGCTGAAGAGCTCCTCCACCGAGTTCTGCAGGGGGGTCCCTGTCAGCAGCACTTTGTGCTCCTGTGTATACACAGAAAACAGGCTGTGGGCTCAGACCCACTGCCTGGGTCCGAAGGGTCCCAGGAGCACAATGCTCCCTGTCCTCCAGCCTCGAGAGCACTCTGGGTGGCTTGGGGACACAGATGCTCCCTGAAAGGCTCCCCTGGCCATGGTGCCAGCCCTGACCCAGCCACTGCCACGCACAATCTTGTGGCTCTCAGGACATCCCCTGGACGTGGCCCAGTCCAGCTCTGTGCAGCAACAGCCAAACCTGAGAACCCCACCTGCCCCCAGGCCTCAGCCCTGCCCTGGCACAGACCCTCAGGCTGCGCTGGCGCCGGATGGGGACACTGGCACAGCCCAAGCTCCCTGGGCCTGGGACATCCCTCCCCAGGGCTCGGGCAGAACAAGGGGAAACACTGCCCAGAGCCACGTGACAGCGAGTGGCATCAGGGACCTGCTGCTAGTGCCAGTGTGAGCAGCAAGCTCCAAAATCAGCAGGGGCACGTATGACTGTGTCAAATGTGCACTGGGACCGAGCAGGAGCTTTTATTAGAGGTTCACCATGTAGGTGAGACAGGGTTCCAGACACCCCCCCTAAGACCTGGGGGTGTGAGAAGCAATGGCCCTTCAAGGACAATGCGCTCCCTTCCCACACCGACACCATGGGCTCTGGCTTCAGGCACCCCTGGGTGCTGCCTCTCGGGGTGCAGCCGCAGTGCCAGAGGCCTGGGTGCTTGTTCACTGCTCAGGCTTATCCTCCTGCCCAATGAAATGCAGGGAATGTCCCCAGAAGTCACAGCTATGAAAGAAGGGCAGTTGTAGGGTGGGAGGCTCCCACAGGGTTTGTACAAAGGGAGGTGACGGTTACGAAATGGGGCCAGCAGCAATCCTGCTTTGCCCCGGACTACTCACAACCCAGCAGGGACCTGTACAAGAGAAACAGCAGGGTCTTTGGGAACTGGAGACATAAGACTAAAAATTTTCAGAGGCCTCACCCAGCTACAGGTGATTGTGGTGGAAACTGGGTAGATCCAATAGGCCTAATGGCACTTGGTCCAGCAAACAGCAGTGCCGCCTTTCCCAGGGTTGGAAAGGAGCTGGACATCCAAATTCATTTTTCAGAGCAGCCCACTGATCCTTTTTTCACCACGCACAGTCCTGCACCCTCATCCCTGGCAGGGACTGGTCCCACATTTGCAGAGCAGTAAGAAAGCAGCCTGCACCCTGCAGCCCTGCTCACCGCAGGGCAGGAGGCACAGCACGGCCAGAGGATGCCGTGCACGGCCGGGCAGCGCCTGCCCCCGTCTGCTGCAGCAGCCTAAGCTGTGCTGCACAGTCAGGAGTGCACATGGACGGGAAGGCAGAGGGGCTGTGGGTTATCATTCCCCTTCAGCACAAAGGAGTTTGTGACGGCTGCAGGGCACCAGTGCCCCAGCCATCCAAGGGTGCCCCATCACCAGCATTGCTTCAGCAACTGATGGGTCCTGGATGGTTTATGCTCTGACAGGAGCTCTCAGCCCTGGCAGTGGTACCTGATCGCTATGCATGGCCAGCTCTGGTCCCCCTGATCTCATGTGAACCTGGGCAGAACGTGCTCACCAGGGCCATGAGCTTCAGCCCCTCCAGGAGTTTGCAGTTCCTGTTCTTCAGGCGATGAGCCTCATCAATGACCACACAGCGCCACTGGATCTTTTTCAGCTCCGGGCAGTCAGCAAGAATCATCTCAAAGGTGGTGATAACCACCTGGAACTTGAAGATCCCAGGGAGAGGGTTACCCTAGGGAGACACAAACCACACGCAGCGCTTGACTCCTGCAGGGTGGCAGGACACTGTCAGACATCAGTGCTAGCATCTGGGTCCTAGCTGGAATCTCCCCATCTCCTTCAAGCAGCGGGCAGGTTCCTGCAGGTCTCCTTGCTGGCTGCAGGCTGCGTCTCTCCAAAGCAGACGCTGCTTCAGGGCAGACGAACAGGCCTGGATAAGAACCACAGCTGGGGCTCTGCTGGATTGTCCCCTTTCTGCATGAGTCGGGTCTGTTCTCCACTCCCACACAATGCACCCTGAGCCCACACCAGCAAAGAGGTCTTAAAAGATCACTTTTCCCTCTCCAGGTGAACCACGAGCTCCACGCGTACCTCAGAGCCTCCCAAGTAAAGGAAGCCAGGGCTGGGGGCCGCACCCCGGGAGTGTTGTGTGTGTCAGTCACCTGTGTGTCCCTGTACACCATCTCGTACTGCTGGATCATCTGCCGGCTGATCTGGCTGCCGTGGTACACGATGGCGTTCATCTCCGTCCAGGTGCGGAACTCCCTCTCCCAGTTGGTGATGGTGGAGAGAGGTGCGATGATGAGGAAGGGGCCGTGGATGCCCATCAGGAATATTTCTGAGAGGAAGGTGATTGACTGTATTGTCTTCCCCAGCCCCATCTCGTCAGCCAGGATGCAGTTCTTCCTGCAGAGATGGACAGGGGCAGGTGAACAGGGCTCTTGGGGGCAGGAAACATGCTGTTGCCAGCTCTCGGTGGGATGTCAGGCACATCACCTACACCCAAACCTCTCCAACCCTGCAGCATGGAGGAACGTTGGTACAGTGGCCCAAACCAGTCTGGGTAAGCCAGACCATCCAACTTCTTGCAAGATGATGGACTCAGTGTGAATGATGCTGTCCTTTGGGTGCACACTAGCCAGTGGGAGATGTGTCTGATGGCCTGCTGCAGCTGAGAACACGCAGATTCCTGCACTCCTGCTGCAGGAACGGGTCACCAGTAGCCTGGCCAATACCATAGCTAAACCCCACTATCTCAAAGACTCATCAGCATTTACCAGGGAGAAACATCCCTAAAGACTCAGTTGCAAAGCTAAAACTAACACAGTTTTTCTGGCAGCTGTCTGCCAGCTCCTGCACTGGAAGGTCTCAGCAGCTGCTCTGTCAGGCCCATTTGTCAGCTCTGCTCCCCCAGCACTGCTGCTCCCGTGACTGCACACAGCAGGACCCCTCGTGGGAGCACAGGGCTCCAGCCCCTCCTCACCTGTTATACCAGTTAAAGAGCAGCCAGTTCATTCCCTCCAGCTGATACTCCCGCAGCTGGTTGCTGTTCTTATACTCCCGGGACTTCTCCAGTTTCTGCCAGGAGTCAGATGCTGGGCGCTCCTAGGAGGAGAGAGCAGGAGCAAGGTCTGTGGGGGGAAGAGGCTGATGCTCAGTGAGGGCAGGCCCTGCTTCTGGGGCTGCGCATCGGGACAACCCCTCACAACAGTCACTGACAGCTGATTCACAGCAAGGTCTGGGCCATCAGATCCCACCCTCAGGTCCTGCTAACTAACCCGTCTGGAGGGGAGGATACGGGGCTTGCACTGCAGCAGTGGGGACAAGAAGGCCCCTGCCTGCCCAGGGCAGCGAGCTGCCAGCCGGGTACGTTACCTCTGGGTACGTTACCATGTGCTTGATTTCTGGAGGGATTTGGAGGGCTTCGAACTCTTTAATCTTCCCTGGGTCGACATCCTCCTCCAGCTCCCAGGTGCTCTCCTCGTAGGGCAGCGAGCACCACTTCACCAGGTAGTGAGTGACCTCCTGCAGCGCGGAGAGAGGCTGGGGGTCAGCGCAGGGCTCCGGCCGCTCACCCCCTGTGTCTGGGCGCAGTCCTCCATTCACCCCTGTGCCAAGGGGTCCCCGGGGATGTGCAGGGCTGGGAAGGCCTCAGGGTGCTCAGAGATGACACACGATGCAGGTTGTGGGTCTGGGCCTCTTGTCCAGCCTCCTTCCCTCCCTCCACGGAGCAAACGACACAGCCACGTACCTCCCCGGTGTCAGGGTCCTTCGTGTGAGCCACCTCCAGAATTCGATCTACCTCCACATAGTCTGGGTTGAACAAATCTTCATCAGGCTGCGATAGCAAAGAGTAAAAAGAGAGGTAAGTTCAAGGTGATTCCAGGGTTAACCAGATGGCAAGCATGAGCAAACAGCTGCAGGACACCTGTCCCCAGGACGCTGCTCGCTGTGCGCAGCACACCAAGTGCCCTGGGCACAGGTACGTGACATCTGTCTCTGGGTAAGGAGGACGCAGGAGCCCTGCAGAACACAAAGCTCTTGCTTTAGAGCAGCTGCGGGCTCCACGCTGCCCTTGCTGGGAGGCAGGAACGTCCTCTGCAGCCCATCTGGCCCCAAGGTACAAAGCCCTGAGCTGCACGCTCCAGCTTACGTGCAGCACCCAGAGCTGTAATTGCCACAGCAGAGCCACACACAGCACCCGCTGAACTCCTCTGCAAGGGACAGCGCTGTGTTCCCTGTTTCTGCCTCTCCTCCCCACCTTCAGCTCGGCTGCCACCAGCACAACTGCTCCTGAGGCTCATCTTCCTGCCAGGAGTACCTGGGGTGCAGCGGGCTCTAGGCTAGCAGTTGTCCTCGAGAGACACACTGCCTAGGGCTTGGGCAGGAGGAAAGACAGGATTCTATGTTCACAGCTCCTCCAGTCCCAGTTAGTCACAGGAAAAAGCATTTGCTCCTTGCTAAATTGTTAGTGGTGCAGTGCATTCCAACACATGCTTTTCCTCTGCATCCTGGGAAAGACCCCAAACAGAGTCAGGACTCAGAAATGTGTCCCACACCCCCAGCATTCCAACTACATTCATGGAGAAATTTCCATAGCCTACTGGCCAGATTTATACTTGTAAGGGGCAGTTTGAGGAGATCCAACAACTGTCTCCAAAGCAGCAAGATAAATTATAGTACACCTTTCATATTAAACAAGATTAATCTGCTTACAGAGCAGAGCAGGCAGGAGCTGCCCTAAGCCCAAGTATTTATAGCTCCCTCTCTCCCACAGCATCTCTGCTCCACCATGAAAGCACCTCCAGCGCTGCACGCTGCCCTCCCTCGCACTGAGCAGCGCTTCCAGGGTTGGCGGTGCCTTGCAAGTGACATTTGTCACCCTGCCCACACCTCTGCCAGTGACACTGCGGGTGTTGAGGGCACTGTCACAGCCCCTTGGCTCCAGCACCCCCACCCGCTCACCCTCCTCTGCTGTGCCCTGGTTCAAACCAGCCTGGAAGCTCAGGGTGCCAGGCTGCTGCCCGGGCACTGCGGCGGTGCCAGCGAGGGGGCACGGGCAGGGCTCTGGGCAGCACCCCGACATCGCTGAGCTACGGCACAGTGCGCCCTGCCTGCCCATCCCCAGCCTGGAATTTCGGCGCTGGAGGCGCCAGAGGCAGCGCGCAGCTCTTGGCCCGCTCAGCCCCACACGGGGCCCTGGAGGGCTGGGCTTGGGCGCAGCTGGTTGTCACGCTCAGCTCTCACCTCTGTAAAAATATGTTTCATCTGAGCCTGCTTGTTCCGGAAGCGCTTTATCTTCTGGGAGATCCTGGGGTCCTTCTCCAGCTCCTCCAGCGTTGCCCACTTACAGTGAAGGTAGGAGCTGTGGAGGAAAAAAAATCAACAAAACACGACCAAAGAGGCTGTTGGACCCAATCCCATCCACCACGCAGACCAGCAGGGACCTCGCAGCAGCCTGGAGAACACCCAGCCTGCGCCTCGCCATGTGAAACCCCAAACTGGGGGAAGCTGTGGCCCAGGTACCGGCCAAAACTGAGCACTGGGGCTGCAGCAGCTTTGCTGCTTCGCACTGCCGGGGCTGGCTCAGGAGGACAGGGGCAGCGAGACGGGGAGCCGGGAGCGCACAGCCCTCGCTCCTGCATGCACAGGGCCCACTGCCGCGGCACCACAACGCTGCACGTACAAGTTCCTGTACTTGACGTAGAACTCCTCCATCTCAAATGCCAGGCCTCCGGGATGAGCCTGCAACCAAGGGAAGGAGAGTTAGTGACAGTCGGAGCCTGTGCAGAACCATGGGGGCATCCTCTGTGTCTTGGGCAGACAGTGACCCCTGTCCGGCCATGGGCTGAGCCCCACGGCCAGGGAGGGTGGCCGGGCACCCAGCACGCTGCCGGCCCCACAGGCTCGGTGGCCCCAGGGAACATGGAGTGAGACCACAAGGGGGACTCAGACACCTCCTGGGCATCAGGCTCATCTCCAGGGGCTTTCTGGTGCCCTTGGCAGGAGAGGCACCACTTTGATCCCCCACCCAGAACGGTGCCAGTCTGGGCACACCGCAGCAGCACCCCGCGATGAGCGAGCGCAAGGAACAGCACAGCAGCACCAATGCTGCTACGTCTCATGTCCCTGCTGCACAAGGCAGCCAGATCCCGTCTCCTCCCTCTGCCCAGGGACTTCCAGCCCCACTGACACCTCTGCCACTCACCTCCTTCTGCACCATCCTGGAGGCAAGGATCTTCTCAATGATGTTGGCATCATCCTCAGGAGGCTCCTGGGGACAGGAGAGCACAGCGCTGTTTCACCGGCTCATGGTGTGCCTTGGCTCTGGCACCCTCCAGCACAGAACAGCGTGGGCTCCTCTCCCAGCCCATGAGCCAGCGGAGCCGGCACTGCGGGAGCAGGACAGCTCATGCAGCGCTCATTTCCCACACCTGGGCATCCACCCTGGTGCTACCGAGCTTCAACCTGACCCTGGCCACAAAGGCTGGCGTGAGCACGGCCGGGGCACAGCGCTGCCATCGCAGCCACATCCAGCGCTCCGTGCTGGGAGCTCCCACGCTGACCTGCAGCCCAGACGGCTCACACAGGCCTGTGGCTCAGTGCTGGCTGCCAGAGGAGCCCTGCGCCGCCCCAGACAGCTGCTGAGGAACATGGCCGGGATCCAGCGGGGAAGCCTGCAAGTCCAAGCCATGGGGGAGCAGCCCTGGGGCCTCAGCACACCCACCTTGCCCTGCCAGGTCAGCCCTGACCCCGGAGCAGCCTTGTGAAGAGGGAACTAGAGAGGGACATGGGAACATTATGAAAACAATTAGTGACCATTATTAGTATCTGGCAGCTTTGTTAGAAACCAAAGGGACGGAATGAGCTGCAGGATCTGACACACTGACCAGCAGGAAGGAGCTGCCAGCACCACTGGGAGCAAGCGCTGAACCAGCGGGCAAAGGCGGCAGGGCTGCAGAACCTGACCTGCAGTGACACCGACTGGTCCCTGCCACACTGTCCATAGCCCTGCCACACTGTCCATAGCCCTGCCACGCTGCCCAGAGCTCTGCCATGCTGTCCAGAGCCCTGCCACGCTGTCCAGAGCCCTGCCACACTGCCCAGAGCCCTGCCACGCTGTCCAGAGCTCTGCCACGCTGCCCAGAGCCCTGCCACACTGCCGAGAGCTCTGCCACGCTGCCCAGAGCCCTGCAACACTGCCCAGAGCTCTGCCACACTGCCCAGAGCCCTGCCACGCTGCCCAGAGCCCTGCCACGCTGTCCAGAGCTCTGCCACGCTGTCCAGAGCTCTGCCACACTGCCCAGAGCCCTGCCACGCTGCCCAGAGCCCTGCCACGCTGTCCAGAGCTCTGCCACACTGCCCAGAGCCCTGCCACGCTGCCCAGAGCCCTGCCACGCTGTCCAGAGCTCTGCCACGCTGCCCAGAGCCCTGCCACGCTGTCCAGAGCTCTGCCACGCTGCCCAGAGCCCTGCCACGCTGCCCAGAGCCCTGCCACGCTGTCCAGAGCTCTGCCACGCTGCCCAGAGCCCTGCCACGCTGCCCAGAGCCCTGCCACGCTGTCCAGAGCTCTGCTACGCTGCCCAGCACATCAGCTTGGCTGGCAGGTGTCAGGCTGGGCATCTCTACACTTTGAGGCACTGATGGAGAGCAGCGGTGTGGGCAGAAAATGATGACCTGGCACCTACAAAACCCTCAGCTGGCAGAGCCAAAATAACAGACCAACCTCACGGACAGGAGCTACAGAGACAGGAGCCAAAGGTGGGCACGGGCAATGGTGGGTCATGCCTCCAGGGACATGTCCAGCTACATGGCATGTTCCAGAGGCCTTAGCCTCCAAACAGGAGGGGGACAACTGGATGTGGACGCCTCTTGCCCATCCCTTTGTGCACTCACAGTCCCTGCACAGCCTCCCAGGCAGGCACACTCTCACCCCATACGTGTGCTGGGATCCCCCACTTTCTTGAACCTCAGCACTGACACCCTCAGGATGCTCTGTGTGGGGCAGGCGGCCCTGTCACCCCAGCCCCACATCCAGCCCTACCTCTGCCTGCCATGCCAGGGTAGAGGCGGAGAGCGCGGAGGTTCGCCCAGCTCCCAGCACAGCTATTGTCTCGCCATCATCATCCACCACCTTGAAATCCAGGTCCTCGTTGTATTTCCTCCTCTTCACTTGCCGTCCTGAGCGGCGTTTCTGTGTACGGGATGAAAAAGGCATTCACGGGGGGGTGGGCAGACCAGGCACCTCCTCCTTGCTTGAGCAGAGGAAAGAAAACCCCAGGGCTGCCTGACCTCCAGCCCAACCCCTGCCCCAGTGGGATGGAGGTGGTGGGAAGAACAGGCAGCCCTTGGGGGCAAACTGATGTCTCCAGCACCGCCTGACCCACACAGCTCCACCAGCCCCAGAGCCCCGAGGCAGAGCAGCCCTGCGGGACACGTGCAGCTCCCCAGCCCTGCAGGGCTGACCTGCCTCTCTGCACTGTGGGGGTAAAGAGCAGCTGCCCGGAGCCATGGAGGAGAGGGAAACTCCAGGGTGAGGGACAAGCAGCACCCAGGGCAGCAGCGTGCACCCAACCCAAGGCCGCCAGCTGCCGTTAAGCAGGGTGGCTGGCAGATCTTTGGGTCCAGGGTCTACCAGCCCTACTGCTGAAAGTGCTCTCTGATTGCTGCACCCCAGGACCCAGATCTCCCCCACTCAGAGCCAGCCAAGGCCTCTGGACGTACCTGGCTGTCGGCTGACTCTGCAGACTCCTCTGGGCTCTGCACGGATGGGCTCAGGAGATCCTGATCCAAATCCAAACTGTCCACTGGTATCTCATTTTTCCTCTTCCCTTTCTTCTTCTTCTCCACAGGGGTGTCCTTGCTGCCAAGACAGACTGACAGTTAGATCTTGTCCTAGGGATCCCGGGGAGAGCCAGCAGGCACCCACACAGGGCTCTGCTCCCACCGGATCACCCAGAGGCCGCTCAAGGCTCCTGGGGCACCCTCAGCATTGGGATCCCCAATCAGTGATGCTCATTCGTCACCATCGAGTATTTCTGCATCCAGCTCCAGTACACTGGGATGAAAGTGTCCACCTGGCCATCTCTGGTGTGGGGCAGGAAGGGGCTGGGGGCTCCCCCCAGCCAGGGGAACAGCCCCACAGGGCTACATGAGATGGGGTCCAGCTCATGGCCAGCTCCTTCGGCATGGGCAGCCCAGATGTGTGAGGGCAGGACGCTCTGGATAGCGTCTCAGGTGATGAGGAACCAGGCCAGCTTCTCACCTCCAGGCAGGGTGGCCCCTTCTGCGACCACCAAGTCTCCAGAGCAAAGGCAGGTCCTGCACAGAGCACAGCAGCATCTGCCCCAGCTGGAGACCGAGACGCGGACCCGCGTCCAGCGCGGGTGCGAAGAGGTTCTCCCCACCAGCAACCCCAGCAGGCCAGGGCAACAAGGCACCCACAGACACATCCTGCTCCAACGAAATCAGGGATACAGCTCAGCAGCTCCAGGGGCAACCCGTGTCCTGGCACCCCCGAGAAAAACCTTCTAGCCCAGTTTGAGAAGGACTGGCCATCCAGCCGGCAACCTCCCAAGTGTGCTGCCCAGCCCTGCCAGACCTCGGTAAAGCTTACAGCAGCGTTGAGGCAGATGTTGATCCAGTTTGTGGTTTGTCGTCCCTGACCCACAGCACCGAGTCCCCTCCCGGGACAGCAGCTGAGCAGCCGCTGGCCTGTGCCTTCAGCCGAAGGGAGATAAGGCCCATGATCGCTATGAACACGGGGAGGATGCAGGTCCCAGAGTCCCACCGGTGCAATGGCCAACACGTTGGTCACCACCACCTCCTAGGGCTGCCCGGGAGGCTCCGTCCCACCAGGAAACTGTCCTCCATGCTCCCTGTGCATCCCACCCCCTTCCTGCGAATACAGAACATGCAGACGCACCCAGCCCCGTGGCACGCTCTGGGGTCAGGGCCACCCGTCCCCGTGTGGCACCCAGCACCCACCACAACCTGCCCACACAAGAGAAGTGCCCAGGAAGCACCAGCGTAAAACAACGTCTCAACGTGCCCGTCCACCCTCACTCTCTGCAGGGAACTCAGCTAAGGGAAAGATCTCAAAGAGCTGATGCCTGTCCCCAGGCTGAGCAATGTCCCCTTCCTCACTTGTGGCCCCACCATCTGCCCGCTCCACAGCCCAGACCGGCACAGCGGCAGAGGAACAGTTTCTTACAAAGCCGTGTCGAGGTTTTACCCACATCACATGAGAAAAATCACTGCTCGCCTGGGGCCAGCAAAAAACAAGCACTTAAAAATCCGCCGTTCAGGCCAAAAACGCCCCGGCCATGCACTCACACTTCAATTAGAGGCCCTGAAAGTGCACTGCGAGCATTGCTGCCACCCGAGCAATAACTCCCGAGATATTGATTTGTAAGTCACAATTAACAACTGCTTCATTCATGAACCAGTAGTTGGCTATGATTAGAAATAATTTAGAAGAAATTATGCCACCATTATCCGCCACTTAGAGGACTCCCAGCAATCATCCCATCTGCGCCGAGGCTTCCCCCGCCTGCCGCTCGCCTCTCCCTCCCTGCGCTGCCGGGCCCAGCCAGCGGGCACAGGGGACACGGCCCTGTCCCTGCAGAGCTGACACCCATGGGTGCCTCCGCCCCACAGCCGTGCCTCCCGTGGGTGGTTTGCTGGTGGCTGAGCCAGAGCCAAGGTGACAGTCCCACAGGAGGCTGGCAGAGCGGCTGCGGAGGGGGAAGCTGCCAGGAGGACCCATGGGCTGGACTTCCCAAGCGGCAGGGTGGACCTGATCCTCCTGGAAGGTGGGGGTGAGCGGGACGAAGCTCCACAGGCCCAGGCTCCACTGGGACGGGGCATCAGGAAAGCACAGAGCTCTGTGGCACCCCCACACTCCCACGTTTGGCTGCATGATATGTTATGGAGTTACACTGACACCCAGCACAGCAAGTGGATCCCCCTTCAGTGCCCTCCTGGTACCCCCAAACCGCGCCGTGCCTTCGCAGGAGGGACCAGGGTGTCCAGCTCTGCAGTCGGGGTTCCACTGCCAAAAGCCCCACATCCAGCACCAGGGCCTGACCCCAGCTCCCCACAGCAGGTCACACTGTCACCGTCTGCTTTAGCGCCCTGTGAAGGCACCGCTGGCAGCCCAGGGACCTGCCAGGTGGCTCCAGGACTGGAGCCCTGAGTGCCTCCAGGAGCCCAGGCATCCACAGTCTGCTCCTCCCCAGGTTTCCCCTGATTTAGTCTGGTCCCAGAGGTCTCACCATGGGGGTGGACTCCTGTATATGGCAGTTTCTCACTGGTGGAGCAGAGATGTCATCAGGAAAAGCTTCTAGCTGTGTTCCTCACCCCAGGATCCTCCTCGGTGCCCAATGCTGCCTTTACACGGGCTTCGCCCTTCCCTTCCCTGCCTGCAGCCCCTCTCCTTCCCTCCTCAGGCCTCCTCGGGGCCTTGAGAGCCCTTCCCTCGCCCTGCCGGCACTGTCCGCTCGTCTGTCCATCCCCACCTGCTCCAGCTCACTGGCCCATGACAGCTCAGGGTTCCCCCACATGCAGAGCCCCAGGCTGCAGGGACACCAGAAGTGACAGCGCTGCACAGCCCAGGGACCTGCTGGGGACACAGCACCCAGCCCTCGCCCTGCGGAGCTCCGTGCCAGCCTGGCATGGGAGCGATGCTGCCCCACTCCTCCCCTTCCCCACAGCTTCTCTTGCCCACCAGCCCACACCGATGGCACCACCGGCCCCCCTGGCGCCAGCTCCACATCTGCGGTCAGCGAGCTCCAAAGGAGCCGGGCTGTGGAAGACCCCGGGCTCGGTCCTCGCGCTGCACACGTGTCCTGCGGGCAGGCACGATGGGAGCGAGGTGGGCAGATCCCGCTGATCCTGGGACACCCATTCTGGTGACCACTTCCAGGAAAGTGCCCTCGAAAAGCTCAACCAAACTGGTGTTTTCCAAGAAAGGCAGGTTTTGCTGAACAATTCCCAGCTGGCTCCTACACTAATCCCATTTACAGCAGAAATATATCCACCCTATGGATTATTCACAGTACAGGAGGGGGGCCCAGCTCCAACCGATAGGCCTGCTTTGCACAGGCCTCTCCAAAACCACTTATTCTCGCCAGTCCACGACAGTAAACCAAATGACGCTGGTGCTGCTGAGACCTGCTCTGCTATCTGCACACATTCCCAATTAAAAAGCAGCCAGAGCTAAGAAATGAGAGCTTCTGGCCAATCAGCCTGTTAATTAAAAGGATGAGGAATTACCGGAGGCTAATGCATGGGCTGTGCAGTACAAGGGAGTCCTCAGGCCTCCCCGTGCTGCCAACCTCGTCTGCCGGCACAGCCCCGCAGCCGCGAGGGAAGGACAGGTCCTGCTGGCCAGGATGGGGAGAAGAGACAGGATGAGCTCCAGCATCCCCAAAGCTGAGCCGAGGGAAGGCCAGGCTGCCGGGCCCCGGGCGTGCGGGGACCCTCGCCTGCACAGGCAGCCCGGGGTCAGGTTTGGCTCACTCACATACCCTCTGCCTGCATCCCAAAACAGGCGTGACAGGCACCGTGTACCTCGCTGGCCTGGTGAGACACCTCCCTGCGGTCCCTCTGCCCCTCAGGACACTCAGCACAGGACCAGGCCAAGAAGGGGCCAAGACTTTTTGGTCTCTTCTGGATCTGGGGTCTCAAGGGCCTCATCCCCCAAAAGGGCACTCACATGTCCTGTCTCTGTGTGGCTGGAGGGCTCATCCTGGCCTCCCGACCACCACGTCCAGCCAGTGCACCTGCAACGTGGTGGCCCAGCGCGGATCTCTCGGCCGAAGCTCCTGCAAGCCCAGAGCCCCATCCACACCGGGCACAGAGACCAGGTCACACCACCACCCACCTGCTCTTCCTGGATCTTGCTCTGGGGGCAGGCTCAGAGCCGCTCTTCTTGTCTTTAGGCTCCTTGGGGACTTTGGGTTCCCGAGGTTTCCGGGGTTTCTTGGCCACCTCCCTCTGCTTGGGCTCCTTCGGCTTCTTGGGCTCCTTGACCTTTTTAGGCTCTTTTGGTTCTTTAGGCTCTCTCCTCCTCTTTGGTTTCACCTCCACAGATGCTTTTTCTCCCCCTTCCTGCTCTCCCAGATCCTTTTTCTTCCGTTTCTTCTTCACCCCCGTGCCCCCACCCCCACTGTCCTGCATCCCATTCTGGGTGCTCGTCCGCTTCTGCGGAGCCTCGTCAGGCTCCTCCTCTGGGCACTGGCACTGGCCACCCGTGTCCATGGCTGTCACCGTCACCTGGCCGGGCACCTGGTCCTGCTCCTCGCTGCTGCCAAAGGGGTCCTGCGCCTCACACTCCCAGGCATCCGACATCGGGGAGCAGCTCAGTGCTCTGAAGCTTGGCGGCTGCAGAGAGAACAGAAAGGCGGCGTGTGAAGCAAATGCCACATATAGAAATAGCAAGTGCTTTAGGGGGACCTGCAGCCCCAGACAGGCTCTAATCACCTGGGCGCAGCGCGAGCAACATCCCTCAACCTACGGGGGTCTATGGCTAATGGCCACCGCATACAGAGGCAGCTCACGGGGGAGGAAACCTCTTCCCTGCCCAACAGGGGCTCACAGGCTGGAAAGGCCTCTCGGTTCCCCCCAGCCCATGCAGGTCCAGCGCTGGCCCCTCTGCTGTGCCCCCGGCACCGTCCTGCCTCTGATCACACCCCACCTGCTGAGCCCCAGAGCGACTCACGCGCCCAGGCCACCTCCTGCCCATTGCACAGAGCCAGGGACTGTCCCAGCAGGGCACGAGAGGGCATTAAGGATGCCTTGTAGTCTCTGCAACAAGAAACAGGCCCCCAGGTCCATTCGGGGGGGTTAGACCTGCACCTTTCCTGGGAGCTGCTGGGTGCTCGGGAGCCAGAGCTGCTCTTCCTGCTCCAGCTCTTCCTTCACGTCCCATGAACTTTCCAGTGCTGGACACTGATGGGAATTCAGCTGTCTCTTGGCACGCTCTGCCATGGCAGCCCAACCAGAAACAGCCTGAAAAGGCCCAGGTGTGCCCAAGCAGCAGCAGGAGTGTCTGCCACCAGGAGCCCGGGACTGTCAGCACCGATCCCGGCTCCTCAGGAGCAGCCCGGGCCAGCGGGGCAGGCAGGGGACAGCTGGAGGAAGGGAGCTGTGGGTGAGGGTTCACAGCAGGGACCAGAGACATCCCTTCCAGCAGCTGCCAGAGGGGCACAAAGGGCCGGGCAGAGGAGTAGCTGTGCACAAGGATGGGGAAAGGAACACGTCAGGCTCCAGCCCAGCTGCTGTGCAGTGAGCTCCCATCCCCAGTGCCCCGGCACAGGCAGCGCCTGGCCCTGCCTGCACGCTCAGCCGGCCCACGGCTCCCTCTGCTCTCTGCCTGCGGCCGGGGCCACGGCCGCACCCATCCCTGGGGCACGGCTGAGCCTGTCCCTGCGCTCTGCCCCGGCAGCACCAGCACGGAGCCCAGCGGGAGAGCCAACCCCACATCCTCCACAGGAGAGGAAAACTTCTCACCCACAGCCACCCAGTCCACTCCTTCTAACTCACACCCAGCCATGTCCCAGCGGAGCTGCGGCCACCCCAGCCTGGCTCAGCGCCGCAGGGCTGCAGGTCAGCACCAGCCCGGGCCCAGCAGCGTGACCAGGGCTGGAAGCTGGTCTGCAGATGGGTGTTTGGTGGCTGTCCCATGAGGCTGAGCCCCTGCCAGGCCTGTCCTGCCAGCCTGGGGGTGGCAGCCCCTTGCAGGGAAGCTGTGGGGCTGTGGTGAGCGGCCCGGGTGGTGCTGGGCAGTGTCGTGCCCGCAGGGATGGTGGCAGCGCTGGCCCCAGCGCCCACAGCTGCCCCGGGCCAGGGGTGCGGGTTCCTTCATGAGCCACTTCCCTGGTGCTGAGGTGCCGGTGCCTGTGTCAGCAATGCCTGTCCCCACGGAGCCCCAGCACCATCCAGCTCTTCAGACATCCCCGAGCTGCAGGAGAGAATCTAAATGTCTGCATCCCATGGCTGAGAACTGGAGTGGTCAAGGCACGGGGCACTGTGTGTGCTCAGATTTCTGATTTGCATTAGAGGGAAGCATTAAATGAAACAAAGGGGAAAAGACACCCGAGGCACCTCCAGCCCCCGAGGCACCTGCACGTACCCACAAGTGGGGCTGCCGGCACGTCTGGCACCAGCCAGGCCGGCTGCTCCGGCACCCCTGCCCACCCGCGGCCACCCCTGGCCCTCTGCCCTGGCCGCGGCTGCTCCAGCGACCTGCGACGGGGAGATGGCCACCCTGTCACACGGACAAGCCACCAAAGTGCACCCAAGCAATTGAGAGGAACCTATTCCGGATTGGGAAAAAATCAGCACTAGACATGCTGCCTCTGAGCCCACGGGCTGAGCAACAGGATCAGTCCCAGCCTTTGCATTCCTCAGATCTTGCAAGCTCGGGATCAGCTGGAACAATTCACTGGATTAGCTACAAAGCTCACAGACCCCCAAGAGCACGGATCTCCTTCTGCTTCTGCACTAAACAGCAGCCAAGTGCAGACACCAGACAGAAAGCAAATCTTCAGCATGGCTGCACAGCAGGAGGGTCAGCTACTTCTTCCCAGCCACAGCTTGTAGCCCTGAGTCTCGCAAGGGGCCGCCGGCTTCCAGGCAGACCACCCAACGGGCAACGGTCTGGCTGCTGCAATGCAACAATCCTGCTGCTCCTCCTGCATCTCCTCCGGGCTGCCAACGGCCCCCAGCCGCTGGGTGAGCACACCACAGGGGCAGCACAGACGTGTTGATACAGGGAACTAACTGACACCTAAAAAACTAACGCTTAAGGAGCTAACCCTTAAAGAGCCAACCCTTAACCCACATAGAATTGCCTAGCTTAGAGTTTTGTGTAACTTATTGTATGAGAAACAGGAGATCGCTGATGACTTCACAGGCCTTGCAAAGATAAAAAACCCCCTAGCTGCATCCTTGGGTGAACTAGATAACAGAATCCTGGGCACAGGACAGGAGATCAGCCAGTTCTAACCTCATCAGTCTGAGTCCCAGCCAACTCAGCACACAGGCCAGAGCTGAGAGCGCACAGCGGAGACCCCGGCCCACGACCACTGCACAGGCGCAACCAGGAGGGACCGGAGGTGGAGACTATGGAAATGATTTCCCGGAACTCATTGTGATAAGAACCGCCTTCTCGGGGACTGGTTACGAATATGTACAGGCATTCCTAGAACTTTCATGAATATGTAATACTTTACCGCATTTAACCCAGCTCGCAGCTGCTGGAAATTTACACACGTCTTGAACAGAGCTATCCCGTGTGTCCAGCGCTGAATAAACACACCTCTTCATAACCTCACAGGTTGTAAAGCAATTTCCGCGCCTCAGGATCCACCTCGGCCACCTCCCAGGCAGCGCTGCGGCCCCAGCGCCAGCAGTGCCGGCACTGTGCCACGGGATGTCCCGTGGGCATCACCGTCACAGCTGCTGTGGCACCGGGCAGCAGCACCTGCCTCCAGCTGGAGCAGCCAGAAGGTCTGGTGCATGTCCTGCCATGGAAGGGCCACCAAACACCAGCCTGTGGGACCGAGCAGCTCATGGCCAGGGCTTGAGCAGGCACAGGGAAACCAGGCAAGGTACTGCCAGCCTCAGAAACCCTCCAGCACCCAAGGCTGCTTCGTTTCTCTTGAGGGCAAAAGGCTCCATGTCATGTTCTTACAAGTCCATGGCAAGCTCCTGCCATCCACATAAGCACAAACCTGCAGCCAGAGCTCGGCACACTGCTGTGAGCCAGGAATGGGCTTTTCCTACTTCCCTTGATGAGGTTCAGTTTATCCTGGCTTCTCGTCAACAGGAAGAGCCTGAGAACGCAGTGCCAGCGTTATCTGTGCTCCTGCGTGGCTCCAAAGCACGCTCACAGCCGCAGGAGCACTGTCCCCGACCAGCCGCGGCCCCGGTGCCACCGGGAACCACCACCTCTGCTTCCACAGGGCCGTGTCACTCCGACACTGCTGCAGCACACTGAGAGGCTTGAGACACACATCCCCACGAGCCATCAGGCTGCCCATGGCTTTGCCTGGGCTACCGGCCACCACGTCTGCAGGAACAGCCAGCAGTGACACGCCAACACTTCCCTTCGCAGGGGAGAAACACAGGAAGCTTCAGGAGCCTAAACCTGGCACATCGCAGCCCCAGGATGCTTGCTGCAGCAGGCGGGCAGCGCAGGCAGTGTGGGCAGGGTGGGCAGGACAGGCAGGGTGGGCAGTGTGGGGAGGACAGGCAGTGTGGGCAGGGTGGGCAGGACAGGCAGTGTGGGGAGGACAGGCAGGGTGGGCAGCGCAGGCAGGGTGGGCAGCACGGGCAGCGTGGGCAGCATGGGCAGTGTGGGCAGGGTGGGCAGCACGGGCAGTGTGGGCAGGGTGGGCAGCACGGGCAGCGAGCTCTGCCTCCCCATCTGCCCAGCCTGACTGCAGCTCGGAGCTCCAGCAGCAGGACAGCATCCAGACCACAGCTGCATGAACCCAACCGTAACCACGAGCACCAAAGCACCCGGTGACATTCTGTACTACCAGCTGACAAGGTATGGGAAAAACCTGCTAATGTTGTTTAAATCATGCTGCCCTCCTAAGTGGCTTTTAGTTCTCAAGGTGTGAGAGCACCTTGTCACCTGCTCTGTTCCGTTCCCTGTTTTGCTGTTCCCCATCACATCCTCCCCCTGCAGAGCTCTCGGCCCAGCTAAGGGACAGGTGACAAGTCCCCTTCTCCTCGGGCCGGGCCAGCTCTCAGACATCGTTCTGACTCATCGTTCTCCCCTTCCCAACCGCTGGATGTGCCTCTGGGACAACCTGCAGGCAGACCACAAACTCTCTGCCAGTGTTTTATAGACCCCTCCAGAAGCGGGGACACCCCGAGCAAAGACACACAAGGCTGGTTCCCCCTTGTGCATTACGTGGCACATCGTAAGATTCTTCTTCAACTCTTCAGACTCCGTTTCCATTTCAGCACCTCTGATGACCGCAGGAATCAGCTGGTACCTTGTCCCCTGCTCTGTACCATGAAAACAGAGGCATTCTTCCTGTGATTTGCCTCCTATTCTTTAACTAATTTACAGGATCACCTCTGATTAGGACAATGTAAAAGCATTTGGTGACAAACTTTCTCGGCAGTGGTGTGGGAGCCCCTGAGCACTGAACAGCCCAGAGCAATCCCAGCCCGCGATGTGGCCATCTCCAAAACCCCGGGCAGACCGCAAGGACTGACTTTGATTTACGAAAGCCATGCTGACTATTCACCAGTGTAGTATTTTCATAGACAAAGTGTTGATTCTAGTTCCTAATGATTTATCCAATACCCAACTAAACCTACTGTCCTTTAGTTTCACACTTGCTGCACCTCCCCTTCCATGGACGAGGCCCTGATGGGTGACGGCCCCCAACACTATTTATTAGCGATTCCCAACATCTCATCACAATTCTAGAGCAAACACCATCAAATCCAGGTGGCCTGTGTTACTTTGCTACCAATGTCTTTATCGAAGCCTTTAATTTACGGGCGACTCCGATGGGTCTGGCACTGGCGCTGGGTCTGGGCTGGGAGCCGTTCTACCAACACCCCGTTTCCATGAGCACTCACTTGACACCTCAGTGCTTATTTACCCTCTGACTCCTCTTCAAGGCTTTTTAGTCCTAAGATATTCAGAAAAAAACCCTATTATTAGACTCTGGGTCTTTAGCAAGTGGTTCCCAAAAATCTTTTCAGTCCCGCCTTGTTTCACTTTTAAATTCCCTGAGTATGTGTCCTTTTTCTTACTACAACTTTTTTACACTAAAGGAAACCAGTATTTTACATTGAACAGCCTCTTCTGCGTGTCTCTCACGTGCCTGCCTAACCATGCAGGTTTGTTGTTTCTGGGGTATTTGGGAGGCAGGGGAAGCGAAACCCTGACCTGCAGGTTTTGGGAGGTGATGCCCACCTCTGGTACCCAGGCAGCCTCCGCACGCCCAGCGCCACTTCTATCAGTAAAGCTGTGCCTTTGCGCTGCCTCTCAACTGGCACTTTACATTTTTGGAATAAGCTTTTATGTAACTTCTGTACATTTTTTTATTCCCCGAGGTATCTTCTCTAAATTACATTTCATACAGGAAAACAAGTCCCTCAGCAGCAGCTGGAGCACAAAGTCTTGTCCCATGTGTGTAACTACTATCAAAGAGAAGGTCAGAGGGACAAAAATGTTTGAAACCTCCCCAGAGAGCCGTGAAGGCTAACAGAGAGCACTTACAATTGCACGACCCATTAGGGGGCAAAGCCAAGGTTAGGGTGGGCTTTAACGGCGTGTTTCCTTAACTTAAAGTTGTTTCACTTCATTCAGAGTCCCCATTTGACCCAGCTTCCCAGTTTTCATTCAGGATGCAGGGGAACACACCACCAGACAGAGGCGCGGCGGCTCCTGCCCCGGCCGGGCTCCCTCCCCTCTCCCAGCCCCAGACGCAGCGGCCACCCCAGCGCTCCCCGAGCCGCCAGCAAAGAGCAGAGCTGGGCTCTCGGGGGCCTGAGGGAACAGTTAAAAACTCCCTCTGGCACGTGCGCAGAGAGCTCAGAGCCGTGAAGTTCGGCAGCGATTTCCCCACGAGTGCCCAGGGCACGCAGCACCCGGGGCCCGCAGGATGGCCTGAGCCGGTCCCAAAACCCAGGTACCTGCGCAGGGAACCGCGGAGAAGAGGAACGAGGGGGAACAGTAACTGCGAAGAGAAGGTGGGGAGGGAACTGGGGACAGGGAGGGGCAGCTATGACAGGGGTCAGGATGGCACCAGGATGTTACAGGATGAGGGTCCTAAGGAGCAAGTGAGAATGGAGAACAGCAGGCACTTTTGGGTGAGGAAAAGAGAAAATCGGGCCCAAGCACCTGGGAGTGGTTCAGCAGAAGGGGTCAGGCTTGGCTGGATGGGGCAGAAGATCCTGCACCTTCTGCCCAGCCAGAGCCCCATCCCCTCCACAGCCCACGAGGCCACATCACCCTCCCTGTGTCCAGCGCTCCTGGGCTCCCACCCCATGCGCGGGCAGCCCAGCATCACCCCCTGGCCTGTAAAGGGGGCACCGATTACACAGCTTACACACTTGGCATGTGATACCCAGAGAGGCAGGAGCAGGGAGGCCCCCCTGGACCCACGTGCAGCAGGGACAGGCCAGCACTGCTGGAGGTGTGATGGGGATGAAGCGGACATTGCACTGGCATCGCTCCCGATCTGTACCCAAATCTTGCAATACCCCATGAGTCTGGGGCTGGGAAGGGAAAAGAAGCCACAACTCGATGTCCACCCCGCTGCCCATCCTGCACCTCGGGGCCTTGTCCTGAGCCTCTCCCCATAAAAGCACCGCGTTCCCAGCAGGGCAGAGCTCTGCCACAGCCTCAGGGTCTCAACAGCAGCTCCATCCTGCGAGGAGGCCACAGCTGAGCCCTTTTCGCAGTCATCGCCAAGAGCAAAGCCAGCTCCGCCGGCCGCCGGGCTCAGACAACATCCACACAACACGTTCTTGCCGGGCGGTGTGACCAGAGCCAGCAGCAGTGGCCACCCCACGTGCCATCTTGCACGAGTGCCAGCGTCATTCAATCCCCGCTCACTGCAGGCTGGGCCAGGCCTTCCTGCAGCCCCCCAGGAGAAGCAGGACTCCCCCAAAGAAGCCCTGCATTTGGGTCTAGGGCACAGCTCACTGCACAGAGCATCTGTCCTATATGTGGAGTGTCCATGGGGACCCTGCCTGCAGGGCTCACCAAAGGTTTCCATGCTCTTCACACAGAGGCCGACGTCCAGGGTCTGCTCGGCTTCCCCCAGGGCACTGACTGAAGCCACCAGCAGCTGGAGGTGGCACCACCACACAGCTCTGCCGTCCCCAGATGGTCACACTGGCCACCACCGGCCCAGTCTGTCTGCACAGCCGGCTGCAGAGCCCCATGACAGGAGTGGAAAAGGCAGCTCCTTCCACACACAGCGTTTCAGCAGGCTGTTGAGCCGTCCTCTCTGGTGTGCACAGCATGGGCTGGTGTATTCTAGTCACTGGGTGTCCACACCCCTCATTTCCAGCTCTTAATGCAATGCAGCAGAAGCTAAAAATACACAAGTGCCACCCTCCGTCATGTCTCCGAGCAGGCTCTGCAGTTGCCGTGGGATGTGCGTGATGGAGGTGGGGCCTGGCTCCATTCCCGAAACGCTCCACTGAGACACAGCCCTCAGCAACTACAGCCGGGAAGCTCCGTCCTGTGGCCGAGCCAGCCCTGGCGCGCACGTCCTCACCGCCCTGGCACAGGGCACGGCAGGGGCAGCGGGAGCCGGGGCTGCCCAGGGCTGGCCAGGCCGTCCTCCCTGCTCAGTCCTCTCTGGTCAGGGGGGAAGGCAGGAAAGAGCACGGAAAGAGGAGGGTCTGTGCAGCAGCAGGGTGAGGAGCCCTCGGGACCACGGGGGAGGACCAGGACCAGTGCTCCTGGCTGTGGGTGGAGGAGCAGGGCACCCTGGCAGCTCACCGCTCCCCTTTGTCCCTACAGCCACACGTACCCACATGCTACTCAGCAGAGCAGAACTCCTCCATGCTCCAAGGGCCATCACACCTGACAGTCTCATCGTGACAAAAAAGCCCAGGATGGGCCAGGAGCCCATGGACACAGCCTGGGACAGAGCCCCAGGTGCCCCCAGGCTGCGGAGCCCCGTTCCCTGCACCGGTTCCCACTGCTGCCCATGCTCTGCTCCAGCCCCGGCAGCTCCAGGAACAGCCCTGGGCAGTGCTTGCAGCAGGCAAGACAACAAAGTTCACGTTTTACTTAAACGGACCCATAAAATTCAGGAAAAGCCTTCATTTTATGCAGTGAGTGCTTGAAGCAAAGGCAAGCAGAGCTCCCACAGACGCTCCTGGGGGCCCGCACGCCCTGACACGTTCCCGCTGCAAGCGCTGCTCCTGCTGCCGCCCCACGCTGCCGCTGCGCACCCCTGGGGAGCAGGACACCCCCACCACCTCCACGCCCCGGCTGGAAATCAGAAGAGCCCTCGAGGAGTAGGCAGGAGCCAGGGGGTCACAGGCTTCCCATCCCCTCCCTCTCCAAGAGGCAACCAGTGCTGCTCTGCTCCGACAGCCTGAGTGGATGGGAGCACTTCCATGGGTCTAGAACAACAGCATTTACAGGCACGGTGGGATAACTGCATTTATTTTAGTTCAATATTTCTCAGGTTATTCAACAAGTCAGAGCTTGGTAGAAATGTGCAGAAGACCCTTCAGTGCCCAGAGAGGAGCAGGACACAGACGGGAGAGGCAGCCCAGGAGCAATGGTGCTGCTGAAGCCCCCAAAGAAAATCCATGGCTTGTTGTTGCTCTCCGAGGCAGCAAGAAACCCCCGTCCCACCAGTGCCAGCAGACATGGACCCTGGCATGAAGCCTCGTAAGTCACGAGGGAAGCGACAGGTTTCATGAGTTAGTCACAGCTTGGTGACAAATCCACCAGATTTTCATGCATTACTAAGATGAGTCGTGCAAACACAGACCCTGCCTGCACTAACAACAGCCCCTCATCTGGTGCACCAGCTGGCAATGCCCTGCGTGCCAAGCCATCCTAACGCGTGCAGGAAGGGCGGCACTGCTGCGGGGGACTCCAAGGGGACACAGACAGGAGCTGCTCCCAGGTCAGGTCCCTGCGACACCGCAGGCTTCACAATCCACCGGCGGGGCCATGGCCAGGGCAAGGCACTTGCTCAGTGTGCCAGGGGCAGGGTAAAGGGGAGAGCACATCCAGAACCCATTCCCAAAGGAAGTTGGCAGCTCTCCTGCCATCCCTGGCCCATGTGAAGGGTGACGGCATTTTGCAAGCCTTTGTACCCACGGGCCTGAACCTACACCTACCTCACGACCAAGGTGGAGCTTCTGCAGGTGAGAGGCTGGCAGGGAGACACGCACGGAAACGCGTGGCCCTTCAGAGCCTTGGGAAGCACACGAGCATCTTGTCTTCTCCAGAGAGACTGCTCAATGGACTTGTGAAGGCAACAGCCTTGGTGCCATGAGGAGTCTGTTCATAAGGTGTGGGAGGTCCTGCGCTCAGGTGTCCAGGGGGATGTGGAATGGCACCTCTTGCTTGTTTTGCCTCCAAGGCCGCTCAGCAAGCTCTGCAGAGCAGGGCAGGGACCCAGCCAGCCCCTCCACCACATCCATCAGGAACCCAGAGCACCCCCAGGAGCCCTGCTTGGCCAGTTCATCCAAGCACTGAACTCACAGCAGCACTTCTGACTGCTGCCCAGACCCTTCTGGGGACATCCCAGCACAGCCCCTGCACAGCTGGTGACCCCAGGAACGCTGCAGCTCACTCTGTGACATGCTGCAAGGATTGTCCTATGCTGCTACCAGTTCAGAGAGCTCAGGGGATGAGCAGTTCCAGTCCTACCCCTCCTGGTTCACACCCACACACCTTTATCTCCATCCCAGACTTTATCTGCCAGGGCAATCACACAAAACCCTTTGGCAGCTGAGCCCTCTAAAATCTCCAAATGCTGGCGGAGGACGGTTTTGCTGTGCTTAAAACCCACGTGATTTCAGCAATCCCATTTCCAGAGCGGATAACCCGCTACACCAGTCCAAAGGAGTGGTGGGAACTCCTCACCTGGGTTTGGCTCCCGGAGCAGAGAGCGGCCTGGCCCGTGCCCCGGGTGCCCGGCCGGGCCGACCGGCAGGGCTGGCACGCAGGACCTGCCGCGCTCCCCTCCTCCTCCCGTGAGCCTGGCTCTGCTCCTTCACAGCGTCTTTAGGACACACTGACAAACTCCCTACAGCATCGGTGCTCCGGACACACACCTTCCTGTATGCACAGCGGCTGGCTTGCTGCAAGCTCACAACAGCACACTCGGCTTTTCCAAACCTTTCCTCCCCTTCCTCCTCGCCATGAACCTGCCGTGACGGTGCCATCTGCAGCTGCCCCCAGCAGCACGAAAATGCTGCTTCAGGGCTGGCTAGAAATGGCACCAGCTCGTGCTCTCCAGCAGATTTATCCCTTAGCTCAGTGTGCAATTTAATGGTTTCCTATTAAAAGCAGCACAGACACAAATCAGCGCAGGGTGGACCGGTTTGTTTTATACCTCCAGCCGTACTTCAACCGGGCACACGGAGCAACTCTCCACGCACGTAACAGGTCCTTTCCCTTGATCGGAGTGCTGACGCTCAGGTTCTTCCTCGGCACACAGTTAATACCACTGGCTCATAAATCTCCTCCAGTAGCAGCAGGTAGATATGAGCCAATGTGGCAATTCAGGAGTGGCAGCTTGGTGGGCTGAGACTATTTCTGAGCAAGGGAAGATTCCCTGGCCAAGCTCTCACAGCCCCGCAGCCACGACCTTCCCCAGCCTCCCCGCCCGTGTCGGTCCTGGAGGATCATGTTATTAGCAGCAATCGCAGCAAACATGCGGTTTTGTGAGATTATTGTGATGAGATTCAAAGGAGAACCAATACTAGGGATGTTGAGGGAATGAAGGGTTGCTCCTGCACAGGGAACAGAACCAAATCAAGAGCATTTCCATTACTGAAGATAAACTCCACCTTGTTCAACTGCCCACATCAGACTCATCTGCTCTAGGCTGCAGCTCAGGTCAAATTCTGACCTGCTCAGCTGCAGCCTCGTCTGGAAATGCAGCCCCCCCCACTTCCACCACACATCATCTGCAACAATTCACACACAGGACAAGGTCCCCAGGCCTTGCCAGCTCAGTTGGGAGAAGGAGAGAGGGTCACAAACCTGCTTTTCTTTTTTCTGTATTTTCATTATCATCAAATCTGGGATGAATGTTATTTCTGCAAGACACAACACAAAAAAAAATTCACAATAAAGAGACTGGAGAACCTGAGGTGCTCCATCCTTCCACATCACCCCTCCAAGAGGCCGAGCCAACCCCAGTGCCACTCAGAGCAACAGAGCTGCAGGACTGAAATGCTCTCGGGGACAAGCTTGGGGACACCTGCTCTGCTGAGCCATGGCAAGGAGCCCGAGCACACATCTCTGCAGCTCGGTGCTACCTGAACCCCGCCGGGCAGGACCCACCTCGCAGCCGCAGTCCAGCGTGAAGCGGCGCAGCCGGGGCCGGCGGAGACGCGCGTCACCTCCCCAGAGCCCCAGAGCCACCCCGGCACCCCTGACAGACGTGTCGGCTGCTGCCAGCCCCGCTGCAGCAGAGGAGCGCAGTAAACAAACCCGGCTCTGCCAAGCAGCAAAGACAGCAGGGAGAGACGTGGAGAGGATGCAGGAGCTTGGGGCGGACTGCGAGCCCTCCTGCCAAGGAAGAGCTGCCAGGGGACAAGGACAGGGCAAGGAGGGGGCAGAGCTGTGCTGGCAGACACCATCTCCCCAGAAGCCGCAGCAGCCCCGGAGCAGCGCCGGGGCAGGGCCAGGGGCCAGCTGTCCCGCAGCCTGTGTCCCCAGCGCAGGAGGGGGAGCTGCAGGTGGGGTGATTCCCAAGCAGCCCCCCTTCCCCAGCCGGCCCGGAGGGGCTGCAGTTGCAAGTCCAGCTCTTAGCAGCACCTTAGTGCCAGAGGCAGAACTGCCTGTGCAAACGGGTCCCCACACTGTCCCCCACTAGTGGAGGGGACCAAGGAGGGATCTATGGTGATGCAGAAATCCAAGAGCTCTCTGGAACGAAGACTGTTCCGCAAGTTCCCCGCTCCACGGCTCAGCACCCTGCCCCCCGTGGCACCTTTTGGCTGGCCTCTCCCCATGGCCACAGCTCCCTGCAGGTGCTGCCCCAGCAGCTGCACCCACACAGCACCCAGCGCACCTCTGTGCACTGACACCCACCCCAGCGTGCGGCTGGCGGGCGAGCGGACACGCAGCTGCCCAGGCCCGATTCCTCTGGACTGGGCATAGAGTGGACACTGCCAGACGCAGGAGAACGCCGGGCCCAGCACTTCCCTCCTGCCGCTGCTGTGTCGGTAGGAAAGCCAGGAGCAGCCCCGCCACACATGGGGCGATCAGCACCGATCCCGGGTGGATGGGTGTTCATCCCAGGATGAACACGCTCACCAGCCACAGTCAAGGTGACACAGTGAGGTGACAGCCCCGTGTGCTCCCCGCAGCAGGCCCAGCCACAGTACGCTTGACGGAGCTGCTGGGGTTTGCCCAGAGCACCCTGCTCCAGGCAGTAGACGCTTTTTGGGGAGCCGACCCCAAGCAGTTGTCTGCTCCCACAGTGCGAGCAACGGGCGCTAAAGAGCCCAGAGCATTTTACAAGGGATTTAGATACAAATCCCACAAACACCTGCCTCTTGCTCCCCTCCCGTACCACACAAACCTCACGCCACAAGCCACAGCAACACAGGAGGCTCCCACGCAGCTGCCGGACTCGCTCGGCACAAGGGCAAGCTCGCACCGCCGCCGGTCTGCAGGTGAGGCCCAGCGACCCCCAGCACCCCCATCATGTCTCCCTCCCTGACAGCAGCACCTGCTGGGCCCAGACCTCACCAAAACCCAGAGCCATTTCTCCCCTGACCAAAGGGGAGAGCCCAGCGGGTCCTACCGGCGGGCAAAGAGGGGATGAATTCTGCATGTCAGTGCTGGTCCATGGCTCATGCCCACCGCACCACGGAGAAGAGGCAAAGCCTTCTTACTCTGATCCCAGCTACATGGAATGGGCCAGCCCAGATGTCTCACATACAGGTCAAGCTCGGTGGCAGTAAGGCAAGGCACCCAGTGCCACCAGCTGACTGGGGAGGAGTTTGATGGCATCTGTGGACAGGATGACACAGAATTTCTTTCTCATGACCGCTCCTGCCAGCCCCTCCTGTACCCCCAAACGTGCCCCAGAAGGGCTGCAGGACACGGGGCTAAGCCAGGCGCGAAGGTGCGTGCAGCTGCACCAGTGCTGCTCTCCAGGAAGGACCGGGAGGCAATTCCAGCCCGAGTGGCTGCCACGGCTCACAATCCTGCCGGGCTCCAGCAGAGAGCAGCCCCATCCCAAGGGTTTGCTCGGGGCCAGAAGCGTTGGAGATCTGGGTTTGGTTCAGCTTTCACAGAGGCCTCTGGGCTGCAGGAGACTCCAAGATGCTCACTCACCCTCCCCACCAGCAGCACAGGAGCACACTGGCCTTGGCTCACCAGCCCCTCCTGCGCCCAGCAGGTCCTGCCAGGGCCCAGCCAGCCCCTCGGCTCCCAGGTGGGAGATGTTCTTGCCCTGCCTCTGCTTCCCAGCCTTTCACTCATGGATTTTCTTCTGGAGTAACCCAGAGGATGGATCCTGAGAAGGAGAAAGGACGTGGTCTGCAAGGCAGCAGTTCAGCACCACTTCTGGCAAGTAAGTAACTTTAAATCCCTTGTTACAAGTCTCTCAGTACCACGCTAGCCCAGGCTAGAAATCTTATCCCATGGCTTACAAGGGCTTCCTTCTGTCACTCAGCTCTGGGTTTTCAGGTTTTTGTTTGTCAAAATGAAACAAACCTCAGACATTGTGGATCACACACATTTAGTGGCCTAGGTCCCACACGCTCCCCACCTGTGCACGGTGGTAGCACAGCAGCTGAGTAAGAGGGCTGAGGGGTGCCAGGAAGCCCAATGTGACAGTGAGCAAGCGGCCCAGCCCTGCTGCCTCTGCAGAGCCCAGGCAAGGGCTGGGGACCCGCTGCCATCAGCCTTGGTGGCTCAGCCCCACAGCCCCAGCATCTGCTGCTGCACCAGCACCACCCTGCCTGGCACTGCACAGGCACCCAGCCCTCAGGCGAAGGTGGGTTCAGAGCAGGCACTGGGCAGGATGGTGCCTGCAGGCAGGGAAGGGCAGCCAGTGCTACCAGTAAGTTGCACAGGGAAGGAGCTTCAGACCTTGCTTCATGACCAGCAAGAAGGAAGGCAGGCAGAGGCAGGCTGTGCATGGACAGCAGCCGGCAGCAGGTTTGTGCCGCAGGCCCGGTGCTCCGTGGAGGGGCCGCGCAGAGCTGGGATGTTCCTGGGCTCCCCAGAGGACGGAGAGCCGGGTGCTGCTGCCCCAGAGCCCTCTCCTGCAGCCTGCTGTTCTCCTTCCCGGGACGCCCCTGCACCAGGCTGCGGTGGGCTAGGCTGCACGTTCCTAAAATCCATATTTCCCAGGGAGCACACAAGGACTCACCTGCACACACATGGCTCATGAACAACTCTGCCCAGGTTCAAGTTAGTACTGGGGAAGGGCTGCTGCAGTTCCCGGAGCACGCGGGCGGTAGAGCCCATGGCTCCAGCGCTTTGCAAGAGGCACAGCAGCGCAGTCACTGGGCTGGCCCAGCCACGGCTGGCAGTGCTGGTGTTAGAAATAGAATCAATTTTATAGGGGACTATACTAATACAATCAATACAGTCAATTTTAACAGGAGACTAACAGGATCAATTTTACAAGATGTTCTCTTTTGGGACGGGTACAAGACTGATTCAACCTTTGCACACCGTGTTTTACCTAATAAGGGATTTGAGCATACTTTTATCTTATCAACCTAGCGTTTATCTTAGCCCAAATATGCTTAGAATGAGGAGAAATATATACAGTACCTCTGGAAATTAAGCTAGTCAGTAGTTGCGCAATTATAGAGTAGTGCGCATGTGCAGCATCAAAAGGTGAAAAGGACAGAAGCGATGAAGACTACTTACTTCATCCTGAAGACCCCCTGAAAGACCACCAGGGGACACTGCGCATGATCAAAGTAATTCCAAGGTGTTGCAATAAATGTTGAGTAACTATTACATATTCTAATGATCCTAAATGAATATATGAATATGTATGTGAATGGACTGTATAATACTGTGCAACTTAAACTGACCGCTGAAGCCAGCTTTGGGTGCGAACCCCTGGTTTCCCAGCGCTGAAATAAAGCACCGCATATAACTACGCCCGTGGTTATGTGTCCTGATTGCTAACATCTTTGGCGACCCCAGACGGGACCTCGCGAGCACTGAGGCAGATCGTGTCTCGATCCCGCTCCAGTTAGCACCGAGGTATTCTTGGGGAGTGCATCGGACGCGACCGACCCTCCGCTGCTCACGAAGGACCTCTGACTGGTAAGAAGGTGCTTTATCTGTTGTTTTATCTGGATTATTGGGTACCCTTCTGGTCTGGTAGCCTGCTGGTCAGGCATCCGGCAGCCTGCCGGTCAGACGTGGCGAAAGCCACGCTCGGTTGGGCAGGGAGCTCCCGGGGTATTGCCCAGGCAGCCGTCCGTTAGACAGAGGGAAACCTCTGCAGGCTCGGCACCTGCTCTGTTATTTGTGTTATTCAGGCTCACCACTTGGTCTGGTTATTTATCTGGTTGTTTATGCTGTTCAGCACCTGGTTTATCGTTCTGGGAATTTGATCTGTATTCATTGTTGAAACTGGTGATTTTAAAGTTATCCGTGTGTTATCTTTCTGTATTAACCGTCTGTGTGTTACTCTTCTGTGTTGATGTGTGGTACAAAGATGTCACCATTAGATTGTTTGTTGAAACATTGGAAGGAGGCTGGATTTGGACAATCAATGAGCAAAAAGAAATTAATTGAATATTGTACTCGCTGGTGGCCTGAATATGACTTGCCTAATGAAGTACATTGGCTACCGGAGGGTATTTTAGAACATGGAACTATTGTTGAATTAATGAGGTTTTGTCAAAGGGAAGGTAAATGGGATGAGGTACAGTATGTGGATCTCTTTTTCTATCTTGAACAAAAACAGGACTGAAGGAAGGAATGTGGGTTAATGTTAGTCCGGAGGAGCGGTACTAATGATAAATGTATGGGCTGTACGGCAGAAAAGAAACGCATGACGTGTTTGGCTGTAGAGAACAGTAGCGGTAACGCTTTAAAATTAGATCTGCCGTGTCTCGATGTTGCGCCTTCAGAAACCGAACCCTCTGCACCTAAACCCCTCAAACCCTCGGCACCTGTACGTCTTACTGAAAGGGATGTCGATTCCAGTGGGGATGAGGGGGCAGCAGCCGGTGTAAAAGGAGTAACAACTACACCAATATCCCACAGGACTAGGAACAGAGAAAAGGAAGCCCAAAAGGGGGGGGGTTGACCATCAAATGTAATAGCACCCCTAAGACAAGCGGTAGGAGTGGGGGGGGAGCCGTTTATGTAAAAGTCCCGTTTTCACTAGGAGATTTAGTAATCTGGAAACAATCAGTTGGTCCTTACCGGGAAAACCCAGACAAGGTTGCAAGGGTAATTAAAATGATAATTAAAACGCAGAATCCTGATTGGGATGATTTGCAGGTGATTCTCGACACATTAATGGATTCTACAGAAAAAGATATGGTTATACGGGTAGCAAGAGATAAAGTAAGGGAGGATATTCGGAATGGAACAGTGGGCGGTAATGTTGATGAGAATTTCCCAAAAGAGGATCCCCGGTGGGATTATAATACTGGAGGTGGTCAGCTTCGCCTCCGGAGGTATCAGGACTGGTTATTGATCGGTGTTCAGACTGCTATGCCAAAACAAATGAATTGGTCAAAATTGTATAGTGTTAAGCAGGAAAAGAACGAATCCCCTTCAGCCTTTTTAGAAAGATTGAAGGAAACTGCAAAAAGATATACGGATTTAGATATTGAAACAGAACAAGCAAGGGTTCAGTTGGCTTTAATCTTTTTGGGGCAGTCTCAGGATGATATTCGAAAGAAATTACAGAAACTGGAGGGAGCGCAATTACGAGATCTGGATGTTATGTTAGAAACAGCCTGGAAAGTTTAGAATAATAGAGAAAAGGAACAGTCGAGGCGTCATCAACAAGACTTGTTGGCTCTGGTCCAAGGACAAGGCAGGGGAGTAGGAATGGGAGTCCGTGGTAGAGGAACTAGAGACAGCCGAGGGCGCGGTTTTCGGAATGTTCAGGGAACTCCTCTGAGGCCTGTTGTAAAGCTTGGTTTAAATCAATGTGCTTATTGTAGGGAGGAAGGACACTGGAAAAATGAATGCCCAAACTGTCCGGGTCCCGTGAGTCGGGTACCAAATGCAGCAGGAAATGCAGTACAAACTATGGTCTTGGGAGAGTACAGTAACAACAGCTGACTATACGGCAGCACGAAAACAGATGCCCAGAATAAGGAGCCCCTGGTGACAATACAAGTGGGGGACCAGGATGTGAGACTTTTAGTGGATACAGGGGCTACCTATTCTGTGCTAAATTCTTTACAGGGAACAGTAAGTCATAAAACGACAACAATTGTTGGTGCCACAGGGAAGGAATAAGTACGGCCATTCCTACAACCCTTAGATCTGTGTTTTGGAGAAAAGGAATTAACCCATGAGTTCTTATATGTTCCAGACTGTCCAGTTTCCCTTTTAGGACGGGATTTATTGACCAAATTGGATGCTGTAATAACATTCGAGGATGGAAACCTGGTAATGAAAATTCCAGAATCTAAGGTAGGACAAGTTCTGCCATTAAAAGAAAAACCCGGTAGCGGAGGTACCACAAGCTGTGGAGGAGGCGGTGATCCCCACGGTATGGGCGACTGACACACCTGGGAAATCGAAAACAGCCCAGCCCGTTAAAGTGGAACTGAAGGAAGATGCCAGGCCAGTACAGTTGAGGCAGTACCCACTGAAACTAGAAGCTAGGTTAGGAATAGTGCCTCTAATTGAAAAATTCTTGAGGTATGGAATTCTAGAGGAATGTGAATCAGAATATAATACTCCAATTTTTCCAGTAAAGAAGCCTGATGGTAATTATCGATTAGTCCAAGATTTGCGGGCTGTAAACCAGATCACTAAGGACATTTATCCGGTAGTTGCAAATCCATACACCTTGTTAACATCTGTGAAGGAGAAATATAAATGGTTTACTGTACTTGATTTAAAAGATGCCTTCTTCTGCATACCCCTCGACCAGGAAAGCAAAAAGCTATTTGCTTTTGAATGGGAAAATCCACACAATGGAAGGAAAACTCAATTAACCTGGACACGCCTTCCGCAAGGATTCAAGAATAGTCCAACCATCTTTGGAAATCAGTTGGCCAAGGACCTCGAGGAATGGACTACGAAAGGTCACATCGTGATCCCTCGACAACGGTACCTGTTGCTACAATACGTAGACGACATTTTGATTGCAACTGAGACACGAGAACTCTGCATCCAGGGAAGGATTGAAATACTGAACCAATTGGGAATGAATGGGTACAAAGTATCGAAAAATAAGGCTCAGATTGCATCCGAGACTGTGATCTATTTAGGATGCGAGCTCTCTCAAGGACAGCGAAAACTGGGTATAAACCGTGTGCATGCTATTTGTGCTATCTCAGAACCACGAAACTTACATGAATTAAGATCTTTTTTAGGAATGACAGGATGGTGCAGGCTCTGGATCCTGGACTATGGACTTATTGCCAAACCTTTATATGAGGCACAGAAGAATAAGACCTTAGTGTGGGGAAAGCCACAACGAGAGGCTTTCCAAAAGTTGAAACAGGCTTTGATGCAGGCACCTGCCTTGGGCCTGCCGGACTTGAGCAAAGATTTCCAGTTGTTTGTACACGAGCGACAAAGCCTTGCCTTGGGGGTATTAACCCAACGACTGGGATCTTGGAAAAGACCTGCTGGCTATTTTTCTAAACAGCCAGATCCGGTAAGTGCTGGGTGGCCGGCGTGCTCACGGGCGGTGGCTGCTACAGTAATACTGATCCAGGAGGTCCGAAAATTAACTATGGGAAAAAGGATAGAAGTGTTTGTATCCCATATGGTGACAACGGTATTGGAACAAAAGGGGGGGCATTGGCATTCCCCAAGCAGAATGATGAAATACCAGGTAATTCTGACAGAACAAGATGATGTTGTTCTATAAACTACTAACCTAATGAATCCTGCTGAGTTTTTGGGTGCAGGTACTGAAGAAGGAGACCTGGAACATGATTGCGTGGAAGTCATCGAATATACCCACGCAAGTCGCCCTGATTTGAAAAACGCTCCGCTGGCAGAAACTGACTGGGAACTCTTTACTGATGGCAGCAGCTTTGTGGGAAGTGGAATGCGGCATGCAGGATATGCCATCACTGAGGCTAAACCCTTACCGTCAAACACCTCAGCACAAAAAGCGGAGTTAATCGCCTTAACCAGGGCATTGGAACTCAGCGAAAACAAGAAAGTTAACATATGGACTGACTCAAAATATGCTTTCGGAGTTGCTCATGTGCATGGAGCCCTTTGGAAAGAGCGGGGACTGCTCTCTTCACAAGGAACAAACATTAAGTACCAGGAGGAAATACTGAACCTGATTAATGCCATTCAAAAACCATCGCACGTTGCTGTAATGCACTGTAAAGCTCATCAAAGTGGAACATCAAAAATCATCGAGGGAAATCGGCTTGCTGATCAAACAGCTCGGTCAGTAGCACGGCAAGTGAGGACAATGGTGGGTCTTGTCTCCTAGAAGGTAAGAGCAATTGATTTATTACCTTCAGAACCACCTAAATATTCTACAGAAGATGAAAAATTGGCAAGTCTAGTAAGAGCCAGCAAGAATAATTCTGGGTGGTATGTAACCACCAACGGACAAGTTGTGGTACCAACCACTATTACGAGAGGAATACTTCAGACGGAACACCAGAAGTGTCACTGGGGTGCAGAAGCATTGGTAGCTTATCTAAGAAAGCAAATTATCTCGGTCCAGATGTTAACAATGGCAAAGTCTATTACAGCTAAGTGTGAAATTTGCTTGAAAAATAATCCTTTAGTAAAAAGAAAAATAGAAATGGGGAAAATTAAGACAGGCGTACAACCTGGGGATTATTGGCAAATCGATTATGCGGAACTCCCCAGAACCCGAGGATTCAGGTATATACTAGTTGGGGTAGATACCTTTTCAGGATGGCCGGAAGCTTTCCCTTGTCGCACCAACCAGGCAAAAGAAACTGTGAAATGGTTACTAAAGGAAATAATCCCTAGATTTGGGGTACCACTGGGGATATCATCCGATAGGGGACCGCACTTTGTTGCACAATTGGTAAAGGAAGTCAGCAGATGTTTGGGAATTAAGTGGGAGTTACATACCCCATGGAGACCCCAGTCTAGTGGACAAGTGGAGAAAATGAATCAAACCCTAAAAAGGCAACTTAGCAAGATCTGTCAGGAAGCAAAAATTCAATGGCCTCAGGCCTTGCCAATAGCATTGCTGCGTATTAGGATTAAACCTAGGAGTGGGATGTCAGTAAGTCCATACGAGATTCTGTACGGCAAACCATATGAAGCACCAGACCCAAACCCAGAGGTACATGTAAAAGGCAATCAGGACTTGTACAATTATGTGTTGTCTCTTGGCAGGACATTAAATCGACTCAGATCCGCACTAGTGTGGAATCATCCACTAGCGCTCGAAAATCCGGTACATGATATAGAGCCTGGAGACACGGTGTATATAAGAACCTGAAATGAAGAACCCTTAAAAGAGCGCTGGGACGGACCCTATCAAGTATTCCTGACTAAATTCACCGCAGTCAAAGTTTCTGGAGTAGACTCCTGGATACACTATACCCGAGTGAAAAGAGTCCCAAGACTGTGGAAATCGCAGATAGTGGGTCCTACCACGCTCAAGATTACATCCCAGTAATGTCTGGTTTCTATTACCGAATTGTGATTTTGGTTAGAGTGTTTGTACTTTTGAAGAGTGCAGAGGGAAGTGCCACTCTATTTTACAAGGCCTCTGATAAACAGTGGGAAAATGAGACTATTCAAATGGAATTGCAAATTAGGCCACGAAGAGCAGTAAACAATAATGAAAGTACCCAGGTGCCACAGGTAGTACAAAGCGTACAGAATCAGGCAGAGAATCTGATAATAGGGCTAATTCGAGATTTTGCATTGACCCAGAACACCAGTAGCATCACTGCTTGCCTTCCAATTCCAAAATCGGCTGAAGACCCAATACAGTGGGGAATAATATCTACCACCTTACCAGAAGTAAAGAAAACTAGTAAAATAGCATGTGAATCTCACACTAGAATAGAAGAAGTCCCAACTGAACGATGGGTAAAAATGGACCCAAGACATAAGTAATGACAATAGAAGATTGTATGAGACTCAGAGGAAAAATTGGTCCAGGTCGGTGCACCTATGAAAGCTGGACCAAAGAGACGGTAAATGAAAAGGTTGAACGGACTTACTGGGAATGCAAAGATCAAAATAGCAAAAATATAACTGAATCATGGAATAATATGTGGACACTGAGTATTGTACAACAATACCAATATAGTGAAGCATTTCCATGGTGTGTACGGTGGTCCAATGTAACAGGAGGAACAACAGTACCATGGTGGAATTGTTCACAAGTAATAACCTGCCAGACAGATGTGAAAGATACCTATATCCATCATTAAAGTTGCAGTAATTGCAGGTTGCATTTGTCAGAAACAACTGGATCCAAAGGAAGCAACCAAGACAGGCATTGATGGAGATAGAATTGATTGTAGAAGCGTTGTAGGTAGTGTGGGACATCTAGTTTGGGCCTTAAGTGACGGGACCTGGACAACACATTTACCAACAGCAGGACCAGTAAGGGAAATTACTTTGGGACTGCCAACCCTGTGTCCTATTTGGAAAAAGTCACCCTTGAAAAATAGGCAAGACCTTCTACAGGTTAGGCACAAACGAGAGATAGATGAAGACAATGTGTGGCACGAACCATCAAGCAGTGTTAAATTTGGCTGGGCACTAGAATCTTTCTTCGCACCAATTGCGGCCTACAGAAATAGAGAAATGATTGATAAATTGATCGGGCAAATGGATCAATTGGCTAGAATAACTAAGAAAGGTTTTCGGGAACTTAATATACAATTACAGGCTACAACTAAAATGACCTTGCAGAATAGAATGGCACTCGACATAATGTTACTGAAAGAAAATGGTGTCTGTGGATATTTGAAAGACAGAATTGATCATTGCTGCATCTATATTCCAAACGTAACTTCAGAAGTTGAGGACATTTCCCAACTGACCCAAACAGAGATGGAGTTGCAAAAAGAAAAGCAGGATGCAGAACAGAGCTGGATAGGCACTCTGTTTAATACATTTGGTTTAAATTTGGGAGGATGGGTACATTCACTACTAGAAAGGTGAAAAGGACAGAAGCGATGAAGACTACTTACTTCATCCTGAAGACCCCCTGAAAGACCACCAGGGGACACTGCGCATGATCAAAGTAATTCCAAGGTGTTGCAATCGATGTTGCAATAAATGTTGAGTAACTATTACATATTCTAATGATCCTAAATGAATATATGAATATGTATGTGAATGGACTGTATAAATACTGTGCAACTTAAACTGACCGCTGAAGCCAGCTTTGGGTGCGAACCCCTGGTTTCCCAGCGCTGAAATAAAGCACCGCATATAACTACGCCCGTGGTTATGTGTCCTGATTGCTAACACTGGCACACAGCAACCGAGAAGGAGCTGCTGGCCAGCCCGCTGGCACGCTCCGAAGGAGCACTGGGGCAGCAGGGGACGAGGGCACAGGTTCAAGAGAGGACATGGGAGAGCACAGCATGAGGTTTCTCCGTGACCGAAGCAGAGTGGTCACCTCTCAGCACACACCTCTACTCAGATTTGCACCCACGGGTGAAGGGTGGGAGGCCGGAGCTGGGCTGGGGAGGTGTCCCGCACAGCGCCCGCGCCGCTGCGCGCAGCAGGCAGCGAACCGGCTGTGTCCCCTCTCTAGGCAGCAAGGGCTGCCCGCAGCTGCAAACGGAGCCACTCCGGCCCTTGGCAGGGAAAGGGCGCAGGAGCCCTCAGCACGGGCCACAGCCCAGGACAGACAGGAACGGAATGGGCAGACACTCACCCAGCTCCCTCCCAAAGCACCAAGAGGAAACATGTACAGGTTCTCCTTCTGTCTGTCCTCACATACAGCAGCTGAACACGCCAAGCCCTACGCAGGCATCACCGGCTCTGTTCAGGTCCCACCACTGGAGCCCAGCTGCTCGGCACAGCGAGCGGTGCCAGGGCCAGGCCAGCCCCAAGGCAGGGCCGTCCCTCGCTCAGCAGCGGCACAAACCACCAGCAGACAGGTCTCCTCTACGCTCCGTCCTCTGTTGCAGCTGGCAACAGCCACACAACAGTATCACCCCACCATACACCCATGTATTTCCATAGCACTGAGGCCGGTGTGTGCATCTGTTGTGATGAAACAAGGCTGGGATACCAGTTAGACCCCGAGGAGATGGTTTAACAGAGTCACCTACTCTGACCATGCGCCAAGTCACTGAGTGCAAGGAGAGGCCCAGCACAGCCCGTGCGGGTGTCAGGAGCTGGTCTCCCCGCACACAGAGGACACAGCACCCGAGTCCCCAGCGTCCCCTGCAGCTCCCGGGGTGAGGCGCCATCCTGGGGTGTACAAGGCAGTGTGAGACGCTGTGCTGGCCAGGGAGCAGAGCCCCTGCGGCCGGTTGTGAATCCAGGGAACCCGGGGCATTTAATACATCCCATTGTTCAAAATCCTGGTGGAGCAAGGCTGTCCTGCCATCGCCTCTTAGGGGACAAGCTGGAGAGGAGCAAAGGAACACATTCATAGCTGCACGTGCTGTGGTCTGCCTGCTGCATCCAGAGCATCTCTCCTGGCCTCAGAGCCAGGAACTTGTCCAGCATCCTGGAGGGAAACACCACCTGCCAGGGAGCACCACCACACTGGCATGTGGATATATACATTGAGAACTCTATTTAACTAGCCATTTCCATGCTAATTAAGTATTTGCAGATTAAAGAAAAACTCTAATCTCATATGAGACAGCCCAATTTTCTAAATGAGCTTATGGTTTTCATATGGAGATCAACATGTTCTTACTAGCACATCATGCAAGCGCTCCAGGCTGCTAGATTCAGCTTTACTGCCACTGTCACAAGTGGGGAGTTTTTATTCTCCATGCCCAAGTTTTTATGCTTTTTTAACCCAAGATAATTGATGCACATCCCACACCAGCACTGCCAGCCTGCAACGCTCCCAGCGCCAGGCGCTCGCGCCTAACGAGAGGTCACAGAATGTTAGGGATTGGAAGGGACCTCAAAAGATCATCTAGTCCAGCCCCCCAAGTCCTCCCTCCTGATGCCGTGGCGCTGTATCCCCTGCACCCCGCACCGCCGAGCACAGGGACCCGGCACCCGCGCTGCCAGGCTGGCCGTGCGCTCGCGAGCTGTCTCGGTGCATTTGAGGAGACGAGCGAAGCAGTGCTGAAAGCTGTGTTTTGTCCCTCCACATGAGCAGACCAGCTCGCTGTGGCACAGCCTCTACCAAGCATCTGCTGCTAGCAATGACGTTTTCAGTTACACAATTTGGGGCACATCAGGTTACTACCCTCCTCCCTTGGATTTATTTTTATTGTTCTGAAAGCACAAGACATCCCTACGACCGACCGAGCCCACATCATGCCAGAATTTCCTGTGGCTCCTGCCTTGGCTCCTCCAGGAGCTGCAGCATCTCTGCACAAGTCAAACACATCATCAGAAATTCCACCCCTGAGCCCACACCAACCCCAGCCCAAGCAGTGACCGTGTGCTCTCCCCCTCTCCCAGCCTTCCCGCACCAGTGGCCAAGCTCTCCGCTGCAGCTGGAGGACGGATTTTCCCAGTTCAGAGGCTGAGGCTCGTTAACATGTGGCTCCTGTGCCACCAGAACCCTGCAGACACGCACCGCACTCCCACCACGCAGCCCTGGACACCGGTCCTGCAGCACAAACACACAAACACCCTGTGAGAGCAACCACAGCTAATTGGGGGAGCAATCATCTACCCATCAGCACACATCCCCAGGGAGTGGTTCACCCCTGTTTTCCCTCAGAAATGGGAGACCTTCTCAGGATGATCTTCAACTGGAGGGGCGTTGAAAATGAGCTGAGAGCAAAGGGAAAGAGAACCTGCAGTAACCTGTGACGAGACAGATCTTCTCTAGGGCTAGAGGAGAACTTTTAACACGTGTTCCAGAAACACCTTTCGGGGAGGAGGTCAACGTGTGAAGGAAAACCAATAAAGCAGTAACAGGGATATTCCCAAAGGCACGTGTGAGCTTGGCCTGGATCAGCCCCAGCACTCACAGGGCTGGAGCCTTGGCCATCCTGAGCCTCCCAGCACCCATGTGGCACATTAACTCATTCATGTTGGCAGAGACGAAGGAAAATAACATTTTGAGAGCACAGCACTCAGGAGAGGCCGGGTGCTCGGGCTGCCTCTCAGCAGTGCCACAGACAGCCCTGAGCAGCCCAGGACACGGCCGGCACAGCCGGGCCACCGCTCTGGATGCTTTTCAAGATTGCACCTGATGGAAAGACAGGCTGTGGATTCCTACATACTGCTGCACGTCAGAAGGAGAGGAGGGGCCTGGCACAAAAGTCAAAGCGCCTTTCCAAACCTTCCACCATACAACATGTCTCCACACCAAAGCATCCGGTTTCTTGCTTGCTCAACACCATCTGCTGAAAACACAGCTCCGAGCAAACAAAACGCACACTTGTGTACTAACCCTCAAGTGCAATCGGCAACTGATGCACGAGCTGGGCAACGTAAGCAGAACACTGAGGGCTCCATTTGTACCTGCAGCTGCTGCAGCACCATCAGACCAGAAACATGCACCCCTGCATCCGGCCTGCAGAGAGACCCCGAGGAGCACGAGAAGCATTTGGATGAAGCAGAGCCAGGAGATGTTCTGAGCAGCAGGCACACCCCTCTGTACGTGGTGGGAGCAAGTACCAAGTGTACAGCGCCCAAAGAGTAGCTGGATCCACCCCTGAGCCCAGCAGAAAAGGTACGAATGCAAAGACCAAGCGCAGGATCCTGGCGCGCAGGACTCTGGGCCGGCAGGACCAGCTCGCTCCAGAGAGCCATCCCCACCAGCTCCCCAGGGCTCGCTCTGCCCAGCCGCCTGCAGCACCTCCCTGTTCCTCTCTGGGCACCCCACACGTCCCTCCCAGCACCCCACGGTTGAGAGCACTTCTGCAAACACAGTGGCGAGCTGAGGCTGTTCAGAGCACCCTCGGCACAGCCTCCCACGTGCCAGGCAAGGATTTTACAGCTACACAGGCAACACATCCTTCCCGGCTCATACAAAGCTCTGAAGCGAAGCAGCAGGTGCTCAGACAGGACCAAACCACCTTGGAGAGGTAAGTTCACATGGGCCGCAGTTCTCCCCGCACCTTCCTCCATTGTTTTAAACCACCATGTTCCCTTAAAATTCACTGCTCAGTTGACAGCCCAGCCTGGCTGTGCATTCCCTCTCCCCAGGCAACTTCCAACAGCCAAGCTACAGCACCGTTCAGCAGCAAAGCCGCTGTCAGGGCCATCCATATGTCACACAGCATGTCCCTGCTCCCGTGTGCTTCGGAGAGCCTCCTCTCGCAGCTCTCCCCAGAGCTCCCGCCACGGCCGGCGCTGGAAAAGGACGCTTGGCTTTCCGCACCTGTCTTGCTTGTCTCTTCCTACTATTTACTATATTTATATCCTCTACAGGGGACTAAAACGAGCATACAGGCAGCCCCCCACTGTAAAACCAGGAGGAATGCCGTGCGCGGCTGGACCCCGCTCCCTGCCGCTGCTCCACATGCCTGGGGCTGTGCTCTGAGGAAGGCCGGCCTGAAGTCAGAGAGGACTGAAGCTGAAAATAACGCGGCACTCGCCCTTTCTGCACTCAGCCCCCAGGAAAATCCAAGACAAAGCTCAGCCTGGAGTCATCAGCAATTTCACGGCACATCCGATGCTCCCAAGAGCTGGTATGGCTGAGAGCCACTGGGGCTGGGGAAGGCTCGGAGCAGCCTGTGCCAGACAGACGGCAAGGCACAGCTCCTCTCCAGCCCAGGGGACGCTGGGACCCTGTCCCGTGTGCCACCACATCTCACTTCAGAGCACGCTGCCCACAGGAGGTCCCCTGCAGCCAGCCCCACCAAGAATAGCCCTTTTTTTCTCCAACTGTGCTGAGCCATCCCCCGGCGAGACAGCATCCCAGCATTTCACTGAGCCTCTGGAAGCGCCGCCCCGGCCACGCTGCTGCCCAGGGCAGCGGCCAGCCCAGCAGAACATGTCCCAGCCCCTCCGCGAGCCTGACCCACCCGCAGTTACTGCAAGGTCAGGCTGACCCGCTCAGCTCCACATCTGTGCAAAGAGCTGAACACATCCTGAATATCACCGTGACCATCCAGTCTGAGAAGTCCTCGGGCCAACAGCAGGGCTGGGTGCTCCGAGCGTTCCCCCGTGTCCCCACGCACATCCACCCGCAGCGTCCGGGCGCGGCCATCGCGGTGCATTGCGAGGCCCCTACAGAGACGCTGCGACACCGCTGGGTCTGCGGGGCTGTAAGAAACGTTGCAAGTCACAGCTGGAAGCAGGAAATCCAGAAGACAAACTGCCACAGGACACCACAGAATTCCCAGTATGTGGTTTGCAAAAATAGTTACAATGTTAGCAACCAGTAAGCAGTGTTACAACAAGCAGCTCCGCACTTCCCCGCTTACCCACCAATCAGGTCTCAGATAACCTCAGACATACCCCATCACAGTCTCAAGTCATGACCCAAAGAAGTCCACAATTTAATGGGATAAGCCAGGTTTTGAAACTTTAAAGACAACAAAGTTTCAGACATAGTTCTGTAACATTAATTTCATTTACGGAGCACAGAGCCAGTGGTCTGTAACCGCAGCAAGCAGCATTGTTCTGCTGCTCCTGTCTGTCCGGAAGATGGTTGGACACCCACCTCCCTCCGAAGAGTGGCCAGGAGGACAAACCCGCGGCCAGGAGGACAAACCAGCAGCCAGGAGGACAAACCAGCAGCCAGGAGGACAAACAATGCAGCGGCCAGGGGTGCACAAAGCTCCCAGACAGCTACAAACCGCGCGTCAGCCTCCACTGACCTTGCTTCCAAAACTGATGGTGTTTAATACCACCGCAGAAGAATACATGATTTCTAATACTCCTCTCATCACCCTGTGTGACAGCAAGCTCTGTGTGAAGTTCGCTCGTACATCCAGCTCACTTTGGGGACTGCGGGTCTTCACGCAGCAGGGACAAGGCTGCGCTGGTGGGGACGTGTGGCAGGAGCACCCCCGGCTGCTCACGGGACCGGGGGCAGCTCACAGCCCGGGCTCCTGTCTGCTCCCTCCAGACCCCAGCCCCGGTCCTGGGGGTGCTCAGCCCCCAACCCGGGACCTGGCCCAGGCCAGCTGTTAGCTCCGAGAACAGCTCAGATCAGCTGCACAGGATCAAATAATTGCCCCAGGGATGGGAAGCACCAACTATTTCCAGCTTCCTGGGAGCGCTGCTGGGCTGGGAGTGCAGGCAGGGGTGCGGCGGAGTGCTGGCCACCCACCCCGGCAGGACAGCTGGCAACTCGTTACGCTCTTTCAAGGTCTTGTTTTATCCAAAAGAAGGAAAGGGTTTCGAAGAGGGTTTAACCCTCAGGCTCGCTTCTTTGAAACAATTTTCCAGACTTGGAAGCTGCAGTTTCACATCAGGAAAACATAAAATATGCAGATTTCCCAGCAGAGGCACAATCCTGACATCTCCACCAACCCTCTCAGAGCAGCAGGGAGTAGCACTGGGGGAAAGGGGCAGGCAGAGGGGCAGGCAGAGTGATGGGCAGGCAGAGGGGCAGGCAGCAGAGGGGCAGGCAGAGGGGCAGGCAGAGGGGCAGGCAGCAGAGGGGCAGGCAGAGGGGCAGGCAGCAGAGGGGCAGGCAGCAGAGGGGCAGTGTGATGGGCGGGCAGCACTGCTGACCCCACATCGAGGGGCCAGCCGGGGTCAGCACCTGTACCCCCCATCACAGGCGCTCAGCAACCTGCTGGTGGCTCCTTTTCCATGAAATCTTTGCAGGTCACCTTTAGAAGCCACACGAGGGCCCTGGAACTTCTTTACAGGCTGCAAACTGAGCTGTGCCCATAAAGCTGCTCTCTGCGGCAGGGAGCGACGCCAGCACCGCTGCTGCCACCCCGCAGGCCAGCACCTCTCCCCGCTCCAGGATCCCGCGGTCCACGATGCTCACGGGCCTGGGCTGCATCTCAACCACACCTCCTCACGTCTCAAGAGGATATTTAAAGGACAGCAGTGGAAGCCCTCAAAAGCACAAGCACTATTAATTGAACTTCTGTAGGCGGCTGTTCCATGGGAAAAGCCTTGCCCACCGATGCTGCACGGCAGCAGCAATACCAGCAGCCAAACCAAAGCCGCATCCAACGCCGGGCAGGAGCAGCCTGTGTGTGCCGGCAGCCGCGTCCCCAACTGGCCCGGCAGGAGAGGAAGGGGAAAGGGAAGCAAGCTAATGTTGCACATCCCTGTCTGACCGCTCAACTTTGAGATAGCAGTTTTCTGACTTTAAAAAATATAATTTCAGAAATCTGCACATAAAATCTGAAGGTATCAGCAAAGGAGCCCCGTTACCAGCAAGCCTGGGGAACGGAAGCTCCAGGTGCATAGGCCAGGCAGGGGAGCTGCACAAGCACTGCCAAAGCAAAGTGAGAGCTGCCAAAACACCTGGCCCAGGCGAAGGCTCATCCGACAGCCCTGTCTGGGGTTCAGATGTAAAACTAAGGTTAGAGTTAAGAGAAAGATAAAAGCTGCAGTTCAAGAGGGGCTAGGGAGACGACTACATGAGAGTGGCAGCTGCTAAAAGACCTGGGCTGGCAGAAACCTTCCCCAAGGATGATCTTGCCCAGTGTTCAGCCATAAGGTTAGGGTTGGGAGAATGCCGAGACAAAGTGCAGAGCTGCAGCTGGAATGGGGCAAGAAAGGGGCTGCAAAAGTATTTGGCAACTGCCAAGAGGTGTGGGCTGGGAGGAATCACTGGTCCCGATAATCAATAGGAGACTTCTCTACAGCTTCCCAGGAGAATCAGGGATCTGGCTTAGAAAAAGCAAAGCCAGAGGTGCGGTGACAGCGGGGTGCGGGAGGGCTTGCCCGAGCAAAGCGGGTTGTGAGAGGCCTCACCTGGGAGAAAGTTCTCATTGGGGAAACTGCTGGGGCTTGGCTTAGGCTCAGCTGGAAAGCCAGGGCTGGAGCTCAGAGGAAGGCCGGAGCTCAGGTGGGGATGGCCAAGGACTGCCGGGGGACTGCCAAGGGCTCTGGGCTGGGAAATGGCTCAGGGGCCTTCCCCAGAGCCCAGCTGGAAACAGCTCCCCAGGCCGGGTCTGCGCTGAACCGAGAGGGGACACTGGCAGCTGGGCTGAGGCTGGAAAGGGCATGGGGACCGGGGGTGGGAGACACCTTGCACCAGGACAGGGCTGGGAGAACCTTCCTGACGGCCCAGCAGGCAAAGGAGGGTTCAGGCGGAGAAGCAGAAAGCCTGGTCTGGCTGCTGGAGCCAAGCTGGAAAGGTGCTGTCAAGAGTCGTGGGCTGAGAGAAAGCTTTGGAGTGAGCCACGGGTTTGGGGTCTTCCCAACAGCTCCTCACACAAAACAGGAGATAGGGATGAGTGGGAGAGCTTAGAGCTAAGCCTGGCTGGGCTCAGCAGCCGAGCAGGGGCTACCGAGAGAGCTGGGCTGGCTCAAAGTTCCCATCTGGGAAAGGTTGTGGGGCCTTTTCTTTTGTTCCACGGGAAAATGAGAGCCAGAGCCAGGGTTAGGGCTGGCAGAAATCTTTCTGCTGGGTTTCCATGTCTCAGGATCAGATGAGAACCAGGGTTAAGGCTGACAGAAAGCAAAAGCCTAGGGTTTCAGTTGGAACAAGGTTAGAAATGGGCTGCCAAAGATGGGTTCAGGTTGCCCAGAGACCGTGGCTGGGAATCATCTCCCGTACAGCACGTCTTGTCAAAAGGTTCAGCTGCAAAATCAGGGTAACACTGAAGAGAAAGCCTAGAGAAGCAACTGGAGCAGGGATGGAAATGGCCCCCAAAGAGACCAGGGCGAGGAGAAACCCTCGGTCTGGAAAACGGCTCAGCAGCTTCTCTACAGCTCCGCTGGAAAGGGAGAGTCGGGGCTGAGAGAAAGGCCGGAGCTGCAGAGAGAGCGGGCTGGGAAGGGGCTGCCAAACGGGAACGGTCAGGAGAGCAGCGCTAGGAGGGCTGGGCTGCAGCACAGGACGGAGCTGGATGCTCTGCTGCAGGACGGAGCTCCCGCGGCTGGCGGAACCGGCTGCCAGGACACTGGGGACGGGAGAAATGTTCACCTGTGCAGCACCCGGGGGCTCCTGCCTAAGGCTCAGCAGCAGGATGAGGACCAGCTTAGAGAGAAAGTGGATTTCTCCATTTAAGGTAACACAAAGTCAGGGTAACAGGCTTCTGCCCTCCGTCATTCAGGTGCAAAGGGAATGGAGCAAAGTGACAAATGGCATTTTAAACAATCAAGTGTTTATTTTCGGAGGTTGGTGCTTTGCTGAGGCTGGCTGAATTTTTACAAGGACAGGTAAAAGATCAAATTTTGCCTTTTTCTGTAACCTCTTCATCAAAAACAACATCCGTTCTCGTTGAAACCTTACAAAAAAGGCCGCCCAAGGCACTGCAAAGATTCACACTGCAAAGCAGTGAGAGCTAGACAAGGATTATTGCGACTGCGCAGAGGAGCTTCATCGCAGAGAGCACCACCACCTAAGAGTGAATTACATTAAAGCGTATCTTGCGGGAACGAGCTGTAATTAGACTGGCCCACAAGTCTGAAGGTCTCCACAGCCAACGAGCTGCAAACAGGGCATGTGTTAACAAGCAGAAGAGGACTGTGCCCACAGGTCATGTATTCCAAGAGCAGGCAGCGGGATGAGTCTGCGCCATCCAAGTTGCTCTCAGCTGACGTCCTCTGTGCCTTTTAGGAGGCTGCTGGTGGGCTCTCACACCTGAAACTCCAGTAGATTTTGCAGTGCATCCTCCAAAAAAGGCCGGGCTAATAGAAGTTCATTGGTCACCAAGACACCCGGCAACAAGGTGTCCTCCATGCAATATAATACATACACAGGAGAGGATCAGCCAAACAGGGCCAGTTCTCGGGGTCCCAACAGGACAAGCGCTTTGGTGGAACAGTGCAGGGGATGAAGCTTTGATTCAGTTCTGGGCCCCTCACGCCAAGAAAGAGCTTGAGGTGCTGGAGCGAGTGGAGAGAAGGGAACGGAGCTGGTGAGGGGCTGGAGCACAAGTGTGATGGGAGCGGCTGAGGGAGCTGGGGGGTTCAGCTGGAGAACAGGAGCTGAGGGGAGACCTTCTGATCTCTGAACTGCCTGAAAGGAGCTTGGAGCCAGGGGGGGTTGAGCTCTGCTCCGCGGGAACAAGTGCCAGGAGCAGAGGAAATGGCCTCAAGTTGCGCCAGGGGAGGCTGAGGTTGGATTTGGCAAACGATTTCTTCCCCAAAGGGCTGTGGGGCATTGGAACAGGCTGCCCAGGGCAGTGCTGGAGTCACCATCCCTGGACAGGTTCAAGATGTGTAGGTGCGGTGCTTAGGGACATTATTTTGTGGTGGACTTGGCAGTGTTGGGTTAACAGCTGGACTCAATGATCTTAAGGGTCTTTTCTAAGGCAATATGTTTCTATGGTTCACAAAAGCTGGGAATAGTTCCCAAGACCAGTAAGGCACATCCACAGTCAGGAGTCGCCCCCGTATTTCCCCTGGGGACACATCCAGCCTTCCTCAGCCCTTCCCTCTCCCCAGCTCCTGCACGTGTTCCCCAGATGACTTCAGACGTGCAAGTCCAATCCCCGCGGGCAGGCTGGCACCCCCGGGCAGACCTCACACCCCTTCAAGCGTTCTGCATCCCAACAGGGACAGATGCTCCAACAGCCCCTCAGTCACAGACACACCAAGGCACTTCAGAAAGCAAGTTTTATTCATAGCCTTTATCCAAAGAGCAACTTTCATTTCCTGCAGGGAAATCACATCTGCAGCGCGGTGAGGAGGGTGGGAGGCAGCAGCTTCGAACACAGTCCTGCTTCTGCTCTGCCTGTGCTTCCCAGCTCCGGTCCCCAGGCCCTGTCCCCAGACTTGTCACCAACAAGCAAAACAGCTACAAACTCAGACAAAGCAGAGGCCTCAGCATCTGCAGAAATGGATGGCATTTGCCCAAGAAAGCTCCTTATTCAGCACGGCAGCACTGATGAGGTTTTTTTGCTTTATCAGAGCACATCCCTGCAGCACAGCGCCATGATCAGCCGCCTGCAAGAGGCAGGTGGCTTCCTTCTTCAAAGGGAAAAAGAACAGATTTTATCTGTAGAAATAAGCTGCAGCCAGGAAACAACGCGTGCAGTTAGAACAAAAATCAACACCCAACCACCAGGTCCTTAGAGATTATGGATCCTCTTCAGAAGGACGAACAAAAGGGGCATGTGGCCTTCTCCAAGTGTGAAGCACAACAGGAGCCAGGATTCAAAGAGCAACCAGGGCTCACAAGTCACCTCCTGAAGGACAAGGGGCACCCACAGACGCAAGTGGGCCATCCACGTATGTGCCAGGAACACTGGGGATAATAGACTCCGAAAACCTGCACTCTTCCTTGTCGCTTCCTAAGCAGGAATTCTGCACTGAAGCCCCTCCAAAGCTGCCACAGCAAAGAGCAGAAACAGGCAGGAGCCTTGAGCTGCAGCCACAGGCACCATGAACAGTCACTTCTAAGGTGACACGGAACAGGCTGCCCAGGGCAGTGCTGGAGTCACCATCCCTGGGAGGGTTTAAAAGGCGTTCAGACTAGGTTCTCAGGGACATAGGTTAGTGTCAGAGCTGGGCTGGGTTATGGTTGGACTCAATGATCCTGAGGGTCTCTTCCAACCACAACGATTCTATGTGCCACCACACAATACATTTCAATCCTGATTTGCAGACCACAGCTGTAGCAAACGTTCACTGAGACAACCCAGCCGCTCAGCACCCTGCACACGTATGTCACACCTCAATGAAGTGAGAAAAACCCAGCAAAGACATTGCATTTGCGTCTCGGCAGGTCTCTGGGACACTCAGGTCCCAGGTCAGAAGTGAGAGCCCCTGACACCTGCTCCTGAAGCAAAGCAAACTGGGTCTGGTGGGGTCACAGCCAGCCTTGCACCATGGCCAAGGCGAGGACCCCTCCAGCACGTACTTTTGGTCCAACCAGGAGCACATGGTGACACTCCAGGCTCACAACACTATCTTAAACGGCTCTGAAAACACCAGTTGGGGTCCATGCTTCAGCTGCCCACCCTCACCAGGAGCTAAAAGCCAGCATGAAGAGATTAGCAGCTTTCCCAGCTGCTTTTCCCCCATGGCAGACTGGAAGATGAACTCATTCTGTGGTTCATCAAAGACATTCAAGGAGATCAGGAGCCTCACTCTTCAGGCTGGAGGCCCCTCTGCTTATTACAAACCAGGAGTACCCTGGAACAGTCTACCCAGCTCCACATACCCTCACTCATCTCCCAGACTGGGTGGCACTGGTGATGCCCCATCCCCGGGCTGACCCCGTGTGCCAGCCCTGCTCCCTGCAGCCCAGAGGCCCCTTCCCAGGGCCGGATCGCACCCGCAGCACCGCAGGCCCAGGCTCCGGGAGGCACCAAGGACGAGGTCTCACTGCAAGCAGCTCCTTAGAGATGGAGGCATCAAGAAGTGTCCGACCTCCATCTGTCTGCAGACTTCTGGTGACGCTTCCTTCCAGATGAGAGGTGCAAGCCTCGCTCAGCTCCTCCACATCAGGTGGCCTTGCCCTCTCCTCCCTCCTATAGTTCTGATTACAGAAAGGATACCTAGAACACAAAGATCCCAAGCAGACACAGTGCTTTGCACGCAGCCCCCAAGGCCAAGCAGGGAGATAAAGCGGAGAGGAGAATTGCACAGCCATGCCATGAAATGACTGATTTTCAGACAAGCAGGTCTGCTCTGCTGAAGAGTCTCAGGAAGTGTTTGGGTACGGTCTGAAGGAAAAGAGATGAGTTGGGGGTGCTGGGTCCAAACGTGCTGCCCAGGCCCGCGGGCCAGCAGCGAACCAGGCTCAGAGCGCAGCTGGTGGAGCCGGGGAGGCTCAGCACAGCCCTGCTCTGGTACCAGAAGATGTGCCCGCCTGCCCTGAGAAAGGCTGGCCGAGGTCAGAGAGAGAAGATTCAGGCCTCTCTAGAGCAGGAGCCAGCGCTCCCAGCAGCACAGAGCTGGGGCGGCTCCCGCAGCCACAGCAAAGGGCCCTGCTCAGCCCTTCCAAACACAGGGCAGCAATAAAGGGCGTCAGACAATGGGCTACCAAGAGCTTTCACAAGACTGTCGCACAAGTAAAGGGTCCTGGTCTTTCTGTCGCCCCACACCAACCCCTGTGCCAGTGTTGGCAGCTCTGCTTGTGTGCACACAGCGTTCTGGGCCAGCCGGGACATCCCCACTGCCTTGCAGAAGCTGCAGAAGCCGCTCTTTGGGGGAAGAGGTGTTGCCCCAGTCCTGGCAGCCTGAGAGCTGCTCTGCTCCCACCGCCTCCTGTCATCACAGCACAGCGTCTCATGCCTGACAATGAACCTTACAGCCTTGAGGAAAGAGGAGAGCAGTCAGCAGCCAGTCCCTACCATGCGGAGATGACCCCGAGCCATGTCATTTTTCTATCAGGGTCAGCCATCACGTGAAGCTTTTGAGGCATTTGCAGAGCTGAGGCATTAATACTGCTGCTCCAGCAGAACTCCCAGAGTCCTGGTACTTGGCATGGTCAGAGCCACAGGAAAGCATCAGCATCTCATGCTGTGCTCCACTCCACAGCCTGGAACGCCCCTCGCACCAGCACACAGACCAGAAGCGTGTGGGGCCAAGCTGGACCAGCGTGCTGGAGGTAAGAGACCAGCCTTGGCACACAAACACAAATCACTCCCAAAGGAGCAAGGCTGCCTGCATCTGCCTGAAGACAGCTGCAGGAAAACAGCACTGGCCATTGCTTGCCAAGAGGTTTGCTGCATTGCCCGGCTACTCCTGTCCTCATCATTAGGAGCACTATGGAGCAGCCGATGCCAGGCCAGGACTGACGGGCTCTGGCACCTGCCCATCAGAGGGGCCTCCGGAGCTCTTCACTCTCAGTGGCAGGCAGACAGCAAGCCCGAGGACAACCGAGCATGACCCAGGCAGCAGCCACCCTCCCAGCTGATGCATCCACACCACCCGTGAGAAGCAGGAAAGGACCCACAGGTCCAGCTGGGACAGACCAAGAGCAGAACTCGGAGCCTGCACTGTCTTTCATCCACTTGGCTCAACCAACACCCTTCTCTGACGCACCAGAAAGCTGGAAGAGAGATGCCTGCAGTCCCCTTCTTGCTATCTTATCAGTTCCCGTTCCCAAGCAGGGCTGCACAGACACGTCTCAGCCGGCACAGCTACCGGAGCTTGAAGCCGGAGCATCTGTGGTGCAATCCGGGGGGACTCAGGCAGCCACATTCCCGTGGGCTGCACGGAGCAGGGGCTCTGCAGAGACACTGCCCTGCCACCAGGTTTAGAGACGTGCTCCTGCTCACTCGGGAAACCTGAGCAGGGGAGGGGAGCACTGACAAGACAACTGCCTGCAAAACACTGAAGGGGCAGAGCTATGGGAGGGGGAAAGAAATATGGCGCAAGAGTGACACTTCCCTCCCTGGCTCCTCCCAAGCAGCTCTCAGCAAGCTGAGTTGGGGAGGGCTGCGTGGCCCAGCAAAGCCTCCTCCGCTGGGCAAAACAGCAACCCAGCCGGCTGCTCCTCCACAACACGCTCAGTCACCCGAGAGCCGCTCTGTGGGATGCTCTTTGAAGGACGTATCCAGCCCCGGCAGAAGTCACCCGTCTGCAGGCTGTCACGCAAGCAGCCTGGCAGCACAGAGCCTCTCTCTCCGCACAGCCTGCTGCAGCAGGAGTTGTTTATGTGTCTGCAGCTGCTCCGTGCTTTCGCCATGGGAATCCAGGCTGAAACTCCAGCCACGTCGAGCGGAGAAGCGGGCTGTCCCCCTGCCTGCCCCTGCGCAGCCCCGTGGCTGGGTGAGCACGCAGAGCCCGGCAGGGCCAGCGCTGCAGGGGCAGGAGCCGCTGGGCAGGGGCTGCCGGAGCGCTGAGCTGCGTTCCCAGCCCTCCGCACAGCCTCCCCCGCACCCTGCCTCCAGCCCTCTGCTGGGGGTAGAGCATGCAAATCTTGGGTTGTGATTTTTCCAAGTTAAAAATAACCCAGTCATTTAGTAAGAGAAGCAGTAGCGAGGCAGGGGGCTGGGGAGCCTGGGAGATTGCTGCGAGGCAGCTACAGCACACATTTTTCCTTCCCAAGCAGAGGCTGTGGAGAGGCAGCCTCTCAGCTCAGCACACACAGATGCAGACAGCAAGACCCATTCAGCATCCCGACTGCAGAGGCTTCACTGAGCAGCCAAATGCTCTGGGTTTCAGAGCCGCCCCAACGCTCCCTCAACTGCTGCCTTGCCCCGATGGGAAGGGGCGCAGGCCCCACTCCCCTGAGCAGGACACACGCAGGATGAAGGAATCAAGGGGAGAAAGGAGCGTACAAAAGGTCAAATAATCCTAAGTCAGGGAGCAAACAGCTCTCAGGTGGCTCCAGCGCAGGTCGGGCTGAGCATCACACCAGTGGCCAGCCCCAGGAGACTCACAGCTGTGCTCCAAGCAATCTTCTGGTCTTAAAATATTTTGATCTTTAAAAAATGGGGAGGGAGGGAATTATCTGTGTTCTCTGTGCAGGCAGAGGAGCTGAGAGATCTGCTGATAAGGACACCCAGTGTGCGTGGTAACGCTGCAAGCACCTTCCCAGGACACCCAGCTTCGTCATCCCACAGGAGAACAGGTAACACGACACTGATGGGTAGGCACAAAGTAGCTGCAACTGCCTTGCCGCTTGCTCCATGGGACAAGGAATAGAGAGACATGCACAGCATTCCCCCTCCAAGAAGCCTGCTCAGCACCAACACCTCTGCTCCAAGCCCTCCCAGGCAAGCTCCCAGCCCTAAAGCTACAGCCACGTCAGAGACCCTGGGGGGACACTTGGGACAGTGCCACTGCCTGTGCACACAGGATGCTCTGTTGACGCTCGACAAGCAAGAGAGCACACACAGGCTGGATGCAGCCCCTGGTAATGAGCTTCAGTCAGCTGCGCTTCATGACTCTCATGACAAGCTCACGTGGCAAAAACTGCAATAGCTCCTTTTTGGGGAGTTTTCAAACGCAGCTTCTAACCCACAACCGTAACCACAATGACCTTCAGCAGTTATTTCCAAGCTGCACAGCGCCACAGGGCTGAGAACCAAGGGCCCGCTTAGACTCCAGTGAGCACAGCAGCAAGCAGGCACCAACAGCACAAGGGGGAGAAAGCCACAGAACAGCTGGAAACACCTTCGGTTTTGTCCAGTGATGGCACATCACGAAACACAAAGCCATGCCTGGCCAGCCAGCCCATGCAGGAAGACACGGCACTCCAGCTTGTTGCTAAAGGGAGGGAAACCAGGTCTGAACTCACCCCAGAGATGTACTCCTCTCACCACCTAATGGACAGCTGAACACGAGGGGACACGTCACTCCTCAGCAGCACTGGGGGTTGAGAGGTGGCTGTGTACAGAGTGGGGATGCACCCAGCATCAGCTGTACCCCTTTCCCACCATGGGGACGCACCCAGCATTACCTGTACGCCTTTCCCACCATGGGGATTCACCCAGCATTACCTGTACCCCTTTCCCACCATGGGGATTCACACAGCATTACCTGTACCACTTTCCCACCATGGGGACGCACCCAGCGTTACCTGTACCCCTTTCCCACCATGGGGATTCACCCAGCATTACCTGTACCCCTCTCCCACCATGGGGACGCACCCAGTGTTACCTGCACCCCTTTCCCACACCACAGCCCTGCTGCCTGGTACGCAGGAGCTGCCAGGAGCAAGGCAGGTTTCTCAAGCCTGTGTCTGTTGTCTTCTGACCAGGAGGGCAAGAGTCTCACTCCAAACAGTTGCTCATAAGCCCCAGGCAGTGGATTTTAATCCTAACCATCAGCAAGGCAAAAACCAGAGGAAAAATAAATCTCTACAGCTCAGTACCTATGTAGACAAGGAAGACAGGAGGTAGGTAGGCCAAGCCCACCTGGCTTCGTAGCTGGCACCCAGCAGGCTGGGCTCCCGTGGGCAGCAGGCCCATGACCACGCTCAGCAATGCCGAGGGTCAGGGTTTCATGGTGAGGGTGCAGTGGTGTGTGTGTGAACACGGGCAGCGCTCCTGTACACGCAGGGGCCACAGCAGCTCCCTGCAGGGTGGCACCCGCCAGCACGGCTCACGTGCCCTGTCAAGAGCACCACCAGCTCAAGCTCCTGCCACACCAGCAAAGCCCATCACACTGATGTGGCATTTTCCAGACCTCTGCTCCCCCTTAAACACAAACATGAAGCGATGTGGCACTCGACCCCTGCTGCCACACAGGCCAAATCAACTGCCCTGTCTGCCAAATTTTAACAAGCCATTTCTCCATCACCAGTGTCAAGTTTTCCCTTCCACTTACTCGCCAGCCCCACCATGCTGCTCAGCAAGCCAACAAAGAAGGACATGTTGCATCAGGAGCATCTGGAATATCGTGTCCAGTTGTGGCCCCTCAGTTCCAGAAGGACAGGGAACTGCTGCAGAGAGTCCAGCGCAGCCACCAAGATGCTGAAGGGAGTGGAGCATCTCCCGTGTGAGGAAAGGCTGAGGGAGCTGGGGCTCTGGAGTTGGACAAGAGGAGACTGAGGGCTGACTCATTCATGGGGATCAATATGGAAAGGGGCAGTGTCAGGAGGATGGAGCCAGGCTCTTCTGGGTGACAACCAGTGACAGGACAAGGGGCAATGGGTGCAAACTGGAACACAGGAGGTTCCACTTAAATTTGAGAAGAAACTTCTTGATGGTGAAGGTGGCAGAGCCTGGCCCAGGCTGCCCAGGGAGGTTGTGGAGTCTCCTTCTCTGCAGACATTCAAACCCGCCTGGACACCTTCCTGTGGAACCTCAGCTGGGTGTTCCTGCTCCGGTGGGAGGATTGCACTGGATGAGCTTTCCAGGTCCCTTCCAACCCCTGACACTCTGGGATTCTGTGAATGGGGTGTCCAGGGAACAGACTGTGCCAGTGGCCATAAAGCCTTCCCACTTCTCCCTTCACAGTCCCAGCACTTAATCTCCTATACTAAATCGAGGGAAAGCACACTATCTGCATCCATGTGCTGCAGGAGCGTCCCCTGCTGCACAGGCCAATAACACCGATGGCAGACCACCACCGGCACGGCCTCAGCACGGCTCTGAACCGCTGCGGACAGGAGCCCGGTGGCTCACAGCCCCTGTCCTTGCCTGCGGGAGCCACAGCGCGCTCCTCACAACGGCACTGCCACACTGCTGCAGGACCAGCTTGTCGGCAAACAGAAAGATGCCTGGTGGGCAACTCCTCCTCCTCAGCCTGGGACTGTGCACCGCTCCGCACCTTCACAGGCAGGGAACCTCGTGTACCAAGGGGAGGACGTGCCAAGGCTGCCTCAGGTCAGAGTGACAATACAACCCTCACTACAGTTTAGATGGAAACAGGCAAAGTAGCTCTGAGACGCACTCTTGGTGACACACAGGCTCCCTTCTCTGAAGTGCCTGGCTGTTACCCCTGGGCAGACATGGGATGGTGGGCTCAGCTCCTGCTGGCTTCCTGGACCAGTGCTCATGGGGAACCAGACTGCCCAGCAGCGTAAGAAAAGCCTCTGCCCAATTACTGGGCACGTGGGAGCACGGAGGTTATTGCCAGCTGCTGCAGAGCCTTCCTGCGGCAGGGCAAACCACCCAGCTGCTCTCCAGCTATCGGCAGGAATACAGAGGTTTCAGCAGAAACCAGAGCTCTGCACACTCTGCAGATTTTCCTACTGCTTTTTATTTCTCACGCACAAGCACTCAGAACTTCACTGAGCTGCCCAAGTCCATCCTCAAGGTCACAGCCCTGTAAAGATGCCACCAGGCACATAATTTAGCCCACAGCACCTTTATTAGTACCAAAGGTACACAAAAGCCAGCTCAACTGGTAGACCTTGACAGCTGGACAATGCAAAGAACCTTTTGTAAGGTTACTGCTTGACAGCTACACATCAAACGGCACCAAACTCAAGCTATCCCAAGGCAGAGAGCCGAAAAATGCGATGGCCTTCCTAAAAGCACAGATCTTCCCCTCTTGTTGTTGTTAATATCCTGCACAGCAAACTTCAGTTGTCAGAAAACAACTGAACAAGTACAGGTCACATCCACCACCAGCTTACAGAGGTCCCTTGCTGGATGCTGTTGTGTTGGAGAGGAGCTTTTGCACCAGCAACGGCTGCAGCTGCCGCGTCAGCACCGCAAAGCCAGGCCGCCCACCCTAGGAGAGGGCAGAAAGGTCGGCTGGCAAGACCCCTGCTTGTGGCAGCGCCAGGCACTGGGGGAGCCAAACTGCTCCTCAGCATCCAGGAAAGCAACACCCCAAACAACCACAGCCTGAGAGTTTGCTCTGTGCTGTGGTGAGGATCCACAGCTCATGGCATCTGTTCTGCCTGTACATCCTATGAGAAACTAGCAGACCTTGGCCCAAAATAGCAACAGACCGAAATCTGCTGTTCTCCAGGCCTGAGAACTTGTATATGGAAGCATCAGACCTATTTCCCAAGTACCTAAAGAACAGGGAGAGAAAGCAAACCCTCCAGATGCAGAGCAAGAACTCGCCTCACCAGTGGCACGGCTGCCCCAGAGCCCTCAGGTCCACATCCACCCACACCTCCACTTCAAACGCTCTGCACTGCGAGGTCTGTAACCTCCTGACGTTTACCCCCAAGGGCTTCCAGTTTATTCTGAATTTAACTCTCTGGGATACAAGTTCTCCACAATCTCAGCTGAAACTCCTTGGAAGAACAGTCTCCAGAGTTCAGATGCCATCTGTGAGCAGACATTCCTCTCAATCATCTCAATGTTTCCTTACATTTGTGTCTTTTACGCCACCCCAAGAGACACTCCAGCACAGGAGGGAGAGAGAAGTGCCAAAAAGAAATTCTTTGATTCCTCAAGTGCAAATGCTTGGAGTTCAGCAACGCCAGGTTTGGTTCCCTCCTCAGCTACTGGCAATTCTTTAATACACATGGGCAGCCTTTTTAACCTGCAAGTACCCAAGGTCTTGCCCTGACATGTTGCAGGTTAAGTGCTACCAAAAGCACATACGGAGAGTAGCCCCTTCTTGTCCCAGCTCATAGTCATCCAGCCAGACACCAGCTCAGGGAGCAGCAGAGAAAGCACCGGCCTGGCCAGGCTGGAGGTCCACGCTTGCAGAGGGAGGGGGATCCTGTCAGAGCACACCTGAACTGCCACCGCTAACGCTGACTGCAGAGCAACGTCTTGGCGGAATCCCTTTTCTCAGCGGAGCTGGGACCTCAGAGCACACCTGCCCCTTCAGACAGCACACAGCAGAGCTGCGATGGGTCTCTCCTGGCGTCAAGCTGCGTTCCTTCGGGGCACAGACACAGAAGACACCCACCGTGTCCTGGACCCTCCTGGCCAACCAGCACCATCTTCATGGGGTCGGCTAGCCAGCGGGCAAGCACGCGGCATCGGCTGCACCCAGCTACCAAGAGACTCCTCCTGGCCCTGGCAGCCTACAGACTTGAGTGTCCTTTGACATGTAGCAACATGAAGACCAGGCAAGCAAGCTCTGGACACAACAGCAGGGCACGGGTCCCACAGACCCATGCCTTAGCCCACTCTTCCTGCATGTATCTGTCAGAAGTCCACACTTTGCACATCTCCTCTCCCTCCATACCTGGTAAGCCACTCATTTTCTGACCCCTTCCTTCAGCAGACATCTCTGGAGGAACCAGTGTGCAACAAGGGCCAGAAATGCCCTTTTGCTCTGCGGCAGGCATCCCCGCTCCCAGTTCAGGGTGGCAGGAAGAGCAGGAGGTAGAGCTGGATCCAGGAAAGGGTTTAGGAGCATTATCCAGAACTCCTCAGCCCTGATGTCACACTCCACTCAGCAAAGCAGCAAGCAGAGAGCCTGTCTGGAAACCCGAGGGCAGCCTCTGAGATAACCACATCCCCACACAGTGCACTGTCCCTGTCAGATGTGGGCACAGCTGTACCCATCCAAACACACACGGCCTGTGAGCCGGCAGTCACACCTCGCTGCAGGGCTCCCCAAGACGCTGCTCTCACTGAAATTACAACTACTAAAGCTTCCAAGAGCCTGTGCACATAGTGGTCCACTCCTTCCTTCACCTTCCAGATTCAGGACCCTGGTCCTCACTCTCAAAGCACAATAGTGGACTGGCCCGACTCCAAAACACAAATGTTATTCCCAGCCTTTGGGGCAAGGACATGGAGCACCCACTGTGACTGGCCCACAGATCTGTAACCGCTTCTCTGAGAAATCAGGGTAACCACAAACCCCAGCACCTCCCCAGTAAGCACAAGCCTTGCTTCAGGCACTCTCCCACAGCATCACCGCACAGCGAACAAACAGAGCACAGTCTCCGCTGTCTGCGGCGGAGGAGGGAATCCTGCCTTTATGCATGCACACAAGTGCATGCCGGGAGAAGTTCCGATACCCTGGTGAGGGGCACCCTATGGGGACCAGGAAAGATCACTGAGAAAAAGGGCTTCACCTGCGCTAAAGCGACAAGCGGAGGAGCATACAAATGAGAGCAGCGCTGTGCGCTCCCCGCCCAGGCCCAGCAGCACAGGGTACAGCAGGGATGCACCACAGTGTGTACAGAACTCACCATGAGAACAGCGCTCTCTCCTCTGATCCTCAATTAACGGACACCTAACACTTCAGCTTCAGTTTTTCTTAAGTATGTTTTAAGTTCAACCGAAGTGGATGAGGCATTTAGGGTTAAAGGTGCTCTGCACACACAGGCTAGAGAAGTCAAGGTAGCAGCTCACACAAAAATAGCAGCTTTCACAGCACGTCTATCGCAGAGCGCTAATGTTTATTCTTGTATCTAGGACTGACTTTAATTCTGCCCCAATGCACACACATAACAAAGCATTAATGTTTCTTAAAGAACCAATACTTCACCTACCTATATGTCAAAAAAGTAGAAGTCCCTAAAAACTTTGCATCATCCTTGTTCCCGCGTGGAGCTCACTGGCACATTGCTAACGCTGGAGTTCAAAGGCAGCCACTGAGCATACGTTACCTGCAAAATGAACACCAGAAAGCATATAAAGCAACTTAGATATCTAACTACCTTCATGACTTTGGAAAACAGGTTTAATAAGTGGATGTTTTTTGAATGAAACTCAACTAAGTCCACGTAACGAATGTCTAATTCTAGTGCAATACAGAGGGACCAAAGTTCTCAGCAGTGGCTGCTAATGTGGAGGGCCTCATAGCTGAAGTCAGTCAATTAGCTGAAGTCCTGCTCTGCCTTCAAAGAAATGCAGATGAGATCCCTCTGGGGGAAGGGGTGGGGGTCTCCCATCCCAGGGAGGCAGTGAGAGCTGTAGTTCTGTCCCCACAGCACTGTCAGGTCAGCTGCAGGGACACCAGCACCTGCACCGGCTTTTGGCCTGGGGTCCCTCACAGCTCGTGCTCTCCCCACCTTTGTTGCTGTGCTAGAGCTCCCAGGCTGCAATTTAAACACATGCTTTAGCACCATATATGATACTGAATGAAACAACCCTGCCCCTCCACTGCCCACCTGTCCCTCCCTCGCAACAACATGCACCTTATTAGGGACATGCAGTTCACAGGCTGGGTTTACACCAGCCTGACCCCAGGTATTGTCTCCTTTTACTCTAATGCAAAGCAGGGCTCCATAGTTCCCACGCCTTCATGGAAACATTTAGGAAACACAAGTGTTCCACAAATTGACACTGACAAGTGTAATTTTCCTCTGCTTTTGGCACAGTCACCTCAAGAGGAAGCAAAGAGTTACCTGCATCTCAACCCAGACTTCTCACAACGGATCCAAACAGCAGAAAGAGCCAGACAAGTGTCAGAAAGCTTCACCAGAAGAGATCTAAACTTAATCTCACCTGTTATAACACAATTAAAAACCAAAGCACAAAAACCCCCCAAACCAACCAACCAGCTGACACTACCTATACCAGTGCAACGTTAGGGCTGCAGAAAGCGAAGGCAAAGGCAGGACTGCAGAAGATGTGCTGCACCTCCTAGGACAGACGTTAACACCATCACTGTCAGACTGCAACGGAGCAGTGGCCCTCACAGGGCAACCGGGGCTGGAAGTGCGATGTGCACCCCACGGCCAAGCCAACATCTTATCGTCGCGACAACACCCGCACTCCATCCACACTCAGGGCACCTCTGCAAGCGCATGTCCAGCACCCACGTAAAAACAAAGAGGGACTTGGACTCAGTTCCCACACTTCTCACATTCATTTCTGGACTGAAGAGAGTGTTTTGCTCCTGTTAGAGCAGGATTTATACTTCCGACAGGCTGGGAATCCCCTGGAGGCAACAGGCTGCAGTACGGAACAGCGCGCGCCCCTTACCCTCCACCGACCCCCCGCAGGGGGAAGGTCCTGCACAAAGGACGGGCCGAGTGCTCCAGTGACCTGCTCAGCGCACACACAGCCACGGTCCCCAGGTCCCCTCCGAGTGCCCGGCCGAGGGCAACGCGGGGCAGGAGCCCCACACCCGGCCAACAAACTCACCCAGCTTTGAGCTGCCTGCCCGAGGAGCCGGGTGTGCTCAGGCATTCCCAGGGCACGGCCACAACCTTTCCCCAGCCATCGGTCAGGGACCTGTCTGAAACATTAAAGCCCAGCCACAGCATCCCAGGTGTTTTCTACTTCTTAGGCTGACCAGACACATCCAGCAGAGCAATGCTAAATATTAATAGCCACGTATTGGCAGATTGTTAGGCTGCATACCAGATTTTCCCATATAAGGGAAAGTTGAAGGCATTGTCCTATCACACGGAAAACATCTCGCGCCAGCCCGGGATATTAGAAAGCAAAATGAGTCTCCTCGTGTCACAAGCTGACACCCACAGCACCACGTTTTTCCCCTTCTGCTGGTGGTTTGGTTGGCTCGCTTTCCCCAGCTGTTACTCCTGTCCCCGAGGATGCCGGGGTTGCTGGGACGGGCACAGCCAGCACGGCGTTGGCAGCACGGGGGCTGCTGCACAGGGCCTGTGCCTCCTCAGAAGGTCCTGGTCCCACCACCACCACGCTGGCAATGAGGCACTGACATTGCCACCGTTCCCTGTGTGAAGTGTAACCCTGTGTCTGTGGTTTTTTAGGGTGCTGAGAACCCACCGTACAAACCTTGTATGCTGTCACCAACCCTCTGCCCCCAGCAAACATCGCCACTCGACTACACCCAGACCATTCACTCTGACCATCTCCTGCCCCTTCACACAGCCTGCTGGCCCCACAACAGCTCTGCCTCTACTCCCACAGAGCAGGGCGAAGTCACCAACACCACAGGCTGACTCCACTGTCCCAAGTGGGAAACTGGGGATGAGCGAGGAGAAACACTTCCACTGCTACTTACAGGAGACAGGACAACGAGCCCTCTCGGCTCCCTTGAAGCCCAATGAGAATCCAAGCACCGTGCTTGCCAGTGTCTCTTTAAGACAAGTTCAGAGAAGCCTCCCTACGCATGCCTGCTTCCCAGCCCCAACACAGCCCGTCCGCATTCCTGCACCAAGGGTTCACTCGCAGTGCAAGGCTGATCAACCCTCTCCCCTCCTTCACAAGGGGAAGCTTCTCCTGCACCCTGATGCACATGATACCAGCTATGATCTCCACAAACCCCAGGCAGGCCAGGACACCGCCTCATGCGAAAAACCAAAGGGCTGCTCCAGCAGCCGAGCTCTCAGCCTTGCCATCTCACAAAAACAAGTTCACTTGCTTGTGCAAACTCCTCTTGAAATAACACAACCCGTTAAAGTGAGACACTTTATATTATCCACCTGTAAAAGTTTGTGTCTTTGGAGAATCTCTTGAGAAAATATTCAAGAACTCTCAAGGAAGAGTAGATCTTAAAAATTACTGAGATACTACTAGAGAGGGAGAGGCAGAGTTTTGCTTCCTGTTAAAGAAAGATGGTAAAAAGCAGCCCGGAAAACGAAACATTCCTCTGAGAGCCTCCTCCACCAAGCCACTAGAAATCAACAGACCCACAGCACCAACCCTCAGGGTTAACGCTGCAACATCAGGGGCCAGCTGCTCAAAGACCAGCAGCTCAGACACAGCAACTCTCCCCTAACGCCAACACGCGGGGCAACAGAGCTGAACTCAAGACATATGCTACCAAACCAGACAGAGCACTCAGAACAGGGTAACGAGGGACCCTGACAGCACCTTCCGCAAGAGATGCACATTATTCACATGCATGTTGAGAAACAGCACAGGAGCTGCCACAGTTTCACAGACTCACACAGGCAAGGTACTGGCCTGCGGCCTTCGCAGCAACAGGGCAACCAACTTTTCTGCTTAAAGAATGAGAAAAGAGGCAGAAACAAACAGCCACGGCTGCAGGATGGGCTTCAAACTTAATGGAAGTGAAAACGAACCAAGATCAGTCTTTCTCCAAGCCCTCTCATTAACTTTGGCTTCTATTTGAAGAAGAACAATACATACTTCCAGTTCTGCTGCACAGGGCACAGGCAGACATTTCGATGGGATGCAAGTCTACAGGTTGTCATGCTTTACAGCTTGAAGCACTCGAGGGGCAACGTTCCACCAGCTTCACCCACCCCGGCTGCGCTTCCGTCTCTGCAGCGAAGGAAACTCAGCAGCGTGTTCAACGCTCCGGAAGGACCTGCAAGTTTAGGCAACTGTACAAGTTCGGAGACGATGGGCAGAATTAGCTTCTCAAAAGCAAACGGATAACAACATTAAGCTTTGCAGCAGAAGAGGAATCAATTTTCCACTGAACAAGTGGGAAAGGAACCCAGTGGCAGCCCTGAACAAACCCAAGCCAGTTGCAGGCCAGAAGCCTCAAGAGAAACAACCTATTTACTCCAGGAAGAATTTACTCCCAGAACAAAAATATGCTGTTATTGCTTCACACTTCAACAGCGTTTCCAAAACAACAATTTCTGTGCAAAGCAGCACAGCAGAGCTCCCATGTGAATGCGGTAAACAAAGGGCAAGGAGAGGTAAGGCAGCACCTGCTCCTGTGCCATCACCAGAATGGGCCCAAAAGCAACAGCAACACTTCATGGCAGGGCAAATACTCGCAGAGCCCAGTGTTCTCTCCTCCGGCAACACCCTAATCCAACTGACCCTACATGAGTTACAAAGACACAGGCAGCACCAGCTACCAAGTATCTGTAACAGGGGTCAGGGACAAACATCTGGCAACTCCAGCCACATCTGTCTGCCCCCGCGGAGCCTCTGCCAGGGACTGCAGAGGGGTGCGGAGACTTCTGCACCGGCCTACAGGACACTTTGCACAACCACAGCGAACCATCTCTACCCTTCTCCCCTCATTCTCCAACCCCAAAAGCATTGGCTGCATTTCCCAAGTAGGAGGAAAACAACACAAAAGCCCGAGCTTTTGGCTAAAAGCATCCCAACTCACTGAAGAAATACACCAAGCACTTTCTACAGCAAAATCACGGGAAAGCTCTAGCGCAACAGAGGCCGGCAGCAGACCAAGCAGAACCAGCTCTCCATGTGCCGAGCAGTCCGCCTGGCCCCCGAGGTCCCCGACTTTACTGGGAGTTTAGCGTAGTTGTCAGGAAGGCAAATCGATAAACAGAAACCGTTAGCTGCTCCAAGACGGGTGTGCACACCAGGCAGCAATACCGGCACACCATTTCTCTTCCTCTTTCCGTATTCTGTTTGCGTGCATTTCTCTCATTTACCCTACAAACCTCATTGACCCAGACTAAAATCCCCCTCAATCGCCAGCAAAAACCACTGCGAAGAACAGGGAGAATTCCACAACGCAGCCACCAAAACACAGCGGCCGTGCGGCTGCGTGGGGCGACTCCAGCGCGACGACTGCGGCGAACGAGCCGCGACTCCGGCGTGACTGCGATGCCGCTGCTGAGCCGTGGCTGCGATCGCACCCCGAGCCGCGGCAGCACAGCGGGACAGGCGCGACGGCCCCGCCGACCACCGGGACGAGCCGCCCGGAGCGGAGGGAACGGCCCTTTAAGCGGATCCCCCCCCTCCCGCCCCGGGTGCCCTTGCTCGGCGGGCGCCGGGTAGCAGGAAACCCGTGCCCCGGGGCCTCCAGCCCGCAAAGGGACACGCTTCTCCCCCGCCCGCGAAGTTTAAAGACTCAATTATCGATTTTCTGGAGCACTGCGGCCGGCAGGGCGGCGGGAAGTTGTGCCCCGCGGGCAGGCTCCCGGCGGGCAGGCTCCCGGCACGCCGCATCCCGCCGCGCAGCTCGGTGGGGGCCGGGGCCTCACCCCCCACCCCAGCCGGGAGGAGCCTCCGCGCAGCGCCGGGGGGAGCCCGCCCCGCCTCCGCCCCCGGCCCCCGCACCGCCGCGGCTGCGGGGGGCGCCGGGCCTCGAGCTGCCGGCCAGGCCCGGCCTTCCCCGGGCCGGGGGCGAGCGGCGGACAGGGCCGACGAGAGGGGCCGCGGACCCTCCGCTGCCGGCGGCCCCGGGGGGCGGGGGAGGGCGGCGAGGAGGAACCGCGGGGGCGCCGCCGCCCCTCCCCCGCGGCCGGAGCCATGACAGGGCCGGCGGCCGCCCCGGCCCCGCCGCCCGCCCCGCGGCCCGCGCCGCCGAGTTCATTCATAGCGCCGCCCCGGCGCGGCCCCGCCGTCGCCCCCCGCCCCGCCGCCGCCCACGGCCGCGCCGGGCGGGCGAACCCAAAAGTTCGGGGCAGAACTTACCTAAAATGGCTCCTCGGCCGCCCAAATACAAACAGCTATTATTTGGTGAAGTTTAGCCCAGCACCCTGCAAGGACACCCTAACCTCGCCCGGGCACGCCCCCGCCCCACGCCCATTGGCTGTCGGTCGCCAGGCGCCGGCGCCCATTGGCAGGCCGCCCTGTCATTGGCGCGGCGTCGGCGGCAAGGTTGGCTGCAGCGCGCCCGCCGCTCGCTCCATTGTGCTCCTGTTTGCACCGATGAGAGCGCGGCGGCGATTGGCCGCGCCGCCGCCCCCGCGTGCCGCCCCCCGCCGCCGCCCCGCCCGCGCCCTCCACGTCTGCGCCCGCCGCTCGTTCCCGGATGTGAGCGGCCCCGCCGGGGCCTGTGGCGGCACCGCCTGCCCACCGCCCCCCGCGGGTGGCCCCGGCCCGCGCCTCGCTGCCCGCGAGCGCTGGCGCCCGGGGTCGCCTGAGGCCCCGAGAGGTGCGAAGGCGCCCGGGGGCGGCCCCGCTGAGAAAGGGTCTCGGTGGGAGCTCTCCCGGCCAGGGCTGCTCGGGGGCCTGTGCGTGGTCTTAGTGCCGTCGGGGGCTTTCCACGGCACTGTGGTCGCTGTGGCTCAGCGCCCCGGCAGCCAGACGGGCAGCACCCTTGCCTTGGCGCCTGAGGAGGCGTGGGCTGTGTCCCTGCTCCGGGGACAGGGCTGGCAGTGAGGAGTCGCTGTATCCTCGCCTTGGAGAGGTGCTCGGAGCAAGTCGGCTCCAGCACCAGGAGGAAAGTCTGCTAGAGCTAATTAGCTCTGCCGAGACTCAGGGCTGATTAACCCAGGGCAGCGCAGCCTTCATGCAGCCATCCCGCCCGCCCGGGGGATGCTGGCACATCACCGCACCCGCGGGAGCCCTGGCTGGTTCAGCAGCAGCTGGTGCTGATGTCCTGTGCTGTCCGGCTGCCACGTCCCCTCGACGCTTCCCAGCTCTCCCCAGGTGCTGTTCCCTTGGCCGTACAGCTCTTTGGCTCCTGGGCAGCACCACCGGGCAGTGCAGGTGTGCTCTGGAGGTACCTGTCGCTGCACTTGTGTAGATCAAACAGAGGGTACAGCCAAGGGACACAGATCTGTCACGGAGCTGCACCCACCTCATTCCACGCCTCCTCCAGGTCCCCTGCGCAGACCAGTACAGCGCTGTCCTCTTCCCAGTAAGGCAGGGCTTCCTTCTCTGCTGCATTCCCCTTTCTCCTTTCTCACTTGCTCCAACCACATTTTCACCCTCCACCCTTTTTCCTCTCTCAGCCTCGCTCCGTGCTCGGGGATGGCACTGCTGGTTGCTGCTGAGATCTCATGTGTGTGTTTTGTCTCTCCTGGCCCTCAGGGCCAGATTCTTTTTCTGCTTATAGAAGGTCGGCATGCATGAATTATTCCTGTCCAGTGCCTTCCTCTTTCTCTGGTCCTGCCTGCCCCTCTGGCTTTTCATTTTTCATCCTGTGCTGGTCAACCTTCAGCCAATGTTTACCCTCCCTCCGTCTCCAGAGCAGCACCTTAGCCTCTGTGTGAAGAATGCCTGTAAGGTGGCATTAATTGGTACTTTATGACCAGAAAATCAAAGCAGCTTATTTTCAGATTAACTACTTTTTGGTCAGTTGATCTTAAGAGAACACTTAAGGGTGGTTAAGTGACTCATTGCTGTACATGCAAAATAGGTAGCCCAGTCGTTAGGAAATGGCAAAACAAGACACAAATCCCTCCCCTGCAGGAGAATTCATTTGGCAAATATAATTTGGGAAGGCATTTTAACACCTTTGTTTTAGACTTGCAGAAGTGTTGGTGGGAAGGGACCATGGCAAGGTTATGATGTTAGAGGTTTCCAGAGGTCCCTCCTCAGCACCAAATTGGTGACCAGCACAAGATGAGATCAGATGTGGCTCTGCCTACCTGACCCTTAATGCCCTCCATGGCCCATGATTGTCCCACCTTTGTGGTGACCTCTGCCAAGGCTGCACCATCCTCCCAAGAAAAGGGTTTTCTTGACATCCCACCTGAGCCTTTCAGGACTCGCGTTGTGGTTCTTGCTCCTTAATGTAGCACCAGGCACTACCAAGGAGGATTTGACTCCATCATCCCTGTAACTGCCCCTCCTGTGCTCGTAGCCTGCCGTTCCACCAGCTCCTCAGCATCTCCACACCACAGGAAACTGACCCAGCTCCTCCACTTGTATTCAGGGCCCTGTGCCAGTCTTGCTCTTCCATCACTGATGCCTCTCTGGCTTCTCAGTATTGTGGGCCCAAAAACTGGATGCAGTAGAGACAGAATGTACGATTTTATAATAGAAACTCATCTACCAATCCAGTCTCAATCCAGGCCATATCTGTTATATTATTTATGGACTGGGATTGCTGTGTTTTGGACAAGGTGATTTGGAGACGTGTCCCAGTGTCAGTCTTTTACTGTGCTAGTGACACCCTAACAGGACTGAATGATGCACCCAAACTGGGACCATTCCCGCCTGATCCCCTCACAAAGGCAGCACGAACTCTGTTGTTGGGTGGCCCCAGTGCCTGCTGACACCAGTACTGGACCCCCCTCAGCCTCTCTGGAAAGCAGAATTGAATCCTGAGCTTGGTTATTCCCAAATCCCCCTGGGCACAGGATGTAACCCCTGTGTGCGCAGAGTGCTCAGCTGAACAGAGCTGGGGTCAAGCGTCACCTGGAGCACAACCTTGCTGCCAGCTGCCATCGTTGTGCACCGTCTTTGGGATCAGCGCATAATAATAATAATAATTAATAATAATAATTTGGCCTCTACAAAGAGGAATCGTGACAGTCCCCCTGGGCAAACTCCTCTGGGCTCAGGACACCCCCATACTTCACTGGCCAGGGGGTTCTGCCTCCTCCCAGGGAGCGGGGCCAGCTCCGCATGGGGATGCATGGAAGGACCATCAGTACCTGCATCGTTACCTGCAATGTGCTGCAGACCGCTCTGCTGCCCTCATGCATGAACATCCACCATGGCCCTGATTTACAGGTGTGTCCCACCCCGATGAGGAACATGTTACTGTTACGTACTGACCCTGAACCCAATGTTAACTGGAATCACGAAAAGCTGTGCAACACTGAGAAATGCAAAAGAAAGCAATGAGAAAATTATAGCAATAATACGCTCTGTTGGCTTTCACAGATGTCAGTGGGAAAGGCAGAGGCTGACCTGCAGGTGACCCACCTGCCAGGACATCGGCTCTTTGGGCTCCTGTGCCTTTCTCCTGGCCAGTGCCCATGAAGCAGGAGAAGTGTCATCACTTGGGGCCTGGTGGTACCCGGGATGTGCTCCTGCTTACAGAGAGCTCCTGAAGACTCCCAGAGTCTGCAGGGCATTGAGCACAGGCTCCTGAGCTACATCCCAAGGTTGCTGGTTGTGACCTGACCCATGTCCACTGTGTGACTGGGGCAGTGACTTTGCTCCAGCAGCAGCTGCACACCAGCACCCTGGCTGCGGGGCTGCCTGCGGCCACTGCCTGCAGCTCTGCGCCTGGGTGCAGGAACAGCAGTGATGGCTGAGCTTGTCACCAGGGATGGAGACCTCTGACATTGCATGCTGCTCTTGCCGATGTCACTGGTTTATCCAAGACGCAGATTTTGCAGCAGAAAGGTGCTGCTTCCACAGCCAGGAGCGCCCAGGCCGAGCGGCAGCACCATGCCTACAGACTCATACAACCATGCTGCTTCTCCTGGACAGGAGCCCTGGAGATTTCCAATGCCTGCTTAATATTCAGTGGCAGTACGGGTTTCCCAGGCACACCTCAGTGCCACAGCACATTCAGCTGGGAGGGTGCCTGTGCCGGCACACCGCAGGCCTGTGCAGCCTCGGGCAGCCCCATCGCCGCGCTGGGCACGCTGCCACCACAGGGAGAGGCGCTGGCTGCCCTGGGGACACCTTCGGCAGCAGAAGGGAAGGAGTCCCTTGAGGCTGAAGAAATGCCAAGTGTTTCCAGGCTGAACTCATCCTCTTGCAGAGAGGGACGCTCCCGTGCTGCCTGCAAGACGTGCCGGCCCAGGCGCTGCTGAGCCCTGAGTGCCGGGGTTCCTGCCCATCATGCAGGGGATACAGACTTTTCTTCATGGTGGCAGCCCTCACCCAGGAACAGGGCAGCCACTCCACAGGTTTCGGAAGTAGTCTGAAAAGGTGATTAAAGGAGCAATTAACTGCTGTTAGCCATGAGGTTTTTTGGGTACAGGGTACGTGGCTTTGTCAACCTCAGTAAATTAGTCTCAAGCGTGATGCAGGAGTCCTTTGCTTGTTGTGGCCATCTGAGCATTTGCACATCTCAGAGGGTTGACTTGCCTGGTTCTGGGGAGGTTGGCATGTCTCCCATGGTTATCTGTGTCCTCCTTACAAGCCTAAGCTCTGCTGGGGCTCTTGGAGCTTTGTGTAAAAACCAGAGCAGTTCTCCTGGCCTGTGGTGGGTGTTTGTCCCAGCACAAGGTGAGTGAAGGATCCCTCAGCTCCTTTCTACCATGCATCCTCCCATGCCCAGGGCTTGACCACACAGTGCCAGGCGCAGGAAGCTCGGTTCTCATCATCACCGGGTTGCACTGTCCTCCTCCATCCAGGCTGTCCAGATGGAGGTCGGCAGGAAGGACCAGGAGCCTCAGTTCTCTCATCTCTCTCTGATGATCCGTTTGAAAAGCGAGGCAGAGGGTACATTTGTCTAGAAGCTGTCTAGAACCTGTCCTGCAGATTTTGTATTGGACACACAAGACCGTTTCCAAGTTTGGACCTTAGACTCTGAGATACATAAACCCCTGTCAGATGCACATCAGCAGACAGTTCTAGTTTTACTGCATCCTTTTTCTCTGGAAGCAAATTTCAAGATAGATTGCCCATGCTGCTACAAACCTGGACAAACCCACTGGAGTTATTGCACTGGAGTAATTGGCGTGGTTGGACCGTGTTCTGCCCATAGCGAGGGGTCACAGCCAGCCCGGTCGTGCTGCTCCTGGCAGTCAGGACAGCTCGAGCATCCTCAAGCGTCCTCGCCCCTTACATGCCACAAGTGCAACCGGAGCGTGCCGGTGTCACTTCAGGCCAGAGTCTGGGTGTGATGGGGCTGTTGGGCTGCTCGGCCTCTGCTCTTCTTCTGCCCCCAAAGGTTCAGACATTGACAGAGGCTCAATGCGAACCATGGGGTTTGTAGTTGTACCCCAGTACGTGAGCCCTGTGTCTGTGCACAGACACTGTGCAGAACCATCCTGGGGGGCTGGAGACCCACTTGGTCTTTGGCCTGGGATTCAGAGCAGGGTTTGAGAAGCAATTGCCAGAGGTCATATAAAATCACATCTTCTAGAGCAAAACTCAATAGGTCTGTCTCTCCAGTAGAACAAACCTCCTTAAATTGACTCAGGTTTGTCACAGAAGTGATTTTGATTTTGCAAAGATTTTTGCTGCCTGAAGCAAAGATCAGTTGCTTTGGGCAATGTTGGCTAAACCTGTCTCTGTCTGCATCTACCATCTCATGCCCTACAATCTCTAATGCTGAGCATCTGAAGTCTGGAGCTGTGGGGACAATGCTCCAAAGTTGTGCTCTGGCACCGGAGATGGGAGGTGACATCCATGGGACCATGGAAAGATTTGCCAGCAGAGGGTTCCCAGTGCTCTCAGTGAAATCCCTGGGACACTTTCTGCTCAAGTTTTATGGCTCCTGTTGCTTGAGAGCTGCCAGCTCACAGGTGCTTCTAATCACTTCTCCAATTACCGAGAGTGAAAGGTGCTTAACATGCAGCTCATCATGAGCCAGTCCCTGAGCACCCATCACCTGCCTCCCCTGTGAGCTCTGCTCATCCTGTGTGTGGAACTAAAGCAGAGCCACGACCGCCCCTGGACAGACACAACAGAAATAATGTCACAGATCACACAGCCCTCAGCTCTCAAAGCACTGGTTCTCTCCCAGCACGCTTTCCTCTTGCTGACTCAAACTGATTTTGGCTCCAGGCAGGTTCCTCACCAGGCTGCTCCTTCCCCAGGCTCCTGTTGAGCACTCCGTGTGATATGGGGTCTGGTGCCTGTGGGAGCCTCACCTGCTTTGCTTTACCCCAAAAGTTAATTCCTGTGACTTCTCCAGCCCTGGCTTCACTGTCAGTTCCTGGGGAAGCTGGTTTGACATCTGACCCCATGTGTGGCTCTGTGGGTGATGCTGGTGTTGCCTCCATGGTCCCTGCAGACCATTTCATCCCTTGGGGTCTCTAGGGGCTATTCTCAGGGCTTGCCCCGTTGTTCTACCTCTCCTTCTTTGCAGGCCATGAAGCCAGCCAGGCCACTACTTTAAGGGTTTTTCCGTATGCTTGTAGCCAGAAATGGTGGAATCCTAGAAACAAGGACCCTTTGGGAGCAGCTGATGCCAATGCCAGCTGACACCGCACTGCCTGGGACCCGGCTCTCCCGGAAACCTCGGCAATGGAGACTGCAGCACCAGCCCCCTCATAACTGGCAAGATTTCTCCCATTGCCTACCTTGAATTTCCCTGCGATAATGTAACCCTGCCTCTCCGTGCATTATCCAGCATGAGCAGATTAATCTCTTCCTCATTGCAGGAATCATTTACATTCCTCAGACTGCTGCTGCAGCCCCCTGTGCTCTCTCCTACCAATTAAGCAGTCCCATGGCTTGCTGATTTTTCTTGCCAATCATGTTTTCCAGGTCTCTGACATCCTTCCCTGCATCCTCCCCAGCCAGCCCAAAGGGCAATGTCCAGCTTTAGCCGCCTTCTCCAGCCACGGCTTCCCGGTGCCATGGAGAAATCAGAGCTGTATCCAGCACATCCGAAGCCCTCCCGGTTACACATCTCAGCATTGCATTTGCCCCTTTTTTGCTGTTAGCTCCCTGCTCTGCTGTGATTTATTAGAGTGCCAGGTCCTTCCCCTGAAAATCACTCTCTTGCTTCTTGCTCCCCATTTCTTGTTTACACAACGGCCTGGTTGTGCTGGGATGCTGCCGGCACTGGGCGGTGCTGTGTGCTGTCCTGCTCCCCCAGCCTGTTTATCCAATCTGTCAGTGAGGGTGCTGTGGAGGAAGAGTTTGAGGGTAGGAATCTGCCTTCCAACATAATTCCCACTCTTCCTATCTTCCTATTTTGTCTGCAAGTCCTGTATCCCATTATCTCACCTGCTGGCAGCTGCAGCCCAGAGGTCGTTACCCGAGCTGTGACCAGCACTCATTTTATAGCAGAGTTAGGCTGAACAGGATTTACAACTTGCTTCTGAGCTTCTTTCATGAATCTGAGTCAAAAGCTCCTCCAGGTGCTGTCCTGGGGGTCCTGGGGCCGCTTTGCTGCTTGTCCTGGCATTTCCCAGGGGACCGAAGCTGTGTTGAGCACTCACTTGTCTTCTTTTTAAAAGGCCTCACAACGTTGCCCTTCTGCTGCCGCAGCCCCGTCGATTTTGGCTACATCCCTCCCGCTTCGGGCTCTCCTGCTGCCAGCTCTGCCTGCGTCTGCAGAGGCCTGGCCTGCCTGCACCACTTGGTCTCTCCAACCTCCCCAGCCCTGTTCAGAGCTGTTGCACTTTTGCTGGTGCTAATTGCACACGCCGACTGATCCAGGCTGGTACATGGGGGCAGTGAACGCCTTCGGCACCACAGCATCCCAGTCAAGGGCTTCCCCTTGCTGCCCTGCAGCATCCACTCCGGCTCCGCCGTCCCCTTCATCCCCATGCACTCTCATTGCCTTGCTCACCAAATCCTTTTACTTTTCCCTTTGGCCTTCTCGGTTTTGCATTCCAAGCTGATACATTTGCATTCAAGCCTGCCCGCCTGCTTCCCAGCCGCTCCCCAGCCAGCTGGCCCAAGGCTGGTAGTTTGGAGGGAGCCCGGGATGCTGGCCCAGGGCTCACAGAGGTCTGGGCTCTCTCTTTGTGAAGATTATTTGAACCATCCCTGAGCAAAGCCCTGAGCACCTTGGTCTGACTGGCCCTGCTCAGAGCAGCGTGCTGGACCCAGCAGCCCCAGATGTCCCTTTTCTCGGTCCCAAGCTCTGGCTCTTTCCCTCTGCAAGAGAAGGAACTCCATGTCTTGGCTGCATTCATCCCACTTGTTTCCCCACGCCCTCTGCATCCATGCCCTGAAGGTCAGACACAAAGCCAGAGCCTTTCTCCTCTACTCACTTCTTCCCCCAAAAAATCACTTTTAATGCTTTGGGAGTGTTTGCTGTACAGTCTGTCCCTGCTCTCCTGATCCCACAGCAGTCACTTGGGTAGGGACATTCTCCATCACCATGATGTCCAGGCTTTGGGTCAGCCTGGCGATTGCTCACGAGAGCCGCTCGCCGCAGAGGGGTGGCAGCCAGGTTCTCCCTGGATTGCAAACCAAACATATCCAGCCTTCATATACAAAGCAACACATTCCTCCTTAATCCCCTGCCTGTCTTTCCAGAACAAGCTGCATGCTTCCATATTAATATTCCAGTCACGTGGCTGAGCCCACCGAGCCTTTGTTATGCCAATTAAATCATAATCTTGATCACGCATTAAGACTTCCAGCTCCTTTTATTTATCCCTCCCAAGCACCAGACGGGGCAGGCGTGCAGTGAGCTGACCCCTTGTCATCGTCCGTGCCCAAGGGCTGTGCTGGAAGTGCCACCTCCAGTGTCACCTGCGTCTCCTCCAAGCTGTGGTTGTGGGGCTGCAGAGCCAGCTGTGCCCCAGAGCCGGTGCCGGGCCAGGGCTGGCGAGGCTGGTGCCACTTCTGCTTCCATCGCTGGTGCCAGGAGGGGCAGGGGGGGTGGGGGGGGACACAGGAGGGTGAGCAGTGAGCAGCCAGGCTGGGCTCTGAACATCATCTGCCCCCGCGCTGCTGGAGGCAGCTGTTGGGCAGGGGTGACACTGACTGGGGACAGCCTGTCCCCCGCTGGAGTCACAGCAAGGGACCAGAGGGAGGGATGGGATGCCCAGGGCCCCTTTGGTCTGCAGGGTCAGTGGCGGCACAAGAAAAGGCTCTGTGTGTGTGTATGTGTGTGCACATGTACGTGTGTGTGTGTGTGCATACCTGTGTGCGTGACTGCCGCCTCCATCCCGCTCTGCAGCAGCTTCCCAGCACAGCACTGGAGCTGGGAAAAGCCAGGTTTGGGTTATTCCAGCTGCAAGGCAATACTTGGGCATTTCAAGAGTCTGTTGCAATTCCAAGCTCTGGACATGCGTGAGAATCTTCTCCCAGAGCTTCCTGCTCTTTGCATCAACAGCAGCTTGGAGCAAGGAGCCCCCTCCAGCCCCGCTCAGAGCAGCCCCGGGCGGCGGGATGCTCCCTGCCCCGCCGTGCCAGCAGGTCCTATGGATTTAAGGCAGGACTCCGCTCAGAGCGGCCAAGTCTTCATTACCTAGAAGCAAGCCATCTTGCAGCAGAGCCCAGGGAAATCAATATTGCGAAGGCAAATTAGCTCATTAAACAGCCATCAATGCAAATGCGAGGAGCACTCGCATCCTCCCGCTGTGTCCGTGTGGTTGTTTGCTGGGCTCCCGGTGTGCCCGGCACGCGTGCGGGTGCTGGACACCCCCGAGCTTGCAGTGGGGAGTGGAGAAGCTTTCAGGAGCGCTGGGCTGGAGCGGCCCAGGCGATGGGGCCAAAGCCCCCCAGCACCGACAGCACCTTCCTGCCCTGGGGACCCCGCACTGCCAACACCTCCCTTTGCGCAGCACCTTGCACAGAAGCAAAAGCCCGTTGGGACACGCTGACCCTGCGGGAGAGGAGCCCGGTCCTTGAGCACCACCCGGGGCCTGGCTGTTCCCACAACTTCCCAGGGAGGTTTTTCCCGTGGTCCCAGGGGACACGAGCTGGCGTGAGTCTGTGGGGTGTCCTGGGCGGGGGGGACCAACAGCATGGGGGCTGCAGGAGCAGAGCAGAGCCAGGCTCCTCGCTGTGTGCTGGGGTGGCTGCTGGGATAGGAGGCGCTGAGGCCGGGGCTGGAGTCCTCCAAAGGCCCCGTGAGCCACCCCATGGCACTGAGCGGGGCACTCTGCTGCAGATGAACAGGAAAGAAAACAATAAGGGTATTTTTTAAGGTCTTGTGTTTTAGGGTAGCAATGCTGTGCTGGAGCCGAATACCGTGCGATGGGGGAGTTTCCTCGCTGAAAGCAAAACTCATTTTCATTCTCCTTGATGCAATGGACAATTTACTCCTCTTGGAAGACGTCATAGCAATTCTTAGGGAATTAAAGCAATTATGATTCCTTATGGTTTTGTTACAAACCCTGGCGAACCAGCACAACTATTTTTTGGTATTAATGGCACTGAACATTCCCAGTTCTCCATGTGGACAGAGGGTTGAGCTGTAAATCCCTCACCGCGCACCCCTCACCTGCCGAAATGCGCCTTTCAAGCAGCTGCCTGTCCCCACCATCGGGCGAGGGGCTGGTTTGGTACCTACGGTCACTGATGCCCGTCCTGCTGCAGGCAGCACCTTGGAGCAGCAGCCAGGACCCCTGGGCACCCCACAGCTCCGGCACTGTGCAGCCCTGGGGCGTCAGCTGTGTGCATCTGATGGGGAAACCAAGTCAGGGAGCGGGCACATGTCACCTCCTGCCCAACGTGCCTGCCAGGGGCAGATGTCACCTCCTGCCCAACGTGCCTGCCAGGGGCTGAGGCTGCCGGCAGCACCTCCCTCCCCTGCCAGACAGGGCTCTGCAGGGGGAGCCTTGGAAAAATGAGCCCCCCAGCCCCATCCCGATGCTCTGGGCTGGGAGCACGTGGACACGACCCTGCTGAGGCCACGGCCGTGCCGATGGGTCACTGAGCACCAGAGAACAAAGCCCACAGCCACAAGGTGTCTGTCAGCACCGGCTCATTGACGAGCATGAGGGAAGGGCCTCACTTGCCCTGTTGTGTCCCTGTCAGGGACACTTCTCCTGGGGACAGGGACGCAGTGCTGACACTGGCAGCACCATCCCAGAGGAGGGAGGGCAGGAGGACAGGATTTATTCAGGCCCAAAGCAGATAAGTTGCAGGGGAAGAGGAAAACAGGGATGACACAAAGCAAAAGTAAACAAGAGAAACTTCAGATACATCTTTTTGGGCAAAAGTGCAGGTTTCTGACAGGAACGGTCAGGCAGGTGGGAAGGAATAGGGGCATGAGGAGCAGCCACCTCCAGCACCTTCCCAGCAAGGGCGGACTCCAGGGGAGTGGGAGGGGGCCTGGGGGTGCCAGTGTTCTTTGGGGAGCCCCCGGGACCCTTGCAGGCCAAGGGATGCTGAAGAAAAACCCAAAGCTCAGCCCAGGTTGCAGCACATGCAGGAGAACACCTTTTGACACCATGCAGGGAGGTGTTCGCTCCCCTGCATCTCCACAGTGTCCCCAGCTGTCACCCTACCCCACCGCTCCCCAAAGGTGACCGCGTATCCCTGTTCCCCCAGGCCTGGGTGGCCCTGGCTGCTGTGGCTGTGCAGGGGGGGCTGGTGCATGGCGGCCAGGGAGACAAAATCAGCTCGTCAGCTGCTACTCCACCAAACACTGATGGCTTTTATTGCCAGCGCCCAGTTGTGGCTGGGGCTGGTGCCTCCCAGCAGCCGGGGGCCACGGCTTCCCCTGCACCAGCCCAGCAGCGCCAGCCCCTGCCTGCACCGTCCTTGTGTGATCGTGGTCAATGGCAGCTCTGAGGTGGCCATGTGCTGTGGCACTTTTGTTGCCACCTGAGCTGCCACGGGAGCCCCGTGCAGGAGGAGGCTGGACTGGCAGCACCTCTGCTCTCCCACCCCGGGAAGCCCTTGGTTTGTAACCAAAGGACCGGGCTGGGCCGTGGGCATGATGCTCTTCTCCCCACCCATGGTCTCTGTCTGTCTCCCTGGAGGGGAGATGTTCATGAAGACCCAAGCGGGAGCAGAGGTGTCTGCATTGGGCAGCAAAGAAATATTTGCTAAGCCTGGGGTGACTTTCTGCACCCCCCATTGCACCCTGGCCCCCTGGGAGACCAAGGTCCAGGCTGGACCAACCCCTCTGAGATGTCCTCTGCTCCAACACCGCCATGGTGCTGCTACCACAAAATGCCCCTCCGGTCAGTGCTGCCTCCCTGCATTCTGAGAACCACAATTTGGGGTTCATAGCCAAATGTCTGAAGCCAAACATCCTAAAACTCCTTCAGCAAAAGCGAATCTGTGTCCGTGGTGCCCGACAGCAGCAGCGTGTTCCCCAGTGTGTTCCTCGCAGGGAGCTCGTCCCGCGGGGCCGGGGGTGTTCCCGTTCCTGCGGCCCCGCTGGGGCAGTGCGGGGCTGAGGCGACTGCACAGCCCTCGCACAGCCACTCGATCATGTAATTAGAGGCAGTAATTAGGGTGGTCCTCCCTGCCTTGTGCTGTGGGAGATGGAGCCGGGGCTGCTGCTCACAGGCAGCTCATGGCCTCTGGTGTTGCCTCCCTGTTTCACCGCTCCATCCCAGCATCCTGCTGGTGCCCGAGCAGGATGGAGCTGCGGTTCTGCCGGCGGTGCCAGTGCGGCTCAGCTCCTGTTTGAGCTGCCTGCGCTGCCTGCAACCTGTCTGTGACCTGCCTGCTACCTGCCTGCTCCTGCCTGCTCCCTGCCTGCTCCTGCCTGCTCCCAGCCTGCAATCTCCCTGCTCCCAGCCTATTCCTGCCGCCAGCGTTTCTAGGGAAGGTTCTGCTCCAGCTGGAAGGCCATGGATAAAGTCAAATAAAACCTGGCGAGTCCCTTCCGTGCCTGCCAGCAGGGCTGGGCCTCCTCTTCCTCCCGTGGCCCTGGCTCTGGCTGCCCGTGGCAGAGCTGGGGACGTGCAGCTTCGTCAAACCTCGTCTGCAGACCCATCAGGGTGTCTGTACCCACCATGCAGTGAGGAGTGTCAGCAGGGAGCCCCCTGGGTATCGTCTCCAGTCCCGTGCCAGCCGTCTCTGAGCGTCCCCACTGTGGGGGGAGGTGACAGCTCCTCTCTGGCCTCCCCCTCATGGCAATCAAAGGCCATAATTATTGCTTAGCATCTGAATGGCTAAGCAACTGCTTAGGAAGTGAATTACTCCTTAATTACGCAAAATTAGGAAGAAATTTATTTTTCCTAACAACATGGCATTAATCTCCTCGGGAAAGGGAGCTGCTGCCCTGCCGGGTTTGTTCAGCAGTTATTTATGAGCAAAATCCTGGAGGGAGCAAAATGCATCCCCTGCCCCATCCTGCCCGTGCTGGGCGAGGGGCACAGGAATGGCGGGGAGTGGGCGGGAGGCGCGGCAGCCGTGGTGCCCGGGCAGCTGCTGCCACAGCCCCTGCGCTGGGATTGTCCCGGTGGGCACAGGCACAGCCAGCTCGGCTGCTGGGGTTTGGATCCCTGGTGTTCAGTCCTGTGTCCCCCGGTGGGTGCGTCCTGAACCCGGGTGCGGACGCTGCTCCTGTGGACGCCGGTCCCGGCGGGTGGTGGGGATGCCGGTGCTGTGGCTGTCAGCAGTAGGATGGGGTAGAGGTGGCGGTCGCAGTGCTGATGTAACCAGGCCAGGGGGTCCTGGTTATGGAGAGGTGGTTCCCCTGGGTGACCGCGAGGTGTCAGGCAGGGCCGCGGCCTCTTCTCCAGGGTTGGGGCCAGCAGGGTCGCCAGATGCAGGTGGCGACGTAGCGCTTGGCGGTCCCAGGGCCGGCGCATGATGGGGCCAGGGGGGTTCCTGGTCACCATCTTCATCTTCTCTGCTTCCGCGGGATGGTGTCAAGTGGAGCAGTCTCATGGCCCTCAGGAGCTGGCGCGGGGAGCTTGGTCTTTCTGGCGCCCGCAGCTCCTGATCCCGGCAGCCCCCGGCAGGTGACGGTGCTCGGTGGCAGGGGCAGGCGGGTGAGCAGCACCCGGCGGTGCCCGCGCTGCAGCTCCTCCGTGAGTTGGGCTGTGGAGGGTCGGCAAGGCTGGGGCACAGGCCGGGTCTTGGGCAGGGGGCTGGGCAGGGGGACCTGCAGGTCTTTGTCCCCAGCGTCCTGTGACCCCCGGGGAGCCGGCGATGGGGAGGCCATCACCCCCCAGAAGGGGTCATTGTCCCCCACCATGGCCGTCGCCAGTGGCTCCTGCAGGCTGTCACCCTCTGGCCCATGCTCCCAGAAGTCCCCAGTGACAGGGGTGCTGCTGGCCAGGCTGTCAAGGCCATAGGGGAAGGTGTTGTCCCCGTGGAGCAGCACCTCTCCTGTCACTGGGTCCTCCATGCAGCCGCCTTCTGCCCTGCGTTCCAAGAGGTGGGGGAGCTTGTTGAGGGAGGGGGTCAAGTGGGGGGTGTCAGGGACATGGGGGATGGTGTGCTTCACCATCCCTCGGCCCCCCCGCCACCACTAGCTCCTTGGCACAGCTGCCCTCTGCCACGTACTTGCGGAGGTCTGGGAGCTCCTCGACGACCTCCGTGGTCATGCAGGGGCCACGGGTGGTAATGCTGGCATCCCTGCTGTCCCCGAGCTGTGCCAGCACCGCTTGGTCCTGGGAGCGTGTGCTGTCGTCCACTTGCTCCCAGAACCCATTGAGCTCCCTGAGGCTGTTGGGGAAACGAAGGACATCAGGGATGGTGTCCTCGCTGTCCCCCAGTCCCACAGCCACCACGTGGTCCTTGGAGCAGCCGCCATCTGTCACGTACTCGAAGAGGTCGGCGGCTGGCTCAGGATGGTGGGAGAGCTGGGGACACGGCTGGTGTCCTTGCCGTCCTCCAGCGCCGCCGCCGCCACTCGCTCTCTGGGGCTGGTGTTCTCTGCCCTGTGCTCGGGGAGATCGGGGAGCTCGTTGAGGCAGGTGGTGGGTTTGGGGTGTCAGGGACCTGAGGGTTGGTGTTCCCCATCCCCAGTGCCACCGCTGGCTGCTTCGGGCAGGCGCCATGTCCCACATACCCAGAGAGGTCAGGGAGCTCACGCAGGAAGCTGGCCAGGTCGGGGCTGTCCGCGACATCGGGGACGTCATCCCCGCCCATGGTGGCTTCGAGCCAGGCGGTCAGGCTGTCGGCCACGGTGTCCAGGTCCCACTCGACAGCAGCCCCTGTGCAGGCAGGTGGTTCCTGCTGGGGGAGACCCCCCGGGCTCCCCAGGGCTGCCTTGTTGGTCACCTCTGCTGACAAAGCAAACAAAGCCAGCCAAGGCGGGTGATGCCAGCTGTCCTCAGCTTGGCCTCCTACCCATGGGCTCTGCCAGCCCCAGCACTCACCTGTGGGCTCCGCACTGGATGTCTCTGCTGGCGCAGCCAGGGCGGGCTGGTGGGGGCTGGCAGCGGGGACACTGAGCTCCGCGGCCACCCCGTCCCTGCCAGAGGCCTCCACTGGCTCCTTGCTGGTGCAAGGCAGGGTGTAGGGCGCAGGGCGGCTCCGCACCCGCTGAGCCGCGGGGCCATGCGCGGTCGGGGGGCCGGGGTGGGCAGGGACGGGCAGGTGGCAGGAGCCCGCGGGGTGCAGGGGCTGCCCCTGGACCACGGCTCATGGCCCCAGCCCCATGGGCTGCTGTGGCACCATTGTGGTGCCCGTCAGCAGCTGCTGGCCCCAGGGGTAGGCAGGGCCAGGGGGCAGCTGGACCCCTTGGGGGACCTGCAAGAGCTGGACCCCTTGGGGCAGCTGGACCTGCTGCACCCCCTGGCAAAGCTGCACCCCTGGGGACAGCTGCACCACTTGGGGGACCTGCTGCAGCTGCATCCCTGGCGGGAGCTGCAGCACCTGCCCCAGGGTCCCTGGCACCCCCTGCCAGACACTGCCCTGTCCCAGGTGGTAGGTGACAGGGTAGTGCTGGGCAGGCTGGGGGGGCACCAGCAGCCCTTGGCCAGTGGGCAGCAGGTGGGCAGGCACAGGTGCAGCCATGGCCGGGATGCTGTATCTCCTGGCTTGTGCCTGCCACGCCATCAGCAGCTGGCGAGGGATCCTCTCTGTTGGGGGAAGCACAGAGGGGAGATGGGGTGAGATCCTGGGGGGCCTTGGGAGCCAGAATTTTCCAGAAGGTTTTCCACAGCTGTGTAGATGTGACTTGAATGAGAGCCTTGCTTCCTGCTGTTCATCCACACCGGCATGAAACCTAGTTTTGGTTTTCATGTTTTTCGCCCTTTTTATCCTGTTCCATAGAACTAATATACGTGGATCCTCGAGAACTTGGATGTTTGTCTCTTTGTTTCTAAGCTCATGGCATGGGGCTGGACTGGATGAGCTTTGCAGGTCCCTTCCACCCCAAACCATTCTGTGATTCTGTGACAGAATAAAAATAGTGGAGATGCGCAGGTACTCGGGCCGTGCAGGGTCAGGATGAGCAGGAGGTGGGAGCAGCGTTTGCTTGTCTGGGGCTGTGACTGATGCAGCTGGACGGAGCTTGTTTGGAGCACAGAGAAAGCTGGATTCATTGGGTGGCTTTCTCCTTACTATCATATCTCTTTCCCTTCCCTTCCCTTCCCTTCCCTTCCCTTCCCTTCCCTTCCCTTCCCTTCCCTTCCCTTCCCTTCCCTTCCCTTCCCTTCCCTTCCCTTCCCTTCCCTTCCCTTCCCTTTTTTTTATTTTTAATTGTTTGTGCCCCTGACACCTGAAGATCCGATCAAGAGAAAAGCCAGTAACTGTGAAATAAAAAGAAAGAAAGTCTGTCAAGTTTATGAGCATCCTCTTCTCGTCCTTATTACGTCCATGTTTGCTCGACTCACATCAAGGCACATTCCTCTCTAATCCCCTGTTCTTATTTTCAGCAGCAGCAGGATTCATGTCCGGGTCTCAGTGTGGAATTTTCTAGTTGTGCTTTCTTTCCAGGCCTCTATCATTTGCTTTCAATGAGTATATTTGCTGTGAAGACTTTTTTATTATTATTATTATTTTGAAATCGTCTGCAAAATCCAGATCGGTCTGTCATATGCATAACCCTGTCACAGGTGTGATGATGTTACTATGGGGTTGATTTACATAGAGAAAATTATTTAAGTGGGCTTTCCCATTCCAGCGATGTTTACGTGTCAATAAATATTCCTGTATAGCCACTATTTGATTAGGATTAGAAATTTCCTTTTTCTAGGCCAGTTTACTGAGAAATGGATGAAGTACAATCAGAAAAGACATGTTAGAGGTAGTTGTGATGGGAAGCTTGGAGCAGGAAGATGGAGCAGGCTGCCCAGGGCAGTGCTGGAGTCACCATCCCTGGAGGGGTTGGACAGACGCGGAGATGAGGTTCTCAGGGAAATGGGTTAGTGCCAGGGTTGGGTTAGCAGTTGGACTTGGTGATCCTAAGGTTCCCTTCCAACTAAAATGATTCTGTGATTCTGCATCGTGCCACATCTTGTTAAGGGTGACCCTGGTGACGTCCCCCGCCACATCTTTTTAAGGGTGACCCTGGTGACGTCCCCCTCCCCATCATGTCTATGAAGCTGCCAACTGAAATGGTCCTGTGGCCACAAGTCCAAAGCCACGTCCCATATGCAGGGCTGAGCTGAAGTGAGGAGCAGCCCTGGACGGGCGTTGCAGTGGGAGGCCACACAGGCTTCCTCACGGTCCTGATGTCCCCGATGGAACAGCATTCATGCTTCATGCTTTCCACTTCCAGGCTAGCAACAGTAACCACAAGTCACCGGTGGCTGTGTTCAGTTGATGCTTAATTTGTCCCTGAGGAAGTTGATGAGGCCTCCTATGGGCAGCTGAGAGCAGCCTCACAGTCTCAGGCCCTGGTTGTGGTGGGGGATTTTAACTTCCCTGATGTTTGCTGGAAGGCCCATTCAGCCGGCCAGCCACAGTCCAGGAGGTTCCTCCAGTGTCCTGACGATAACTTTCTCATGCAAATGGTGGAGGAGCCGACCAGGAGAGGAGCGCTGCTCGATCTCATCCTCACTAACAAGGAGGGTCTGGTCGAAGCGGTAAAGGTTGAGGGCTGCCTGGGTTGCAGTGACCACGAGATGGTGGAGTTCAGCATCTTGTGTGGTAGGACCAGGGCAATAAGTAGAATTGCAACCCTGGACTTTAGCAGGGCCAACTTTGGCCTTTTCAAGCAATTGCTGGGGGAAATGAAATGGGCAAGGCTGCTTGAAGGTAAAGGGGCCCAGGATAGCTGGGTGGCATTCAGGGATTGCTTCTTCCAAGCTCAGGATCAGAGCATCCCCACACGCAGGAAGTGGGACAGGATTTGGCCGGCCGCAGCAAAACTCCCAGCACTTATCAATTGGTAAAAGCAGATGTGCTGGAACTTGTTGGTCACAGGCCATGGGAAGGATAGAGGCGAGAACCTTAATTAGAAGGAATGGAGAGTGTTGATTCTATGTTTGGATAAGCTTCACAAGTTAATAAGGTTGTCCTGTAAAAAGGGGACTCTTGGTTTTGCACAGGGAAGATTGCTTGGGGTGGGGTAGTAACTGTTTAAGAAAATGTTTTACCATTGGCCAGTCTGTGAATGTTCAGCGTGCAGTGTAGGCCAATCAGTCTGTAACACGGTAACAGAAACACCAATCAGCTCGAAGCGCGTTGCTGAGGAAAAGCGGACATTTTGTTTGCATCAAACTGCGTCCCGTCTCTCAGTCGCGGCAAATTGGTGACCCCTACGTGATCGCGCAACGTGATTCCAGGGCTCAAGAGCCACCTATCTGCGTGGCGTGCTGCGAGTCCCACAGAACTTTGAATGAGCTGCTGAAAGGAAGCTGGAGCCGGCCGGCCTGAAATCCCTCCGGAGTAGAGAGCTGAGCTGTGGGAAACATGGGAAATCAAGCGTCTTCCCCAGAGAGAGACGTATATGAGCTTATGAAAGCTCTCCTTCAAAAGCATGGAGAGAATGTTTCTGGGCACGATCTCAAGCTGATGCTTAAGTGGGTACAAGTGAAAATACCCACTGTAACTGCAGCTACTATTTTTACGCGGGAACTTTGAGATGACGTGGGGGTGAAACCGTGGGATGCGGCAACAACGGGGAACGCCGAAGCACAGCGCATGCTCCCGTGGTGGAGAAGTATTTTTGAGACTTTGAAAGCCCAGGAAAAATGTCACAAAGACAAAGCAGAGGGGGAAGGAGACTCTCCTGCGGTACCTCCGCTGTCATCGGAGGGCCGAAAACCCACCGTGCTTTTGGGAGTGTGTGCCGCGGGGTGCCCCCCAGAAGAGGACCCCTTTGATCCGGGGCCGATGGACCCTGAAAAAGAGCCAGACCTCTACCCCCCTGACCCACATGATGTGTGGGCTAACATAAGGCGCCAAGCCTTGAAGGAGGGAGAGCTGGAAACTACTAGAACAATAGTGGCCCCCGTGATTTATCAGAGTCGGAGGGCGCAGTGGGAGGCTCTATCTTTTCCGGTAGTTAAGGAGTTGCGCCGTACTGTTACTGAGCATGGACTTTCTTCCCCGTATTTTGCAAGCTTATGATCTTCTGGTTTTGACACTTATGACTCCGTGTGATTTAAAATCTTTAGCACAACTGTTGCTGACTCCAACACAGTACACTTTATGGGAAACGCATTGGAGGGGGGGGCTTCAAGCACTTCTCATGACTTACGTAGGTCACAGCAATGCAGCTATAGCTGCGCTGACTATAGAACACCTTACAGGCAGGGGCCAGCACTCTGATCCGGTAGCTCAGGCTCGGGATATCCCATGGGAAGCTCTTGAAGCAACCCGTGAAGAAGCGAAAAAAGCCTTTTTTAAGGTCCCTGACTTACAGAAGCCGCAAAAAGCCTTCACTACAATAACCCAGGAACCCCCAAGAACCTTATATGCAGTTTATTGATAGATTGAAACAGGTGTCAGATAATGCGGAGGCACGCAAAATCTTGTTGTTGAAACTAGCCGTTGAAAATGCTAATGTGGATTGCAAAAAGCTATTGAAATCTCTCCCGAATCCGAACCCCACACTGGTTGAGATGGTAGAAGCTTGTAATAGAATTGGTACTGTAGATCGTAAATTTGAAGCCATGGCCGCTGCTTTTGCAGCCGTGCGTGGCTCGGTGGGGCCAGGGAATTGTTATGGTTGCGGCAAACCTGATCATCTAAAAAGAAACTGTTTAGCTACCAACACTGGTGCCAGGCCCCAGGCTCCTGGGGTTTGCCCTAGATGCTGAAAAGGGCGCCATTATGCTAATCAATGTCAGTCTAAGTATGATTTCCAAGGTCAACTGATACAGGGAAACCGATCACGGAGCACGGGGCAGCGACGCGCGCAGACACAAGTACCACAACCGACATTCCAACCCCCGTGGAGGGAAGCAGCAGTGCCTCAAGTCTTCGCCCAGCAACAGCAGGTAGCGCCGGATTGGACCTGGCAACCTCCCACACAGTAACGTTATTCGATCCTCCAGTTCATTTATTGTCAACAAATATCGCAGGGCCCTTACCCCCTAAAACACAAGCGTTATTGTTAGGAAGATCATCCGCAACATTGTCAGGTCTTTTTGTACTACCAGGGGTCGTTGACTCTGACCGTACTGATGAAATTAAGATTACGGCGTGGACCCCGTTTCCCCCCTGCACAGTGCCGAAAGGTAACCGTATAGCACAACTGATATTGATTCCCACAGGGATGGGCTCCCCAGTTGCTAGCCGGCCTCTACAAAGACGGGGAGGGTTTGGATCTACAGGGAACCCACAAATTTTATCAGTGCAGTCTATTTCTCAGAAGCGACCTGTATGTCAATGTACCCTTATCCGTGGGAAACAGCAAGTTATGTTAAATGGAATTATTGATGCTGGAGCTGATGTTACGGTGATATCTCAAGCTCAATGGCCTCCACAATGGCCTCTGGCTAACGTTTCCCAGGCACTGGCAGGAATTGGAGGAACTGGTAGCAGCCACCGGAGTTTGGAACTAATCCAAATTCAAGGTCCGGAAGGGCATATAGCCTCTGTCAAACCTTTTGTGTTGCTGGTTCCTATGATTCTATGGGGGCGTGCTGTGTTGTCTCAGTGGGGAATGTCCGTTCGGACCCATTTTTAGGTGGGGCCGTTGAAGCGCGCGACACCCTAAAATTGACGTTGAAAACCGATGCTCCTATTTGGGTAGGTCAATGGCCCCTACCACTGGAAAAGCTTCGCGCTCTCCAAGAATTAGTTACGAAAGAGTTAATGAAAGGGCATATTGTGCCTTCTACCAGTCCTTGGAACTCACCTGTTTTTGTTATAAAGAAACAAACTGGCAAGAGGCGCTTGCTCCATGACCTTAGAAAAATTAATGACGCTATGGAAGACATGGGAACCCTCCAACCAGGACTCCTGTCCCCCACTATGATTCCTCGAAATTGGCATTTGACTGTTATTGACCTTAAAGACTGTTTTTTTAATATCCCACTGTATCCAGACAATGCCCCTAAATTCGCCTTTTCGGTTCCAAGCGTCAACATACAAGCTCCGTTGCAAAGATACCAGTGGGTTGTGCTGCCACAAGGAATGAAGAATAGCCCCACGATATGTCAGTGCTATGTAGCTAAAGTACTTAGTCCGGTTAGGGTGGCAATGCGTGGTGTCTTATTGTATCATTATGTGGATGATATCCTAGTGGCTGCACAACATCACGAGGTCATGGAGGAAGCTGTGGCCCTTGTCACGGCTGCTGTTAACTCGGCAGGCCTGTGTATTGCACCAGAGAAAACTGAAAAGGTACCGCCATGGAAGTACTTAGGTTGGCGCATAAGGGCTCAAACTGGAGTTCCTCAGCCCTTACAAATGCTGATGGAACAGCATTCATGCTTCATTCTTTCCACTTCCAGGCTAGCAACAGTAACCACAAGTGGTGGTTGTATTCAGTTGATCCTTAATTTCTCCCTGTTTAGGAAAACGGTTCCTTAATTCAATCTTTTGTGTATCTGCGGGGCCTTGAGACTGCTCCTGTGTGGGTACACTGTGTGTGGATGTCAGGATTGTGACTCCTCTTTCTCCTCTATTTAAATGAGGAAGGTCTTGGTGTGTCCTCCCCAGGAACTAAAGAAATGCAGAGAAGCGATGGAGAAAGAGGTGCCAATCGAGGAGGGAACTTGGGTTAGTTCTAACTGTAAATTTTCTTGGCTGGTGTTGTAGCCAAAATCCTGAAGAACGAATGCTGCCAAACTAGAGCTGCTTTGCCAAGTTGGACTGTTCTCAGTGATGGGTGGGTGAGTGTTGGTCACCCTGCTGGCCACAACCCTGGACTTTAGCAGGGCTAACTTTGGCCTTTTCAAGCAATTGCTGGGGGAAATGCCGTGGGCAAGGCTGCCTGAAGGTAAAGGGGCCCAAGACAGCTGGGTGGCATTCGGGGATTGCTTCTTCCAAGCTCAGGAGCAGAGTTTCCCCACATGCAGGAAGTCAAGGAAGGGAGCCAGGAGACCTGCGTGGTTAAATAGGGATCTGTTGGGTATGCTCAAACAGAAGAGGTGAGTTTACAGGTCATGGAAGCAGGGGCTGGCCACTTCGGAGGAATATAAGGCTGCTGTTGGAGGATGTAGGAAGGCAGCTAGGATAGCCAAGGCCTCCTTAGAATTAAACCTGGCAAAAGGGGTCAAGGACAGAAAAAAGAGCTTTTTCAAATACATAGCAGATAAAACCAACAGCAGAGGCAATGCAGGCCCACTGAGGAATGGGGTGGGTGCCCTGGTGACAGAAGATACAGAGAAGGAGGGTTACTGAATGCCTTCTTTGTCTCTGCCTACTCTGCTGAAGGCTGTCCTGGGGAGCCCTGTACCCCTGAGACCCCGGATGAAGCCAGGTCAATGGAGGAGTTTGCTTTAGTCGATGAGGAGTGAGTCAGGGAGCAATTAAGTAGTCTGGACATCCATAAATCCATGGGTCCAGATGAGATGCACCCGCGGGTGCTGAGGGAGCTGGCTGAGGTCATTGCTGGACCACGCTCCATCATCTTTGCCAAGTCTTGGGAAACAGGACAGGTGCCCGAGGACTGGAAGAAAGCAAATGTCACTGCAGTCTTCAGAAAGGGCAATAAGGAGGACCCGGCATATTATAGACCGGTCAGCCTCACCTCCATCCCCGGGAAACCGATGGAACGACTTCTCCTCGGTGCCATCTCAAGGCATATCAGGGATAAGAGGGTCATTAGGGACAGTCAGCGTGGCTTCACCAAGGGTAAGTCATGCTTGACCAACCTCATAGCCTTTTATGAGAATGTAACGAGGTGGATCGATGATGGCAGAGCGGTGGATGTGGTCTACCTTGACTTCAGCAAAGTGTTTGACACAGTCTCCCACAGCATCCTAGTTGCTAAGTTGAGGAGGTGTGGTCTGGACAGTAGAGTAGTGAGGTGGGTTGCAAACTGGCTTATGGAGAGAAGCCAGAGAGTGGTGGTCAATGGTGCGGAGTCCAGTTGGAGGCCAGTATCTAGTGGAGTGCCTCAGGGGTCAGTACTGGGGCCAATATTATCCAATATATTCATTAACAATTTGGACGAGGGAATTGAGTGTACCATCAGCAAGTTTGCTGATGACACCAAGCTGGGAGGAGTGGCTGACACGCCAGAAGGCTGTGCTGCCATCCAGCGGGACCTGGACAGGCTGGAGAGTTGGGTGGGGAATAACCTGATGAAATTTAATGAGGGAAAGTGTAGAGTCCTTCATCTGGGCAGGAACAACCCCAGGTTCCAGTAGAGGCTGGGGAATGACCTATTAGAGAGCAGTGTAGGGGAAAGGGACCTGGGGGTCCTGGTGGACGACAGGATGACCATGAGCCAGCACTGGGCCCTTGTGGCCAGGAAGGCTAATGGCATCCTGGGGTGTATTAGAAGGGGGGTGATCAGTAGATCAAGAGAGGTTCTCCTTCCCCTCTACTCTGCCCTGATGAGACCCCATCTGGAGTATAGTGTCCAGTTCTGGGCCCCTCAGTTCCAGAAGGACAGGGAACTGCTGGAGAGAGTCTAGCGCAGGGCAACAAAGATGATTAAGGGAGTGGAGCATCTCCCCTATGAAGAAAGGCTGAGGGAGCTGGGTCTCTTTAGTTTGGAGAAGAGGAGACTATGGGGGGACCTTATTAATGTCTATAAGTATGTAAAAGGTGAGTGCCATGAGGATGGAGCCAGGCTCTTCTTGGTGGCAAACAATGATAGGACAAGGGGTAATGGGATCAAGCTGGAACACAAGAGGTTCCATTTAAATTTGAGAAGAAACTTCTTCTCGGTGAGGGTGATGGAGCACTGGAACAGGCTGCCCAGGGGGGTTGTGGAGTCTCCTTCCCTGGAGACATTCAAACCCGCCTGGACATGTTCCTGTGCGACCTCACCTAGGCGTTCCTGCTCTGGCCAGGGGGATTGGACTGAATGATCTTCTGAGGTCCCTTCCAATCCCAAACATACTGTTATACTGTGATCAGTGAAGCTACATTGTACCTGAAGGACTGAAGGGCATCAGAACCCACTGTAAAGCCCCATTTGGGATGTGTCAGTTGGGCTGGGGTACGGCCTGCATGTGAACAACTGTTTGACCTTGTAATTCTCTACTTTGCGCTCTGGCCTCTCTGCTCGGTCGGCACGGAATGGGTGCAAATGTTCTGTGAGAGCAACTTGAGGCCCGTGACGCCACTGCTGGGGTAGCGAAGGTGCCACCTGTTCTGGGGCAGTGATGGAGGCACCAGTGCTGGGACAGCGATGGAGGCCTCGGTAAACCCAGTAGTGATGCCACCCCCGCCGTTTCTCCCTCGGGCGACCATCCCCTGGAGCGATACCCTCTGTCCACATCCTCTCTTCGTGTCCGTTCCCAGCCCAGCTCAGCCGCCCTCGGGGTGGGCGTGGGCTGCGTTCACCCCCTCGCACCAGACAAATGACGCAGGCAAAGGTGCTGCAAAGCCAACACCCAATTGGTTTAATGAATGAAGCAAGCAAGCGGCATCTGAGAGGGGCTGGAGAGGGTGCGTGGGTGCAGGTCTCTGCCTCTACATCTCCTCTGGGTATGGGTGCCACAGGGACGGTGCTGGAGCGGTGGGTTAAGAGTGGCCGTACTGGTGGCTCTTTCCATGTCCATCTGCCTCTGTGCAAAAACCGGCAGATGCCTGTGCCATCGACAGAGTGTCCAGCTCCTCCGGGGCCAAGTTCTTCAGGCGCTGCCGCTGTGGCCGCTGCTGGGGTGTGATGGGCACCGAGTCCTCCTGCTCCTGAGCGTGGTGGGCGCAGCCATGAGGCCCCAGGGCCCAAGGGATGGTGGGGAGTGGGCGGGAGGCGCGGCAGCCACGGTGCCCGGGCAGCTGCTGCCACAGCCCCTGCGCTGGGATTGTCCCGGTGGGCACAGGCACAGCCAGCTCGGCTGCTGGGGTTTGGATCCCTGGTGTTCAGTCCTGTGTCCCCCGGTGGGTGCGTCCTGAACCCGGGTGCGGATGCTGCTCCTGTGGACGCCGGTCCCGGCGGCTGGTGGGGATGCCAGTGCTGTGGCTGTCAGCAGTGGGATGGGGTAGAGGTGGCGGTTGCAGTGCTGGTGGTACCAGGCCGGGGGGTCCTAGTTATGGAGCGGTGGTTCCCCTGGGTGACCGCGAGGTACCGGGCAGGGCCGTGGCCTCTTCTCCAGGGTTGGGGCCAGCAGAGTCGCCAGGTGGAGGTGGCGACGTAGCGCTTGGCGGTCCCGGGGCCAGTGCATGATGGGGCCGGGGGGGTTCCTGGTTGACAACTTCTGTGGCCAGATGGTCAAGCGAAGCCCCTGAAGTTGCTCTGTCAGAAGCTGCTCTTTCAGCTTGCCCTGATTTCTCTTCCTCGGATTTGCCCGCTTCGGTGGTTCCTCCGGCAACAGGCTCTGGCTCAGATGTGCTGGATGCAAAGTGCTTCCCCAGGCTCTCCGACACGGTCGCTGTAAGCTGCTTGACCACCAGTCCAATTTGCTGTGGATGGTGCAGAGAAGAGACCTCCGGAGGCTCTGCAGCTCTGAGCGCACCGGCTGCACCTTCGTGTCCCGGCTCAGGTTGGGAGGGGCTTTGGCCCTTGCCCAAAGCTGCATCCACTCTTAAGCGTCACCCCCATTTCATGGAGTTGTTTGCTCCTTTGGGTGGAAGTGGGCACGATGGTTTCTGAGGCTGCAGCAGCCGCTGTCGTCCACTTGCTCCCAGGACTCATCGAGCTCCCTGAGGCTGTTGGGGAAACGAAGGACATCAGGGATGGTGTCCTCGCTGTCCCCCAGCCCCACAGCCACCACTTGGTCCTTGGAGCAGCCGCCATCTGTCACGTACTCGAAGAGGTCCGGCGGCTGGCTCAGGATGGTGGGAGAGCTGGGGACACGGCTGGTGTCCTTGCCGTCCTCCAGCGCCGCCACCGCCACTCGCTCTCCGGGGCTGGTGTTCTCTGCCCTGTGCTCGGGGAGACTGGGGAGCTCGTTGAGGCAGGTGGTGGGTTTGGGGTGTCAGGGACATGAGGGTTGGTGTTCCCCATCCCCAGTGCCACCGCTGACTGCTTTGGGCAGGCGCCATGTCCCATGTACCCAGAGAGGTCAGGGAGCTCACGCAGGAAGCTGCACAGGGGCTGTTGTCGAGTGGGACCTGACACTGTGGCTGACAACCTGACCGCCTGGCTCGAAGCCACCATGGGCGGGGATGACGTCCCTGATGTCGCGGACAGTCCCGACCTGGCCTGCTCTATCTCCTGGCTTCTGCCTGCCACGCCATCAGCAGCTGGCGAGGGATCCTCTCTGTTGGGGGAAGCATAGAGGGGACATGGGGTGAGATCCTGGGGGGCAGGGGTGACCTGGAGGGCAGGAGCAGCAGGAGGAACAGGAGCTGCTGCTGCCCGGGCCATGTCTGTTGGTCAGTGTGGGCTTAGTTGGGGACAAACTGCCTCCGTCGCCACGGCCATGATTGCACCAGCATCAGCCTCAGTGTTGTGAGGGGTTGCGATTTCGCGGCACATCCTCCCATCTCAGTGATTTCCCTTCCTGCTGGTGATTGCCTGCCCTGGCCTGCCCTAAATGATTGTTTCCCATCCCAACCCTATTTCCCAGGAATGATTTCTCAGACCCACGATGGTTTCCTGTCATGATGGTCTCCTGTCCCCACGATTTCCATCCCAAGCGTGATTTTGGGGGTAGGTGGATTTCTTCAGCCCAATTAGTTGGAGTGAAGCGGGCCAGGAAGGAAAGTTGTTTCTTTTTCATCACCTAGAATTTTTTCTATCCAGTTTTTGGCATCAGGAGTAGTCTCTAGGGGCTAATTGGCTCATGTTCTCCTCAGTCCCACACGGTCATTTGCCCTGTGCACCCCACGTGCTGCTTTCCCTGCAAGCGGGCAGACAGGAGGAGGATTGCCAGCACGGAGGTTCTGGCTCCTCATGAAGAGCAGCCTGACAGAATTTCTCCTGGTGCCCAAAGTGCTTTGAGCCTGGTGATGAATCTCCCATCGCAGCCTGTGGAGCCCTTCACTGGTGCTAAACTGTGGCAGGGAAGCTCTGACACCTCTCCCAGAATGAGTCCTGGTCCATCACCTGGCTCAGCTGCAGCGAACAAACCGGATGAGGACAGGGGTTGGCGAGGAATGACGGTCAAGGGCGAGGAGGAGGACGGACGAGGAGAAGGAAGGGCGAGGATCAGGATGACGAGACGAACAGGCGAGGACGGGGTCGGATGAGGAGGAGGATGGATGAGGATCGGGACGGACGAGGATCGAGGTGGATGAGGATGGGGAGAAATCAGGTGAGTTCGCCTTCGAGTGCTCTGCTCGCAGTGGGAATCACTGGAGAGCGCAGGAAATCTGGCCGGACAGGCGGGCTGTCAGTGGCCAGATGGGCTTGGGGACAGCATGCGGTCGTCATGGCAATACGCGGTGACATCGCAGAGGCCTTGGGAGCCAGAATTTTCCAGAAGGTTTTCCACAGCTGTGTAGATGTGACTTGAATGAGAGCCTTGCTTCCTGCTGTTCATCCACACCGGCATGAAACCTAGTTTTGGTTTTCATGTTTTTCGCCCTTTTTATCCTGTTCCATAGAACTAATATACTTGGATCCTCGAGAACTTGGACGTTTCTCTCTTTGTTTCTAAGCTCATGGCATGGGGCTGGACTGGATGAGCTTTGCAGGTCCCTTCCACCCCAAACCATTCTGTGATTCTGTGACAGAATAAAAATAGTGGAGATGCGCAGGTACTCGGGCCGTGCAGGGTCAGGATGAGCAGGAGGTGGGAGCAGCGTTTGCTTGTCTGGGGCTGTGACTGATGCAGCTGGACGGAGCTTGTTTGGTGTACAGAGAAAGCTGGATTCATCGGGTGGCTTTCTCCTTACTATCATATCTCCTTTCCTAGAATTTTTCTATCCGTTTTTTTGCATCAGAAGCCCAGGTGCCAAAGCCGAGGCCGAGAGCACCAAACCCCCAACAGCGTCCGTTTGCAAACCAGTGGTGATGGTGAGATGGGGGTCCCCAAAAACAGCAACTCCTGCCCCTGCCAACACCCAGCTTGGCACGGCTTGCACCACAGCAAGGCTGGCGGCAGGCAGCGGGCAGCAGGCAGCGGGCAGCAGGCAGCGGGCAGCAGGAAAGCCCCAGGGGCTCTGCCAAAGGCAGCCGGGGTTTTCCACACAGCCCCATGCCCGTGGGGACAAGACGCCAGTCGGATTCTGGTGACAGGAGAGGGTAAAATAAAACTGGGGGCAGCAGAGCCGGCAGAGGCCGCGCAGGGGTGCTGGGGAACAGCAGGGGGCTCAGCATCCCACCCCGGCTCCTGTCGAGCAGCTGCTCCCGGAGCTGGAACCCCCTGGAAGCGGGGACACGGTTCTCCCACCGCCCCAGTTCTGCTGCTCCACGCGCCTGTGACCGGCGCCGCTGGGAAGGGTCTCGACCCAGCACCCTGCCCAGCGCCCACCCAGATCCCGCCAGGTGCCAGGAGCTGCTGCGGGGTCACATCCTGAGCAGGGAACAGGAATCTGGGGTCCCCCCTGCCCTGGCCAGGACCCCCACCTTCCGCAGGAGCCCTTGGTGCCCCTGGTTCTCCTGCCACCTCCGACACCTCCCGCCTGCTGGCCCTCACTGCCTTTAAAACAAATCGACCAAATAAACCTAATTTGGACTGTAACTATATTTTCTCAATCCGAGAGGAAGAGTCCTGCAGTCAATAAGCAGCAGAGTCCCCACGGGCTCCTGCTGCTGGGGAAGACTGGAGCCATTGCTATGCTAACAAGTGTATTAGCTAATGAAAACAGCACTTAAAATAATCACAATATTTCTTTATTTGCATGTAAAGATGACATAATAAAAGATAATTAGCAGCATGTGAAGCAGTTCTACTACTCAATTTTCTCAGTTTAGCTAATTAATTATCTTAGTAAAATGCATCATTATGGCTAATTTTAGAAAATCTAGCAGCTGCAAGGTCATAGTGGGAACAATTTCAATTTGTAATTGGAAGAAACATGAAAGTGAGTCAGATAATCTTTTATTAGATGATAATAATAATAATAATGAATCACATGGGTATGTATATTAAGTACTTTAAGAGGCAGAAAATGCACTGAATCATTTAATAACGAGCTTCCATCACGGGCTGTTGGGGGATCGCGGGGGCGCTCAGCCCTTGTCCCTGACGGGACGCGTGTCCCCGTGCCAGACCGGGGAGCCTCTGTGGGGCTGCGGGGGCTGCACCCGGCGCCCAGGTTGGGCCTGCCCACACCAGGGCCTGGACAGGACACGAGGCTGGGGACGCAGGGGACAAACCTCCCTCCCCGGGCCGGCCGGGGGCTGCCCTGGGCCCCTCTGCTCCCCCCGCGGCCTGCGCCGAGGGGCCGGGGCTGCAGGGTGGCCCAGCACGAGCCGGGAGGAAGAGCGTGAGCTGCTGGGGATGTTGGAGGTGACACGGGTGGCGCAGGTGGCGCAGGTGGCACAGACGGCATAGGTGGCACAGGTGGCCTGTGTGACAGGCATCAAAGCCCATTGGGGGGCTGGGGTCGAGAGGAGCCGGGGAGGGAGCCAGGACCCCTGTCCCGGTGCCCATCAGACCCCGTGCCGGCCCCGTTCCCCCATTCCCTGCTGGGGCTCTGCCCGGGGAGCACTTTGACCTCTGTAGGAAACAAGTATTTTGCAAATAGAATAGGCCCAGGCAGGATCTCTCAGCATAGCGTGTTTTAATAATGATTTTGCAAGACCGGGTGTTCTACCTGAAGCAGGCACACCGAATAGGGCAAAAAGACCCTGCTTATATGCCCCCAACATCCCAGCCACAATGTCCCTCCCCTATTCCCCACTGGTTGGTGCTTCAGGGTTTACAGGCTATCCCGACACACACAATACCTCTCCCCTTATCAGTCTATTTAAGATATAAATTCCTGGTACTTTGGCTACACTTCCCCCCAAAATTAATTTGTAAATACAGGTGTCAGTATGTATACAAGTATCAGTATATATTCCAGGAAGAGACGGTGTTTTACATTAACAATTCATAGTCCGATGTCTCTCAGTCCTTCCCCGCTCCTGGGGTCCGGCGCCAGGTCCTCAGTGATGTAAAAACAACAGTTTTTCGTTAAACGTCCCTTACAACCTCCCCAAAGCAGCTGTTCCCTGCAGCCGGGGAAGGTGGTGGCGGTGCCGATGCACCGTGGCTCCTCCAGTCCCAATGGCACCGGCTCCAGGGTAGCCCAGCAAACCATCCCCTCTGCCACTGGGGTGAACGAGGGGCAAAGCCACAGCATCGCCCTGGTCGAAAACCAGCGCTGAGACCCCCAGGATGCTCCTGGTGTCCATGGCAACGTGCTGCCCTCCTCCCTGATGCTGTGATGGGGCCTGTTGTCACAGTCATGACCCAGCTCACAACCCTGGGGTGCCCCGGTTGTCCCCACAGCCCTGAGGTGTCCTGACAATATGTCCCATAGACACTGCAGGGACACCAGCACAGCCCAGGGACATCCCAGCAGCAGTGATGTGGCCTGGGACAGTGCAGTGGCACCGACCTGGTCCAGGGATGCTCTGGCAACACCAGCACAGCACAGGCACACCCCATCAGCACCCACAGCCCAGGGACACCCCATCAGCACCGGCCTGGGGACACCCCATCAGCACCCACAGCCCAGGGACACCCTGTGGGCACCCATTGCCAAGGTGGGTGTGCTGGAGGACACCGCAGCCGCAGCTCAGCCCAGCTCCACCTTCAGCCTCTCAGCCCCTCCTGACACACTTGTTCACTGCCAGAGGCCAAATAATATTTTCTCAGCTTAAAGCAGTAACTAAATTGCATTTTACCCTGGAAAATTATTTGTAATGCAATTTGCCTCCATTTGTTGTCAAAATTAGCCGTGCTGCGGCAAGAAAAATGGGTGTTTTGGGCACCAGCATGCGGACTTTCTCCTGCTTCTGCTCAGCTCATGTATAGGAGCTGAGCTGATGAAGAGGGGGGTGAAGGGCACTGGGGATGAGATGTCTCCTCTGCACCCGCCATGGCAAAGCTCCCGGGCCCTCTGCTCACCCAGGCTGGGCAGGACGCGGGCTGGGGGACGTCTGTGAGCGTGGGGGACGTCTGTGAGTGTGGGGGACGTCTATGAGCATGGGGGACGTCTATGAGCGTGGGGGACATGTACAGGGTGCTGCCGCTGCTGTGCACCGCGTGGAGCAGCTCCCCTCAATTAGCAGCAAACTGGAAATTCCAGTTTCTGGCCATGGCAGAGGGTGCGACTGACCGTCCCTGGGCTGCTCCACGTTGCGGCCACTCCTGTCTCCAGCCCTGGATTTGTTACTCCTGCTTTTACAGCAATCACCTGGTGTGTTACAGCAGTTCCATGACTCTCTTTGGTGCCCGGGAGGAGCTTTAATAACAAAAACGGCACCCAAAGGGCTGTGAGCACTGGTCCCAGCCGGGTTGTCGCCCCCAGGGCAGCCGGTGGCGGAGGAGCCGGAGGAGCCTCTGAGCTCCTGGGCTGGCTGACAGCCGCTCTGGTCACCCCCACACACCCCCGGGGCTCTGCTGATGAAGAGGCACTTGCAACTCAGGACCCTTGAGCTCTCTGCTCCCCCGAGAGAGGCTGGACCCCCTCAACACCCTCCTCCGGGGGACCCTGGGCTGGGAGGGCACCCTCAGCCCCCCACCAGCCCCAGATCCTGCAGGGATCTCCCCCCGGGCAGGACAGCCGAGGTTTCCCAGCCCTGGGGAAAGGGATGGACCGCTCTGTCCAGCGCCCTCTGCCTCCCTTGTAGGGAAGAAGAAAGCATTAGGCCTCCAAAACCAACCCCAGCAAACCCTCTCTGCTACCGGCCCTGCGTTTTTGGACTGCAGAGAGATTTAAGTATCGCTAATTTCGGTGATTCTTCATAGATCAGTGTGGGACCTGTCCCAACCTTCCCTGGAAGCGACACGGCCAGGAGCAGGAGGCACCCGCTGAAGGTACCGAAGAGGGAACTGGCAGGAAAACCAACATTTGCTTTGCCCTGTTTGAGGTTTCTGGAATGGTTAGTTCAGCGTTTTTTTCCAGCTGACGTGTGGACAGCTCAGAAAGGGTCGAGAGCTGCTGTGAAGCGCCAGGGACGCACAGGACCCCTGCCCGGCACCCGCGAAAGCACCGAGACACACGGACAAGGTCCCGCCAGACCAGGCACCGCAGCCCTGAGCAGGGAGCCCGCATGGAGCTCGGTGGCCGGGGTGGTTCAGCTCACTGGCCGGAGGGCACCGACAAACCCACCCCACTGGCTTTCCTGAACCTTCCCCGATTGGCCTTTGCAGGACACGGGACCCTCCTGTGCTGCTGCCCAGCTCTTCTCCTCCCCTGAGAGAGAAGTCAAAGCCTTTATCCTCTGCACAGAAACCAGAGCTGTCACTGACACCCGCAGGATCCCGCTGCATTTTAACCGCGCGGCTTCACCGCGGCAGCTCTGTGTCCCGCTGGCAGCTGCACCGCGGGGGGACGCGCAGGACCGAGCTCCCCGAGCACCGCAGAACATCGGCGGCGCAGGAGCGCCAGGTCTCCCTTCAACAGCTGCCCACACACCGAGATGCACCGTGGTTCCCTCACACCTGCACTGGAGCGCGGTCGCAGCTGCAAATCACCGCCCGGCCCTTCCCTGGGAAACACCTCTGCTGGCTGACACCTTCAGCCAAAGGCACCGGAAAACACTGAAAACTGACAACAGCAAAGTTACTAGATAAGAATCTTTAAAATTTATTGGACTAACTGTGTTACATTCAATATTTGATGTGTTTCTCCTGGACAAAGAATTGGCATAAATACAAACAAGCCTTTGTGTGCCTTCCCTAGACAAATAAGAGATAAAGTACTAGAGACAAGGGAACATAGTTCACATCTTCATATTTACATTTTGCCTTTACTTTACAACTTAGCGCCAGGAATATTTACAGAAAAATACAATAAGAACAAGAAGACCATGTCTTGGCAACATACAGAAATTCATACAAATTGTGTATGATTTGAAGCATGTGATATCTGGCATTCTCATTTCCAGTTGCTCCTGCTATAACCCATGTGGAAAAGGTCTGTGTTTGCCTTCAAAGACATCACTCGATCACGCAATCATTAAATCACCTCGAATTCGTCTGCTGGATTGGAATTCAGTTCTCTGGGCTTTCTGGGCATGCAGAACCTCACAGGAAGGAACCGCACCTGCCGTGGGGAGCCTGACCCACAGGGAGCCCGACCCACAGAGAGCCCGACCCACAGAGAGCCCGGCCCATGGGGCAGCAGCGGAGCAGCCAGGGCGGCTCTTCCCCGGCTCCCACACCCAGTGCCGGCCACGCAAACACCCTGCGCCCCACGGCACCGTCCTTCCCAGCTCCTGTTTGCTGTAAGGCTCTAATGCCTTTTAAAAAGTACTTTTAAAGCAAAGCGGTTTTTAAAGGAGAGTCTTTACTAAGGTACTTCTATTAAGTTTCTGTCGTTTCCAGACTGTGTGTAACAAGGTGGCGACGGTCCCCCCTCTTTCTGCACTGTTCAAAGGATGCCGTTGTTACAGCCCAACCAAAAACCTGGACAGGAAGGTCTTAGGAAAAGAAAGTCCCTGTTTACTGATTATGTGACATCTGCGGCGCTGTCACCCGCAGAGTCCAGAGCCACGCGACGCACAGAGCGGCCGATCCTCGTCACCTCGGAGAACAGAACGCAAACCCACGGCAGCTGCCAAGCTGGAAACTCAACGTTCTGTGACGGAAAGAACTCTGGATTCCGGTCTAACCCTTCTCGCCATCACAACTGAAGTCACTCTCTAACGCTTTGGGGAAAATCCTCAAGGCTGTGCCCTGGACTAGTGGAAGCCATCAGTTTGGCCACCGGCTTAGACAGGACAAGGATGTCATTCCCAATTGGTGTTTTACACTTCAGGACCAAGTCAGAGGCCTCTCGGTGCACAGGGAGGGACACGGGGCTGCGCGGACACTCGCTGCTGCCGTGGCATCCGAACCGAGCAGGACGGCAGCACGTTTCTGTAACCACAACTTTTCTATACTAAACCACGGCTTTCTCAAAGGTTCACCTTTCCAGATAGCGAACGCCAGCGCTCACGGCCGGGTCATACACGAGCGTGTAACGCGTTAACCGGCCGGTTTGCAAACCCAACTGCCCCGGGATCAGCAGCACCAACGAGCCCCAAAGTCACCGTCTTTCCAGAGCCCCGAGAAGCCGCGTTGCTCTCAGGTTGTTACTGCTCACGGGGGTGTCACATCCATGTTGACGAACATGGAAATGGACCCCAGCCTCATCTTCAGCCCAGCACAGGCCGCCCCTTGGCCATCTTGGGCTCTGCAGAAAACACCCAGGGTTTCCCCAAGTGCACACCGACTGCACCCGAATGCCTGACAGAAGGATCTTCTGCAGCTCGCTGCTATACAGACCAATGACTTTGCAGATAACACAGGCTTAGCTACGGTACGTGGGTTGCGTTACGTTATTGAAGATGTGCAGACGTTGGGTTGCTCAGGATGTTTATTTTTGCACATGCATCGGTCATGCCTTTTAAATCAGCGGACTCAAGTGCGTTTGGCCATTGATTCGATCCAATAGGTACATACAAAACGTGGGTAAATTGAGTGTTCATGCGTTAAGCTGAGTTGGGCAGAGGAGTTCCGCTGTCCCACGCTCCCTTCGCAGCGCCCGCCGTCTGCTGCCCGGCCCAACGCGCTCACGCTGCCGCCGTCTGCTGTATGTGGGTTTGTTTTCCACTTGTGATTCATCTGGATCAAAACCCAGAGCTCACGAGCTGAGAGGCGAGTGTGCTCGTCCCCTGCAACAAGCACGTGTCACCTAGAACCCCTTTGGGTGACATCCGGGAAGTCCTTTCGCGTGTGTTTTTAGGGGCCTGTGTTGCCATTACCTCTCTGTGAAAAACCACACAACAAGACGGGAGCAGGGGTGTCCCTGGCAGGTCAGCTGCAATGGAACGAGGCTGTTTCAGGTCAGAAATGTTGCAAAAAGTAACTGAACTACCAGAATTAAATGACTGTCAGGTATCACCACAACACATACAGAACCACTTCTGGAATAACACGAGGAGCTCCCCACGTCCCTGCTGACGCTGGTTCCTGCCGATGGGTCAGCATCGCAACGCGAGCGCGGCTGCGCCGCACCTGGCACCCGCCAGCGCCCGCTGCAGCTTTTACACTCCCAGTATTGAACCTGCAGCTCTAAACAGCTTTTCCCTGCACGTCCTTCAGGTCCTGAACACACAAAATCCCCAATGTGAATGTGAAAGGCTCCCGAGCTGGGTGAGCGGGATCCACCGCTGCTGAGCGTCAGAACGCACAGCACCTTCAAAACTGTTCTAACTCACCACTCCAAAGGGGCTTTCACGCAACGGCAAGTTAATGGGGAAAAAGAAGAATCCTTGACTTGGCTTTTTGAGTTGTTTTATTCTGTTTAACAGGAGCTTCTGGAAAGTGTTGTAGAAACTGCAAAAACTGCTTAAGCTATAAATACCAGGCAAGAAGCAGCCCCAGAATCTCAGATTTCAATCCAATGGAAGGAAAGCAAGTGATGTTGATGCTTTTGATGGAAACGGTGAGTAGGTGATACAGACACTTCAAAATAAATTAAACAGTCACATAAGTTTTTCTTTAAATAATCAAGCTACTAAAATCAAATGTGACATTTTGCAACAGACCTGAAACTCCTCACCTTATTTTCATATAACCGAGAGCGCTGATCCAGCACCAACTTGTGTCAGAAAGTCAGGTAATCTCAGGTGTTGTTTGCTGCCAGCGGGACAGATCTCGTACGCAGAGGGACCCACTCCCAGCCACGCGGGAGCTGGAAAACACAGCCTCTTGGCTATGAATTCATGGCCTGATGTTTCCAAGCAATTTCCCTCCTCTTGTTTTTGGTTCCAAGCGGTGAAGGATCTTCTGTTGAGCTCTGAAGGGGGCCTGGAGATGTCCTCTGAGGTCCTGCAGGGATGGTCAGCGCTCTGGAACAGGAGATCCTGCTCCCTCTCCTTCCACACAGCACGATGTCTGAAGGCAGGTTTGTTTGTGTTTGGTTTTCCGTCCTCATACGCAGAGATGGCTTTGTTTTGATTGTTTTCCTCTCACAGAATGAGACACTTACAGTTCCTAATTAGCCTGGAGTAGATGACTGGGTGAAGAGATGATGCCGTTGGCATCCAGGAAGCCTGGAATTCAGTCATCTTGTGCGGGTAGGTGACTTAAGTCAATATCCCAGCTGCAATGTTTTGGATTCGTTCCTCATTCCTCCCACACGGTATCTGCTGACTTGCGCTAGAATGGGATTTCCTGAATTCCGGAGGGCTGAGGAGATTTGTTGTTGTTATTTCACTGTTTTCATTACTGTAGCCACCAAGCTCTGATCTAATTGTCCTGGGGGGATAACGACCTAGGGGTTGCAGTTCTTGAGCCCAACCTCCTGGAAAAGCGAGGTATAAAATTCCGGCTCCAGCTGCCTGTTCCGGTATTTATTGACAATGTCTGCTATTTTCTGTTTTCGGCGGACATGCGGGGGGTTGTATGAATCACTTTCCAGCCTCTTTCTGCGACAGATGTTTATTACCGTCTGCCTCACTAAAAAACCTGAAAGAGAAATCACATTTGAATCACGTTTCAATAAACGCAGGTTTGCAGCCCTTTGCTGGCTTCGCAGCTACAGACAATTTTGGGTTCTGTCCCATCCAGAAACCCGGGGTGATGGGCTTTATCCCATCCATTCCAAAATGAAACGCATGTGCCTCTAATGAAGTGCCCGTTAACCCTTTGCTGTTTCACAAGCACTTTCTCACAGGAACAGCATCTTCCTCATTTACAGGACTTGATTCCTGCCTGCACGTAAACCACATCTGCTGAACTTAGAGACTGAGATTCATTATATGAATAGTCCTGATGCAGCTGAAAACCGAGCCTAACTCTAGGAAAACACACCTGATCCATTTTCTCTACAAGCCGTTGCCATCAGCTAAATTCACAAATGTTACCTAAAGGCCCAGTCCAGCTTCAGTTTCCCCACCACCGAATTACATGTGCAAAACCCAGGACTGGAAAGCCACCCCCAACAGACCCCTACGATGTTGGTTTTATGGTTATGTACAAGATCCAAAGCGAACAAATGAACATCAGCTCTGTCCTGTGAATCGCTCGCACTGGAGTGAGATTTCCAGTTCCCGAGGCGCTGGCAGCACAGACACCGACAGGCCCAGGAACCCATCCAGGAGCACAGGCACAGAGCACACCGGACCCTGTCAGCACACGCCTGCATGGCAGGTTCAGTATTTTCATTGAACACAGCAGAAAATCCTCAATTGCTGTGGCTTTTAATTGCTCTCCAAAACACAAGGAACAAGCGTAGCGTGCCAGCACAGTCCAAAAATTCAGCAGTACCCTCTGGCAGGCACCCAGCACCAGCACCTTGGCTCCCAGAGCTAAATGTTAGGGTCACATTTCTGATTTATCTTATGTAAATTAATGGGCATTTACCTTTTTCTTCCACCATTACAAGTTCCAACCCTTCCTACACCTATTGCAATGGACCCTGCCGTGCGGTGCTCAGTGCTGACCACCTGCTCCCTCTGCTGTTCCTGCTACCACTGGAGCTGCAAAAGGCATCTTTTTATTATATTTGTTCTGCCATGCCCAATAGTTTTCCCAGTGAAAGATCCCAGACCGCGTATTTGGCAGATACATTATTGTTATCACTAAAAAAATCAAAGCATGAGTGTTCCTAAAAATCTTCAGCTTACCAAGAGCTCTCCTACTGACTATCATCCCATCCACCAGCGGGATGACCATGTTGAATTTCCCAGTTGCTCCCTGTAGTTTTATTCTGAATAAGCCAGTGTTTAAAGGATGGATGAAGATCACAGGAACTTCCTTCTCAGGAGTGGTGGATCTTAAGAGAAAAAACACAACTGTTAGATCAGTTTTATAGCACTGTTTTAATTAATATATAGGTGAAAAATGACCGCTCTGAGTGTTAAAAGCACATTAAAAAACGTCTTGTGGCTGAACCAGCGGGGCTCCTGTGCGCACCCTCTGGCCGTGTGCAGGGCTATGCCACCTGCTGTTTCTGTGATCTGCCACCTCCCAACGCACGCGGCATCACCCACCTCACAGGGAGCAAACGGGGGGGCGGCCAATCACAGACCGCAGAGAAAAATCACATCCTCTGTGCTTTAATTCATCTTTAAACTGCGGTGATGTGAAAAACCCTTCATTTTTTCAACTAAAAATAGATCTACTGAGGGAGCTCATCTGTCTTTAACAAGACTGCCTGGAGTTTCCAGGGTTGCCTTGAGAGCTGAAGAATGCAAATAATCCCAGTCCTGACCCCTGAAGTGCAGCATAAACTGCTGTCCCCGAGAGCCAAGGGAAGGAACTAAAATAAGAGCGGCCTTACCTTAGGGAAGCGCTGCTATTGGCTGTGGTTTCCACACCAGTGCTCGTCTCAGACACCAGGTCAGGGAGGGGAAAGTTTTCTGTAAGAAGAGGATGCACTGAATAAAGTTGATGTAACCAGGTTTCTGGGGCTCCTTTGTTTGTTTGGTTTGGCACAAAGAAAGGTTATTTATCAGTCAAAACCAAGCGGTCCTCAGGCACTTACACCATGGATGTTCTGGCAGTGCTAGTGATACACAGTGTTTGGTTTTAAGCTTAAGCACTCATGGGGTGCACAGACACCTCAGCCATCCTGCTCTCTACACATGAGGTAACACACCCCAGACCCCAATTCTCTCAATCCCAAAGGTCAAAATCTCCAGAGGAACAGGGAAAGCAGGAAGGAGGTGAAGCACTTCAATCACAAAAAGAGCTTTCAAGTTATTATTTCACAAGCATCCTGGCTATCCACCTGTAACCAGCCCAAGAGCAGTGCTGGGAATGTCAGCTGACACCAGCGCTCACATGGATGGTGCTGAGCCCTGCTCCACCAAACGTGGCACCATTCCTCACATCCAGGCTGGGGAGATCCTCACCATGAACTACAACTCTGCTGCCACGTGCTTGGTAACCAGTGACTGGATCATGAGGGTGCAGGAAGAGAAGAACTCAGCCCCCTGGAGGGGATGTGGCACTTCCCACGACCTTGTCTAGGGGCAGGAACCGAGATGTTGAGGGTCATTCACAAAGTGCAGTTCAGACAGGAGGACGGTGCCAACACCTCTTCCAACAGAAAGAGTATAAGGCCCATAAACACCTTTTGCCGTTGGAGCTGGGATGCCAAGAGCACACAAAAGCTGGAGCTGGCAGAGAGCACGGAGCAGCAGGGGAGTCCCTGGAGATGGAGCGTGGGCAGCTGGACAGGGCGAGAGCCCGGACTGCAGTGACAGCTTTTCCACTGTCCGGATTCACAGATGTTCCAGAAGCATGAGGCAAAAGCCAAGAACATAAAGAGCATAAGGCAAAGCCTCTGGCCTAGGAGCCACTTGCAAGAGCCACCCACCCCCAAACTCAGCTGCTGTGCTTACTGAGGCTCACAAACACATCTCTTTAGCTGCAGGCCCAGAGCTCCGGGAGGTTCCTCTGGCTGCTGAAAGAAGCAGCCAAGCAGAAACACGCATGTGTAGCACAGGTGCTGGCTCCGCAGTGAGCTGCCTTAGCTACCACCCATGAACGAAACGGGTCAGGGACACCAGTTTGGTAGCTGAAGTGGCCGAGGGGCTCCTGGAGCTCAGGAACACCCTCTGGGCCAATGTCAGATACAGAAATGATGCTGCGAAGTCAACATCCACCTCCTGATCCCAGTGAAGCTCTGAGGCATGTGCTTTGGACAAGGTGGTCTTCCTGAGAATTTACACTTCACGGGAGGCTTCCTCTTGATTGCTCCCACTCTGGCGGTTGCTTTCCTCTGGGAAGAGCTAAGGGCTTAATTAAGGTCCACTCTTACTGCCAGACTGGCAACCAGGATGAGAAATCAAAGGTAGAATGAAGTATCGGTTCCTGGTCAGTGTTAGAGACTCTGCTGGGCTTCGGCCATGGCTTGGAACCAGCACATGAGCAGCTCTTGGGGACACAGGGCTCCCCAAGCCCAGCAGGCAGCTGCCGCCACTGTCCATGCCACGGCCGGCAAAGCTGGGTCTCTCAGCTCAGCCAGGACCCAGCGACAGAGGGGAAACACCAAACTACGACACATGAAGCAGCATGAGGAGCAGGACCCAGCCTGGGCAAAGGCGCAGAAGGGAACCTGGACCGCAGAGCACGAAACGGGCACCCCGAGCACAGGATGAACCAGCCCTCCCGCAAGAGAGAACACAAAGAGTTTCAAAGGCTCCATCAAATCCAGTAGGATGACGGGCCCTTCAGCAGAGAAGCAGCAGGTGTCAGAAGTCATTTATTTTAAAGAACAGATCCACTCTGAGGAGACGGCAGCTCAAAACCAGGGGTGCACACCTGGCCTTGTGTGTTAAGCTTAAGGAGGTGAGACATGCTGGCATTTCACATGTACTGCCAGAGCTAAAACAATCCACAGACCTACATGTACACCCCAGGGACCACCCCTCCAACATCAAAGAACTGGTTTAGACCCTTCAAAGCATCGGTTACAGACATCAATAGGATCTCCATTTTACAGAGGAATGGAGCAGAGTTCTTCCTCTGGTTCCTGCCCGGTCGTTACTTTAGCGAACAATGAAAACTTCTACGCACCTATATCATCATAACGTTCCACCCAGACCACATACACTTTGGTTTCAGGTCCCATCGGTGGAATGGTCCGGCCCTGAGGCACCCTCTTGGATCTGGATGTAGGGCTGAGCTGTTTGAACACAAGAGCAGCATTTGCAAACGTCATGAGTGCAGTAACGCAGCCAACGAGCACTTCCACAGCTGCTCCTCAGTCTTTCCGATCTCAGACAGGTACAAGCTCTGCCAGCTCTTGAGACGGGGCAGCTACAGCGGAACTACCCCCTGAGAAACAGGAATCTGGGTCTCCACAATATTTATATTCCACAGAAATTAACATATCCAGTCTTTAAAAGGATAGTTTAAGTTTTTCTTAATGTTCTCAAAGATCTTAAATCAGTATCTAAATACACATTTGGAAGTGAACTCTACACAAGAAATAAGCAGCTGTAAAGCCTTTGCTAACGGTGACGGCAGTTCATGGTTTTCTGCTTTGCTGCCACACAAAAGCAGCTCCACATCGGATACTTCAGGCACAGCTGACATGCACTATTTTCAACTGGGTAGGTATGAAAAGCGGAACCAGTGTCTACCCGTCCTAAATTTCCAAGCACAGATCTGAGTCTGAATTACTTTGTAAACACTGCATATACGTTTTCCTGCATGCACTTCAAGATTCCAGTAGGCAGACTATCACTACTTAGCATTTTTAAGTTTTTTGTTTAATTAAGGTAACCTCGCCAACTCCTGCTGCAGGTGCAAATTCTGGCAGGACCAAAGCAGATGGTAAAGAGATGAATGGTGAGGAACAAGGAGCTCCAAATAGTAGGAAACCAAATCATATACCATCAAGGCCGTTTTTCAGTGCAAGTTTTGCCTTACCCGCTGGGAGGGATTGAGATTGTCTGCGTGACTGGGGAAGAGCTCGAGCGTCAGAGACTGCTGCTTCAGTATTCCTGGCAGGAGATCCATGTTGGAGTCGCTTTCTTGGTCAGAGACATTGCTTTCCAGTGAATCAGCTGTAAGCCAGAAGCACAAAGGTGGGTTTTGTCTTCTGCCAAAATCTTAAGCTGTCACCATATGCAAGGTTTGGAAAGTAAAAAAGGTTGTAAGGGCTTTGAAACCGAACACAGAGATTTATGGCCAAGTCCATACAGCACTCCAAAGCAGGAAGGGGATTCAGCAGCAGAACTGCCAGTTATCCCCGAAACAGACTGCGAGAAAGGGCTGCCTATGGGTTCAGAGCGCCCCATCCATGCCCTACGGAACGCAGTCTCCTCCTTCCTATGGCCATCATTTCCTCACAGCCCTTTTATTCCAGGGAACATCTGCACACTGGTTTGAGTGTGCAAAAGATGTCGTGAAGGATGCTGCTCAGCACACAGCAGCTGTGCACGTGCTGCTCCGTGTGCAAGGCGGGACAGGATGAGCAATGGTGATCCACACGGCCACCCTGACACACTCAGGGTAACGGCAACACCGCTGTGCAAACCCACACAGACACTGCCACTGAGACTGAGAGAAAGGGGCACAGGACAGATCCCACCTTAGGAAGGAGCCTAAGGATCAGCATGTTGTAATTTAAACACCAGTAGCTTTCTGACAAGGGTCTTGCTAAACACATAACTGGTTAGCTTGTTTAGGTTCTGCTGCTGAAAAAGCTCTCCAACACAAAAAATAAAGTTACTTTGGTTTTTGTAAACAGCTTGTACAAAGTGATCTTACTGAGGGACTCCACTGGTGACGGGACAACGAAAGCTATTTCCGTCAGGGCATCCGCATAATACAACACCTTCTTCTGCCCGTTGAAGATGCTGGCCCCGACATCTTCTGAAATAATTAGATCATCTGCAATGAACATAAAAGGAGAGTTTAGTCAAAAGGAAGCTCTACCCCTTTCCACACTGCCTCGGGGGAAGACTTCCATAGACAAGGTGCAATCAATCACACAAATCTCATTGTAAAATCAGAAGATTCACAGTCAAACCTCCTGGTTAACAACCATTCTCAGATAAACTTTGTTATCTGCAAGGAAACAGCATTGTGGCTTGGGAGAAGATTTATGTTGAACATATATCCATTGTGCTGCACACCCTATTTCCCTCGGACTGAGCAGCCTAGTACGCACGTCTGCCGCAAGAATTCATCCAGGAGCTATTTCTAACCATTCCCTCCAGCGGACTTCATTCAGTGAGTCATCGATACCCAGAGGATTCTAACATTTCAGTCGATTCCAGCATCCGAGCCAGTTTCTGCAGACTCTCCTCTATGAATTTACTTCTGCCAAGGACAGTTAGAAAAAGGCTTTTTGAATCCAACCCAAAGTGCCTTGTTCTCACCCTATTCATTCCCTCGGCACAGCTGGTCAGTGCATCAGGCCTTCGCAGTACAGAGGAAAAACAATTATCTGGTGCAGCAATGCTGCAAATAAAGTACAAACACCCCCTCCCCACACACACACACTGTCCTTCCCCAAACCACCGCCGGAAACACGAGCAAGGGCTGTAAGCCAAATGATTTCTCTGATCCAGTTTACAGAAGGGATCCTGGGATGGCTGCCTCAGCAAAGCCAGCGGAGCAGTGAAATCCAGCTCACAGGAGCCCCTGAGCCGTGCGCCACCCCCGGGAGCGCTCTGCACCCAGCCCACGGCTCTCGGGGAGCAGCGCCACGGCCCAACCCGGCTGTTCAAGAACTTCTGTGCTTTTGGAGGCGTGCAGGTGAACAAAACCAAAGTACGTGCCTGTGAATTTATCTTCATCATGTCACACTGAAAGCTACTCTAGAATCATAGAGTTATTCGGGTTGGAAAAGACCTTCAAGATCATTGAGTTCAACCATTAACCCAACAGTGCCAAGTGCACCTCTAATCCCTGTCCCCGAGAACCTCATGTCCGTCTGTCCAGCCCTCCGGGGATGGTGACTCCAGCACTGCCCTGGGGAGCCTGTTCCGATGCCCCACAGCCCTTTGGGGAAGAAATTGTTCCCCACATCCAACCTCAACCTCCCCTGATGCAACTTGAGGCCGTTTCCTCTGCTCCTGGCGCTTGTTCCTGGGGAGCAGAGCCCGACCCCCCTGGCTCCAAGCTCCTTTCAGGCAGTTCAGAGATCAGAAGGTCTCCCCTCAGCTCCTGTTCTCCAGCTGAACCCCCCAGGTCCCTCAGCCGCTCCCATCACACTTGTGCTCCAGCCCCTCACCAGCTCCGTTCCCTTCTCTCCACTCTCTCCAGCACCTCAAGCTCTTTCTTGGCGTGAGGGGCCCACAACTGCCCCCAGGATTCACGGTTTGGCCTCCCCAGGTCCCAGCACAGGGACGGTCACTGCCCTGGGCCCGCTGGCCACACCAGTGCTGGTACCAGCCAGGACACCAGGCTCATGAATAGGTTTTAAATCATCAGAGCCGTCCACAAGGAGAAAACGCATTTAACAAAATAAATAGCTCTAGTCATAGCGAAGATTGGAGGAGAAAACAAAGCCAGCAATCTCCACCAGTTGGTCCAAGCCCACTTCAAATCTACAATTTCAGGTTTTTAGCCATTGCTTGCTAAAGGTACAACCCCACTCATGGATTTTTCCACCAGCAGAACCAGATTAGAAGTAGCCCCCCCATCCCTGAATGCTTCTGTTCTTTCTTCCCCAAACTTGCTGAATTAATTCAACTATTTGGTGGATACAATCTAATCCAAATGGCTAACAAAAAGCCCACATTTAAACAAGTTGCTTCACTAATTCAGAGCACGGCCTTGCACACCGCCGCACGGACACGGCCCGGGAAGGGGAGGGCTCTGCTCCCAGTCTGACCCCGTTCTCACAGGAGAACCAAACCGAGACCTGGCCCGTTCCTAACCTGCCCTGACGTGTTCAGAGAAAGCCCTGGCTCTGTTCTCTTCACCTCCTGCCAGCATTTCCAGTTTTATTCTACACATGAACACAGAAGCCTTCAGCTGGCCACACTGAAGAGCGTTTCTGAAGCACAGGGAAGGGCAAGAGCGAGATCGCTGCTCCAGCAACTGCAGCACGAACGGTGCTGCGCCTGATGCCAGCACCACACCACAGACAATGGAGAAGCTGGACCGGCCTTGTCCAACGCCTCCGTGTGCCCACAGCAGGGGCTCTGAAGCTCACCAAGAAAGGCCTGACCCTTGCAGCAGTGACCACGCACCGCACTGAACCCTCATCTCAGGTAATCCCATTAAGTTGTTCAAGGCAGAAACGCAGCCGAGCTCCAGCTCAGCGCCCTGGGGCAGCGTTCCCTGCCCTGAGGATCATTTTGGTTGACAGAATGGGGAGAGCGCGGGGTACGACAAGCCCGGAGGAGGAGTTGCTCTAGTGGAAAAAAGCAGAGTAAATTAAGCAGGACAGAAGAGTGTGTGTGGGCTCCAAGCACCGTGACCTACAAACAGCAGCTTGTTTTCATTCCTTCCCACCAAGCACGAGCACAAGGTTCACTTATTAGCCAACATCTCATTTCATCTACTTACAGGACACTAAAAATCACACAGTATTTTAAGTCTATTTGCCAATATGCAGCACAATCTGTACCCATTTTCACCTGAATGCTGGTTTTGGATAATATATTAAAGACTCACCAAGTCTGCTAAAAACGTAGCACAGGGGTTTCTTGCTGAGGCTCCTTCCAATAACACACAGACATTAGATTTGCTCGCTTTGACTTGAAGCTTAATATTTACACATTCCTTTCTAGTAAACACTGGCGTTTATCAAAAAAAACCCAAGCAAATGCTTAGAAAGGTAACCAGGAGCAAGAAATTTCAAATTGTCTCCTAAAGGAGCTAAACATTTGAATTTAATATTACACCAGTTACTGTGCCTCACCTTGTTCAGGTCCCCCCTCGTCACCGCAGCTGTTGATGGACCAGCTGGTCGAGACGTGGCCAGTCCAGCCCGGGTGCTTCCCCACGTCAACCGACCAGCCCAGGGACAGCAGGAACTCCAGGAAGTGCGGCTGCACAATTCTGGAAGACTCCATGTTCTTCAGGATCTGAAACAACCAGCAGCACCCCGGTGGGTACAGGAGACTCCAGGAAGCAGCTCTCTTCCTCCCCCACTTTTTTAAATCCAAATTTTGTGGTTTTGCCCAAATACAGCTCATCAACAAGCCTGGAACCCCAGACTTTCTATACGGACGCTCCTCCCTGCCTCCCTGCATCCTCCCATTCTGCCTGGCAATGTCCTATTCGATCACCTTGTCGTTGCCAAAGCCTGTAAAATAGTTATCAAACTGCTAGAAATTAGAAACTAGATTTATCTACTCATCAGGGATAAACCACAGAACCGTTCGGTGCAGCATCTGCATTAGCACCAAACGTAACGTGAGAATTTTATAGGCAATTTTCACTACTAAACTGGGGTGAAATTTTAGGAGAAAGGTATTTTATCACTACTCACCTGTACACGACACGCAGTGATTTAAAGTCAGGTCTCACCACACGTTAAATTACAAAACAGATTTTGCAAAACCACGTCCAGCAGGATTGAGCACGCACTTTAATCAGATGTCACACTGCGCTGTTCACTTTGAACCTTAATCCTACTTCTTATAAAGATCTGGGATGTTTCCACATCCAAAGACGACTTTTATCCCATCGTGGCCAACCTGAGACCTTCACCAAATGGCACGAAGGTGACAGGGATGGTTTGTGATTTGGCCCAGCAGAACCACCGGGACTCGTGGAACAGTCAGTGCTGTGCAACACATCCCTCCTTTCTGGACCACGAGGGAATTTGTTCTGTGGCAGGGGCGTCTTTGCTCTCGGTTTGTGGGGAGCAGGACGCGGGGACGCGGGCTCCAGCGGGGCAGAAACTGCAGCAACACGTGCTGGGAGGAAAAGCTGCCAGACAGGAGGCTCCTCATATCCACGTGGCCCCAGCACCCCGTCCTAATGCCTCGTGCAATATTCAGCAGTGACCAGACATGCTACACTGAAATATTACTATTATCCTCATTACTGAGCACGCAGAAGTCACAGCTGTGCTTCCGAATGGATCGAGTGCAGTTTGGAAGGCAATTTCAGAAAATAGGCAAGCTCAGGCTTTATTCAACTATCTGGTTTTATACCTGAGACCATTCAAAATAAGAATTTATGGTAAAACAAGGACGAGGGGATATTCTCAAAGGACAGTTAATGACGTGAAGTATAATGATGCAAAAAGCGTTTGGGCGGTTTCATTACCCTGTATAAATAAATGCCATGAGACCCTTCTCAAAAGGCGGCCTAACGCAATCCCCAGCAGGCCAGACGCCACTACCATGGGCTGTGCAGCAGCAGATACAGCAGCTGTCACCTCTGCCCGGGACAGGAGCGCGGGGTCACCTCTGCGAGCTGATGTGGCGCGAACCGGCACACGCGGGCACGGCCCTGCCCAGAGCAGAGCCCGTCACAGCTGCGCTTCCATCTCCTCTCCCGTCAATACTGAAGACCAAACAGGACAGAAATGAGCCACCAGTCCTTCCACGGGCGGGAGCACTATCAGTATCTCCCTCAGCTCAGGTCCATGGAGACACGAGCTGAAAGGCTAAAAGATTTTATTAAATCTACACGGCAAAGCCCATGCTAATCGGGTTTCCAAAGGCAAGCAAGTTCTGCAGGACTAAGTAATCTCAGCTGTCTAAATCCATAAGAACATATGAGCATCAGATGGGAAAAAAGCATCCTGCTGGCTCAGCGAGGGCACAGCCCAGCTGGAGGGCAAACTGGTGGATCTTGTTGTGCAGCGACTTTGGAGATGGACGGACCGTGCACCGGCTGCTCTGAACGGCAGCTTGAAGAGTCCAACGGAACGATCCTGGTGTCAAGAACCAGCGAATTCCACGCAGAAGCAGAAGGCGCTGCGGTGTTCTGTCGACTGCACGTTCACAGTGACACCAGGAGATGGGACAATAATTTATTATGGAAGCTACACTTGTGGACTTCGCTATGAGAGTTGTGAATGGAATGAGGAGAAGGTACCATAGAAACAACCTTTGCTAACGAGCCCGCAAGCTGTCTTAGTGAGTTTCTCTCTAGGTCACAGTCTAAAGAAGTCATGATTTAGATTTGCACAAATTAACCTGATTAACCTAACTGCGTTTGAATGTAAGCAGTATCATGTAAAGACTTACAGTGCGATAATACTTTCTTACTTGCTTTCTGCAAGCTCCTTTAACACGTGTTTAATATTAGAATCAAACCAAACGACCTGGAACCAACTGCAACCTTCCCTGCAAGCTCAGTCAACAAAGCTGAACGGCATTTCTGATATGAATCTTTGAGCTCTACAAATAAGAACAATAAGGACAGAACAGATATCTTTAATACATACTCTCTCTCTAAAAATATATATTAAAAAGATGTGATAAAAATCCTAAATGTGGGTAATGTACTTCAACCTACAGAAAAGAGTTTGCGGTGACGTGTTACAGCTCACACTGTGAATGAACACAAAGCCCGGGCCCCCCGGTTCTGACGCTCCACTCATGAGCAACGGTGCTTTATTCACGTGAGGATCACTGAACACAAGACAATACAGGCTGCTTGGCACCCTCCACTCGCACTCACCTCCTGGCTCGTTTTCTGGCCCGCCTTCATGTAGAAAATGAACACGGTATCAAAAGGACGGCACGGCAGTAAATCCAAGTAGCCAAGGTCATCAAAAAACCCAGGAAGAGCAGAGTCAAGTGCAATCAGGTGAGGAGGTAGACGACTGTTAGCAGGTTCCTACGCAATACACAGAGTTCAACAGCTTAAACATCTTTCCTAACTGAAAAGGTCGCTGTAGCTTCAACAATAAGCCATTACAATATAAACAATCTCCCTTTTCTCCTAAGAGCAAAATCACACACAAATTCCTGATGCAATGTAACCCTGTTACTGCAAATGAGTAACAGTGAGCGCAACCGTTTGACAATTTGTTGCATTCTCCTCTCCTCATTAAATAAAAATGGTATTTTGCCAGCAAAACAGACATGACATTTTGCTTAAAAGCAGAGCCAGCTGCCACAACAAAAGCAGCAGCCACTTTCCAAATATCACAGCTATACACAGCCACATGCGTAGTTTCATATTAACTTATATACCAATATTAAGTACTTTTTAGACATCGTTTTTGCAAAAGCTCCATTGTCTTTGTTGATGGTTTTCTGGGAGGAAATGCAACAAATACAAGGAAGAACCCACAGGCAAGACGTCATATTTCAAATTAAGAATATGGATCACCTCTATAAACTGTTGTTATTTTAACTTTAAAAAGTACAACCAATGGCTACTCCTGAGTGTTTATATGTGATTAAACCACTTCAGCACAATCACAGCTGGAGCAAAACTTTTCAGGCAGCCGTGTTTCAGAAACAAAATACCACCCAAAACCTAATTGAAGTTGGGGGAATGATTTCAAGTGTGAACATGTGAATGCGACAGCTCACGTACCCACTGCAAAAATAAAGATACAGCCACCTATTCAGAGCGTGTTCAGCTCCAGGCATGGCCTCTCACAGCCCTGGAAGAGGGGAATCCAGCCCTTCACTTGATTAGACTGCAGCTTAACGGTAGCTGGAATTACACAGGAGATTCGCACAACACTAAGAAGTATCAGGTCACCTTCAATGCCTCTAGTGAGAGAAACCCGAAGTGAGAGAGGAACAGGCGCGCTGTCTGGAACTCCTGTGCCGGCGGCGGGGGCTTGCACTCCGTGACCGGGTCGGGAAAGCTCTTCTTCCGCCACTCCTCTTCACTCTTCTGATCGATGGAGGCCTCGAAAAGGATCTGCTGGGCCATGCCATTCCTCAGCATCTCGTGTCGCTCTTCGAGCTGAAAAACATAGCGTGACGTGCTGATTCCATCGAGATACGCTAAGAGAACAGCTTTGGTGTTTAGGGAAGCTGTAAGTCACATGTGCAGCAGCAGCTGCACCTTCACCATGTCCCCATGGTTTGCTAAAGCACCGGCAACAAGGCCTTGCAACGTTACAGAGCGAACGTCTGAACACCCCGTCTGCACGGGAGAGCTGTTGCCAACTTGTGTATGCAGTATCAGCTGCAGCTTCTCCCTTTAAGTGAACAGAAACTAAACCACACTTGGCACTGTGAAACTTTAAAATATGTTTGAGACACGAACCCCCCTCCTCCCCAGAAGGTCTCAAAAAACCCTTCCCTTCCATTTCCCCAGAAGCAGCAACAAAACGCAAGTCGTTGCTTCCTAGCAACACCAAGATCCCTGACAAAACACGCTGAGCAGCACCTCCCATCAAACACATCCAAGGCATCGTCCTCTTCCAGGAGGAGTGCACAGCTTGCATTAGTCTGCAGAGGTTATTATTGCATTAATATGAAACTAGTAAAGCTGAAGAGTAAAATTATTTACATTAGTGTATGATTCATGGACTGACAAAGACCCCCAGAACAAAATTCAGTCAGAGACTGATAGCTACTTACTTCCTCGTTCACAATTTCATGTAAATCGGGAATGCTCAAGTCAGCTTTCACAAATGGGATCTTGTCCACTTCTTCAGGGAAAGGGCGATGCTTCACACTGTATTTCAGCCCAACGTCATTTTTAGGGGCCGGTCGAGGTTCTGGCACGAAAGTCTGACGAAAAAGAGGGATAGCTTTTAAATTCAAGGCATCACGGCACTAGACAATGACAGACTGAACACACTCCCTCCCCCTTCACCACCAGAAGTACACCAATCCATCATTAAAAAACATTCACTAAGGACTTTAAACTAATAGACTTGTATTAAAAACGTGCCCGTAAATTTTGAGAGAGACACAGTTCTGCCCATTTTGGTGGCTGCACTCCTGAATATATGAACCCTGCTTACCATCGAGGCAGCTGCAAATTGCAATACAATGGCAAGCTAACACGGCTACATCTTATTTTCTGCTCATTCTAATGGTACTGAGCAAAAGCTCCAAGTGCTCGAGAAGCCTCGGTTTTAACCCTGCTGACTACGATGACCACAAGAAGCCAAGGTGAGAAGCCCTGGAACAGAACAGCAGCGATGCCGCGGGTCAGGAGCGAGATGAACCCAGGGAATACAGAAAGGGCTCATGTAATGTATTGTAATGTAATTTGGATGTTGTTACTACATTATGGTCTAAATTGTTAGTCTGTAATTCAACACTTGAAGTTACCAATGAAAGCCACAAAAGATCTAGGTGCATGTTTGCAGGTGCAGAAGGTCCAACCAAGCAAGACCTTTAATGACATCTTGAGTGCTGCTTTATAAATGTCTTTACTAACAATCATGCTTCAAAAGGGCAAATCTGTTAAAGGTATAGAATGCTTTTAAATCGGAGAAGTCCCCATAAAGCTGGTCAGCACGGCTCCCGGGCTGCCCAGAGACCACTTCACCCAGCGGGAGCAGCACAGCTGAGGCTCACGGGCCCTCACTGCAGACACAGGATTATTCCCTTTATTGTACCGAGGGGCACGGGAAGAGTTCAAAGATTTGCAGAAGTTCACAAACAGACAGAAATGTTGATAACACAAGGACATGCTCCACTAGTCAACTGCAATAAGAGATTTCACTATAAAATAGATCGGGATATTTCTCCTCCACTGTTCCTCTCCAGAGCTCACTTAGATAACCATTTTTTCACAGCAGGTTTGCAGCCTTCTTTGCAACGTTGGGCTTTCCAGCTTGAATCGCTGTTCCCTCTGCAGCATCTCACTCTGCACCTCCAGACTGCGCTCCCTCTGCTGCAAGGGCTTTGTCTGACGTCCCAAAATCAGCGTCACCACTCGTGCCTACTCACCAAATGCACCATTCGTGGTCCCTGCACCTCAGAAGATGCTTTCAGAAAAAAAGGAGAATGCCCCCTCCCCTTAAACAAGTCTAGGAGAGAACAGCACTTTCACAGCCTGTATTTCATATTAATCACAAGTTGTAAAGAGTCACCAGAGATGTGTCACATTACCTACAGCTAACGGCCCCGTGGCTCAGCCTTAATGTAAAATCACCAGCTCTGTGGGGCTGTCTCACATGAGTGGAATTTCTGCTGAACATCTCTAAGTTAAAGATTTCTTTACGGGCTTTGATAGAGACCTTTTGATTTGCTTTAGCTCCTCTTGGTAAAAGACAGAGTTGCTGGGCCCATGCAAATCTTCCAGATGTCCCACGGATCAAAACAGTGACCGAGGGGAAAGAGTCATCTGCAAAGCACATGGGTGAAGAGAATAACACATCGTCATAAATTGCAAACAGTTCACTGTGCAATAATTTAACCAGAAAGAACGCAGGCATGATGGCAGAGGTGTTGTTCTCAAGGTTAATTCCTCCCTGACCCCAAAGACAACTCCTGGTGTGGAGCAAGTAGCGCTGCTCTCTGCAGCAGGAGCTGCTGCTCTGGGCTCTGTTCGCTAACCGCCAACTTAGTTTCACCATTAAACGTAACTTTCATCTAAATTCATGCAGTTTCTCTCCAATTTATCTCCAGGAAATAAAAAAAGATCGTCTGGCCACTGCGTGTTCTGGTAAGACCCCATGGGGACACACTTTGCATGATCCTTCCACGACCTTCTGTAAAGGTCCCACACAATAACAGACACAACAGCGGAAGGACAAGAGATAATGGCCAAGCTAAGACAGGGGAAGGTTCTGACTTCATATCGTGGCAAGTTTTTCCCTGCAAGGAGCAGGGACACAGCAGCTGCCCTCACAGGTTTTTGAGGCCTCCTCAGACAATGTCAGGCTGTGCTGTCCTGGTCTGAATTCCGTGCTGACCTTGTTCACACCAGGAGGGTCAGCTGCAGGCTCCTGAGCTGCTTTAACCTGCACAATGAGGGTTTTAACACTGCAGTCTTGAGACTGAAAAGGCCACTGATATCAGCCACCTCAGAAGAGGGATCATCACACCTCTACAGTTCTTCTTTTCAAATCATTTATATTTATCTTTCTAACCAGAGGAAGAAGGAATTGAGAAGTATGAACTTACTCTGCTCATTCCCTAGAGGCTGCTCCAACATCGCCAGGATGACGCTGTTATCCAAAACGAAGTAACGGAAGCTATGCTTGTTTATGGTAGGTAGACGAGAGTATTTAATTAACGTGGTTTCGTTCACCAAGCTGCAAGGAGACGCGGGGCCACTGGGAGAGGGAAATGCTCCAAGCAACTGCATAATACTGCAAGTGAGAAAAACGTTGGAGTTAGGACAGGTTAAGAAGACAAACTGTTCCACCCTAGCACAGACCTTCACTCATGCTCTTCATTTCTGTCTTGATGTAGCAGTTACCCTACCAGCAGTTTGTGTTAAAACCAGTAACTCCAGAATAACAGACATGAAAACCTACAAAGAAGAGCACTCTGTCTACAGAATGATACATAAAGATATATAGATGCTTTAAAGCATGAAAATCTGTACCCTTCCACAGCTTTTTTAATGTTCATTCTTGTAAGATTATGGATGACTGGAGATAATCACCCATAGTTTTAGCCCACTCTTCTATCAGCAAGCAAAGCAGACACGGCAGATGCGCTGGTTATGATTGTCCTTATGTTCTCCAAGCACAGATTACGGTAACTTAAAACCATTTAAGACAGACCCAGGGTCAGAGCAGCGTGACCACCATGGATGGGAACTGGGAGAACTCCAGGGGTGGCCCAACAGCACCAACCTGCTCGGAGCCACGGCCTCGGGGGGCTCCTGCACGTACCGATTTAGATCATCCCACATTGTACGGGATCCACCCAATACTATTAGAAACTGAACTTTTCTATGGCAGGAAACAATGAGACTTGTCCTGTGTCAGAGTGAAGATCACACAATCTAACTCGGGACTTCACCCTAAACACCACCATCCAGATCACAAATAAGGGTTGAAGTCCTCCTCACACACTTTTCCGCTTTACCCTGAGAACAGATAATTTCATCTCTCTAAATGAAAACAGGCACTTTTAGGCAACAAAAAAGGTTTGTCCAAAAGTTCCAACAAGTAGTTGTTTTCACCCTGGAAATCACACAGTTGTTTTTACTAACGGTAAAGATTATAACGATTTTATTGTAAAGCAGAGCAAAAAAGAAAGCAGCTACTGCCTTTTGCAAAACATATTTATCCTGCCCATCCTCAATCTGTCCTGTCTACCACCATGCTGTTCATCTATAAACAGTGCTCTGCAGCTTCTCTGGAGCAAATCTCCATTTTCCTCCCTGTTTCCCCTCCCAACCCACACATTATCTGTTACTGCATTTCCTGCAGAACCTCTCCAATATGTTAAGCAAACCCAACGCTGTGGGCAGAACAACACCCCATCCTGCAGCAGCTTCTCCCTGCTGCACCACACGGGAGACGGCGACTATCGGTCCCCCCAGCAAGGCGGGGATGGGACAACCTGTGGGGCTGAGGATCGGGGGAATGAAGAGACAGGATGAGCAGGTCAAGGGGCAGCGGGAGGGAGCTGCTGTGTGCAGGGGGCTCAGAGCAGAGCAGCGGGGCTGCAGAGCGCTGGGCTGTGCTCCCCAGGGAAGATGCTGGTGGGGGGACAATGCAATCACAGTGGAGCATCTCCCGTGTGAGGAAAGGCTGAGGGAGCTGGGGCTCTGGAGCTGGAGAAGAGGAGACTGAGGGGGGACTCATTCCTGGGGATCAATATGGAAAGGGGCAGTGTCAGGAGGATGGAGCCAGGCTCTTCTGGGTGACAACAGTGACAGGACAAGGGGCAATGGGTGCAAACTGGAACACAGGAGGTTCCACTCAAATTTGAGAAGAACCTTCTTCCTGGTGAGGGTGGCAGAGCCTGGCCCAGGCTGCCCAGGGAGGTTGTGGAGTCTCCTTCTCTGCAGACGTTCAAACCCGCCTGGACCCCTTCCTGTGGAACCTCAGCTGGGTGTTCCTGCTCCATGGGGGGATTGCACTGGATGAGCTTTCCAGGTCCCTTCCAACCCCTGGCACCCTGTGATCTGTGAACACCTGGGACAGCAGGGGGAGGCAGCTCAGGCAGAGCACACAGCAACCCTGCCCAACGGGCACAACGCAGGGAGCCTCTGGCTGACTTTTCAAATGCTCTTGCTACAGCACAGAGATCTCACCAGCTGGGAACCCCTAATTAAAACGCTCAGACAAGGCAATGCCAAGCAGTTAACGCACTCTGACAAATCCCATACCATGTTAGGGTAGCTTCAGCAGCATCCTTCACTCTCATGGATGCAGGGTTGGGCTCCTTATCTCCTTTGTACTTCACCTCCTGTTCGCTGTTCTTGGATTTACTTCCCGAAATGCCCAGCTCCACAATCTCCAGCACCTCTTTCAAACAATCCTAAAACACAAGAGGAACCACCTTAAAGCAGAAGCACTTTGATAAATGTCTTCAAGACCTCAGCTGGAGAGTGATACACCATGGATTGAAACAAAGGACTGCTGGTAATATGAGCTCGGAAATAAATGCAGAAGATCATTCTAATAGACAGTGTTAGAACAAGATCACGTTTGCTGTAGGAGCAATATTTTCTTCATCTACAGATGTCTACTTATGTTTGTATTCTAATGGTCCAAAGTGCTCTGAATAAATACATACAGACTGCATATTCCATTACATATGATTACATATGTACAAAATTGCCAAGAGGACTGAGAATGCAACTGAAAACCAAACATATTTAAAGAGATGGTAAATGCAATTCTGAGACTCTCTGCAGAACTTTTAATTAAGCGCATTAAGAATGAACTCATCTGGAAAATCTCAAGGAATCCTTTTCCAAATCTTTTGCTTGCCAACAGCTGCCAGAAGTAAAATATATCATGGTATCTACTTCATCAAGAGAAACAATAATGGTAATTCTAAAAGCACACAGCAACAGCAGATCTGTTCCAGGAGAGGCCAGCGCTCAGCACAGCTGCAGCTGTGACTCACAAGTGTTGCTCCTCACTAAACCATTTGCTGAAAATATCTGGATTGCAATAGCAAAGGTTCAAATCTTACGCTTGAGCTATAGAAGAACAAGGAAAGCGTTCTCATGAATAAATAACTGGCTAAAATTGGAGCACAAGGGGTTGGTTTTTACCACCAGACACCAGGCAGGGTTCTACACCTTGGCCTGTGTCCTTCCTTATATTCAGAACTGACGCAGAAAATTGGTGAAGAGGAAGATTAAAGTTGAGATGCAAACACCAACTGTGAAGAATTACAGGAGTTCACAGCACTGGCTACTGAAACAGCAGCTGAAATTCAAAGCAAATATAAGGTGACACCCCTGGAAAATTGCAATTCTCATACCTGTGAATGCACTGAAAGGTTCCCAGCTGGCTATCACAACTTGGAATGAGCTACTAAGTGTCCAGTATGCACTACACACAGCGTGCAACACTATCTCGACATGCAGTGATAGTCAAAATAAAAGAAACTAACGGAAGGAAATAAAGCATTATGGAACTGAGTAAAGCCATGCGGTGCCACATCCAGGGAAAGCACCTTGTCCTGGTCACCTGCTGCCACGCCCGCGCCCCAAAGTGCACGCAGAAAGCACCTTTACTGAAAGTCCACACTGAGGGTTTGCAATTTGCGTTTTAAAAAATACACATATTTTTATCTACGCCATCGAAAAGACATAAACAAAATATACAGATATTGAAAACATGTTCTATATAAAACTATGTTAAAATATTCTATAATATATATTAATATGCATTGTATATCAAAATAGGGAAAGATCTCTGAGCTGTCTCCAGGAGGCCAACAATGAAGAGAAGCACTGTGTTCGGGTGTTGAACAGAGCACAGAAGGCTGTTGGAAACACGCATCTCTCACTTCCTGCGCTGTTCAAGCTTCCCGGCAAACTCCATCTTGGGCTCAGCTACTGAACTGAGCCTTGCTCGGTTTCTAGAGCTCTGGTTTCTTGGTGAAACGCTGCGATTATAAAGATATTTGCATCAAAGGAATTCTGTTACGTCTAGGAAATGTTTTAGTCAGGTAAGAGCTGAGGAATAAGAAGAGACATTACTTTTGGCTAACTATAATATACATAGGCCATTAGTTCCCATATTTCTCTTTTCAATTTCTTGGGTTTTTTTTCTGGTTTTCTCCTTTTTCCAGTTTCACAAAGCAAAAAGAAAGATTGAGACATTCTTAGCAGCATGAAAGGCCATTTTAAAGCCAAAAGTGTTCTTGGCGAATAAAGAGTAGAAATCAAAATTCAAAACTACTTTGCATGGAGCCCGGTTTTGAACTTCCTATAAACTTTTGAGAACTAACCAACTGCATCAAGGACAGGTTGGGCACAAAAAGCACCACAATCTATCGGGCAGACGCCGACCTTCTCGTCCAGCATGTCGGGGTGCTCGGTGAGCCAGACGCAGAGGCACTGGAAGGCGGCAACGATCATGGAGTGCAGGTCGCGGGAGTGCAGCGGGGCCGGGCGGCTGCACTGGTACACGATGTAGCTGCACACGGAGCTGATGGCTCTCTTGCGATCCGAGGAGTCCACCACCACCTTCACCTGCGCACAGCAAACAAGAGAGCTCCACAGGAATCTTCCAGAGAAGAAACAGTTTGAAAAAGCATTTTTCAACGCAGTTTTAAGAAATAGGAATAAATGGCTGAGTGCTTTTAGGATTACAGCTTCAAAGCTGTGGGTAAAAGTATTTAACAGTGATGGGTATTGAAACTTTAAGGGAAGAATCACCGCATTGAGGTGCCACTACGTTGCATGGTTTGGTTTCCAAGAGCAAGAGTGGTACCAATATAGTTGGGTAAGAAACTAAGTGCTGAATAAATCAGTATTTGAAACTTATTTTGAGTAAATACCTCTCTCCTTCAGCCCTACCAACCCATTCTGTACCTCTGAGAATCCCTCACTGCTGAGTCTCCATTCCACGGGGCTTCATTCTGCTCACATAACTTTCCACTATGCATATTTCACAGAATCCCAGAATGTCAGGAGTTGGAAGGGACCTGGAAAGCTCATCCGGTGCAATCCCCCCATGGAGCAGGAACACCCAGCTGAGGTTCCACAGGAAGGGGTCCAGGCGGGTTTGAATGTCTGCAGAGAAGGAGACTCCACAACCTCCCTGGGCAGCCTGGGCCAGGCTCTGCCACCCTCACCATCAAGAAGTTTCTTCTCCTCTTTCAGTGGAACCTCCTGTGTTCCAGTTTGCACCCATTGCCCCTTGCCCAGGAATGAGTCCCCCCTCAGTCTCCTCTTCTCCAGCTCCAGAGCCCCAGCTCCCTCAGCCTTTCCTCACACGGGAGATGCTCCACTCCCTTCAGCATCTTTGTTGCCCTATATTTCATCAGCACAGGAACTTTCACCAGTGAAAAAGGGACAGAAAACTCATCCTCAAACAAAAACCAGCAAAAACCCCCATAACCCCCGCCAGGACTCATTGCAAAACCGCCTCAGCTTCTCTCCCAACTCAGGGCTTCAGGGCACCAGGCTCAGAGCAGAGGCCGAGTGAAGAGCCTGGTACAGAGACATGAGGACCTACATTATAAAACTAAAGAACTGAATTTCTCTTCTGTTTTCTTCCCAGCCTGTGACTTTGCACAGGAACAGTCAGTTTTCCTCCTCTGCCCATGCCATATAAAGCTTTACTCATGAGGGTGCACCCTTATCCCAGTATGACAGTGGTTGGTCTTGCTGGTGCCACCAGCAGCTGTTCTCCAAAAAGGGGGGTGAAGGTAGCGTTACCTTCAGAAGCGTAAGATCTACAGCAGAGTCCCCTCCAGATGAGCCTACGAAAAGCAGGTTGGTGAACCAGCACTCTTGCAGGAAACAGGATTTTCCAGTTTACCAAGTCCCACTGGTAAACGGGACTTGGTAAATGCTGGTGCTGAAGCAGGGCAGCCCCTGAGCTGGGAAGGGCTTTGGGACCTGTCACCTCCAAAGGTGAAAGCAGAATCGGTTCTCCACTCACCGCTCTGCAGCAAGAGGTGATCTCTTCCTACCCTCTTTGTTAGGAAGGAAAAAGATATCCAAGATACCCCAGAGGAAGAATTACTTCAGTTGCATGAGAATATACTAAGATGATGATATTTAATATTAACCTAGGTAGGCATTTGAAAAGATAATATATTTTCTCCTTCCTGTCTCATTGCAAGTCAAGAGCAAAAAAACCAACCAACCAAACACAAAAAAGCCACAAAACCCCAACCAACCCACCAACCCCTGGCTTAACCACATAAGCTGCAGGAACCCCTGGTTCCGTACGACATTCTGTAAGATGCAATAACCATACGTTAACTCATCACACAACACTTTCAAACGCCTCCTCCAGTTCATGCTGCTGCAGTAATAAATAAATAAGCGCCCAGCTCAACACGGCTCTGTGCTGACTCAACGCCCTAAAAAATGCCTGAGACACACACGTTTCAGAGAGATCTGTCAAGGTCCTGGGGGAATGTGACGGGAAATGCTCAACGGTCATTCCAGGTCATGGTGGCTGCTGTAAATACACGGGACTTTTGCTTAAGAAAATCATGAAATGCAGCTTGGGGACAAGAGGCCTTAAGCAGAAAAGGGCATTTTATTTCTCAACAAAAAAAGCCCTTCCCCATCTAGTAGCTTTGAGTTCAGCTGCTGAATCAAGATAAGCTCTGAAGAAGTAACGCCTTCATATTAGAAATACACTATGATTTTCTAAGCTCAAAAAGCTATTTCCAATATGAGATGGAAGGGGAAAATCAAGCACAACCCTTGGAAAAAGGGCAATTAAGTAGTTTAATACCCTGGCGTATTTGCAATCTGCCAACTAAGAGCAGGAAAATCTCTTGGTTTTAAGCCTTATTCCACACCAAACAAACCAGCACAGCAAAGCTCTGAGAAATGGTTCACATGGGCTTGAAATCCAACGGCCCAGGCCCCTGCGCTGCCACTGGAAGCTTAGTGCCAAGTTTCTCCTCAACTCTGCAACCTCACATGGCAGATGGATCGCCTGCAGTGCAAAACCAGAAGCCCAGAACAGATGGGAATCCATGAGAAAAGGCAGGAGCCACCTGCCTAGTGCAACAAGAGCAGAGAGAGTTCAGTGCAGCCACCAAGATGCTGAAGGGAGTGGAGCATCTCCCGTGTGAGGAAAGGCTGAGGGAGCTGGGGCTCTGGAGCTGGAGAAGAGGAGACTGAGGGGGGACTCATTCATGGGGATCAATATGGAAAGGGGGAGTGTCAGGAGGATGGAGCCAGGCTCTTCTCAGTGACAACCAGTGACAGGACAAGGGGCAATGGATGCAAACTGGAACACAGGAGGTTCCACTCAAATTTGAGAAGAACCTTCTTCCTGGTGAGGGTGGCAGAGCCTGGCCCAGGCTGCCCAGGGAGGTTGTGGAGTCTCCTTCTCTGCAGACATTCAAACCCGCCTGGACCCCTTCCTGTGGAACCTCAGCTGGGTGTTCCTGCTCCACGGGGGGATTGCACTGGATGAGCTTTCCAGGTCCCTTCCAACCCCTGACATTCTGGGATCCTGTAACAGAGCCACGTGTCTCTGAACAAACCACCCTGAGCTTTATGTGGAGCCAACAGCCAGTGACAGGGCCCATGTCACAGGAGCCACAGAGCATTTACACGAGGATGCTGGAGTATAAAAGTACAAACCCAGATACAGCCACCTGCTCGCTGGCATGACTTTCACCCAACCAGGACTATGACCACCCTTGAAGAAAAGGCCAGAGCACACAAACTGTCACCTCTCACCTTGGCCAGTCCGGACAGAAGCTCCAGCGCGGCCAGAGAGATGCTCATGTCCTGTCTCCACTGCGAGTTGAGTCTCTGGGTGACCAGGTGGATGCTGCGGATCAGCAGCCCGGCAGCTGTATCTGTATGAAGAGCTAGAATATAACCCCACACCGCACCGCAGGGAGGGAAAACAACCACGCGTTAGTGACAAGAGGCAAAGCACAGGCACAAGGCAAAGCAGCCACAATACACACGTTAAATCAAACCATAGACAACCCCGAATCTACAGATTGGGCTGGCTAACTCCCTTATAGACACCACCAGACATCTCACAAATACATTCAGGCTAGCTTATCTTTTTAAAAGACATTTTGGACAATCCCAGCTCTTGCTATTGTACTTCAATTGCTGTTAAGTCTTGTACGCTCAGAAAAACTTCGGCATTGAAAATGTATATTAAACATTAGTACTTGTATATTTAGGCATCAGTAACGAACTAATAGAGCTTGTGTAACTTCAGATATCCATGCCAGAAGTTACTCATCCTTTCTAAATCCACTGTTTATCACAAGTTGTACTAGTTAGGTAAATGTAGATAATTAAAGAATCAGGTCTGGAGAAAAAAAAAGACGCAATTATTTCCAGACCTTTAATTTCTCTGAGCCTCTAGCTCAAAATTACAAACAGAAAGTGTTTTAGTATCAGTTGTTCTCATTTCAAAACACTAGGAACACAAATACTATTCACACTTGTTAAGTAGGCAAATTAATTCCAAAAATGAAAACTGCTAAATGACTGGTTATAGAGCCACGAGAACCATGACAGCTCAGGTATATCCTTCCAAAACTTCAATCTTCATGTTTAACACTCGAGAACTAAGGTCAGTGTTACACTAGTAGCATTCAACTGTCTGCTGCAGTTAAAGAGTAAAAACAGCCCATCTTTTTCCAATTCTTTCTTGTTTGAAGCATCCAGCAGAAACACATGAATTCTTTTCATAAATTTCTTCCAGCCTTACCTTCTGTGCATAGGAAATTTAAAGAATCCAATAAAATTAATACATCACAAAAATACCTTTCAAGTCATGCCATGGTTCAAAGACTCAATACGTCAAATATTTAAAAGATGATTTTTTTAACCTTACAAATGAATATTTTTGCAAGCACTTGTCAATGAAAACTCATATGAATTAAAACAATTCAGATGGTGTGCTTCAACCTAATATTTTAATATTTTCAAACAAACCCTGTAGGGTAACCAACAACATGCTTATGTGAGTCACTAGAATACACTAAAATCTTCCCTGATAATCTCCAGCCTCTCCTTAGTTAAAGAAGTAGAGAAAAAGTCCCCACAGTTTTGGTTGGCGAGAACAGAGTTGTCAACCCAGGCTACAACATGACAAAGGTGACGTGTTCTCATATTCACCTGGCCAAGATCAGTTAAACTGATGAAGGCCAAAGGAGTCAGTAAATTCCAGGATCTCGACATCTGGCTGGTTTCCCACACACAGATTTAGAAGAACACGGATTTTATTACAAAGACACAGTACAAGACATAGCAAACTAAAGTTAATTACTAAATTATCTTGTAGTAACAAATGCCACATCACAAGCATTCTGCTTACTTGCTCTGCAAAACCAGGAATCCCTCAAACGCTCTTTAAATATAGTTTAGGAAAAGGTGCTGCAGAAGTCACGTAAGCATTTGGAATGCTACCAAAATGAATGAAGCAATTAATCCCCACTTAGTGCACATTTATCCCGCTATTGTTCATGAAAACCAAGTGTCTTGAAGACATAAGCTAAAGTAAAGAAGTTTGCAAACACCTTTTACATTCTTATTTTTAAAATGTTAACAGAGTCCTTTAGTAGGATTAAAAACCAACCAATCACCTACAGGGCGTGCGTGAGCACAAAGGCAATGAACAAAGGGGCTACGCACCCCGGGTTCAGACCTCCACACACATTAATTAGCGTGTTAGCCAGAACTGAACAGAAGAAACGCGCAAGACGTCACCCTGGCACATCGTGGGGGTTTTTTCAGAAGCACTGTCCTTACCATAGTCCCTCAGAAGCGCTTGTGCCGGCCTCTCGCTGTCGGGCGTTGTGGGCTCCGTGCTGCCCCCACTCGCGGTGCTGATGCCACTGTTAGTGCGGCTGTGGCTTTTGAACAGGTTATTTTCACCACCGTTCTGCAAATTCAAAGTCAGTTTTGAGCGATGAGACTGTTTTTGTGAGACCTGGACAGGCTGGAGAGTTGGGCAGGGAAAAATTTAATGAAATATAACAAGGGATATAGATACAACCTGGGGTTGTATCTGGGCAGGAACAACCCCAGGTTCCAGTGTAAGTTGGGGAATGACCTATTAGAGAGCAGTGTAGGGGAAAGGGACCTGGGGGTCCTGGGGACAGCAGGGTGACCATGAGCCAGCACTGGGCCCTTGTGGCCAGGAAGGCCAATGGTACCTGGGGTGGGTTAGAAGGGGGTGGTCAGTAGGTCAGAGAGGTTCTCCTGCCCCTCTGCTCTGCCCTGGGGAGACCACACCTGGAATATTGTGTCCAGTTGTGGCCCCTCAGCTCCAAAAGGACAGGGAACTGCTGGAGAGAGTCCAGCGCAGCCACCAAGATGCTGAAGGGAGTGGAGCATCTCCCGTGTGAGGAAAGGCTGAGGGAGCTGGGGCTCTGGAGCTGGAGAAGAGGAGACTGAGGGGGGACTCATTCCTGGGGATCAATATGGAAAGGGGCAGTGTCAGGAGGACGGAGCCAGGCTCTTCTGGGTGACAACCAGTGACAGGACAAGGGGTAATGGGTGCAAACTGGAACACAGGAGGTTCCACTGAAAGAGGAGAAGAAACTTCTTGATGGTGAGGGTGGCAGAGCCTGGCCCAGGCTGCCCAGGGAGGTTGTGGAGTCTCCTTCTGTGCAGACATTCAAACCCGCCTGGACACCTTCCTGTGGAACCTCAGCTGGGTGTTCCTGCTCCATGGGGGGATTGCACTGGATGAGCTTTCCAGGTCCCTTCAACCCCTGACATTCTGGGATTCTGTGAGTTCCCTATACCAGAGGATCTTCTCGGGTACAACGATCAAAGGTCAAGATGCTGACTGAGCACCTCTCTACAGTAGATAATATTAGTAGAGTATTCTTTCTGAAGTGGGAACTTCAGAAACAAAAAACACTTACTGTTTCCATCTGACAGCCGATGGCTTCTAACAGTGCTGAATCTTGAACAATATTTAACATTGCACCTGAAGAATCAGATATAAGAAGGTAACTAAGGACCGTGGTAGAATATTCACCGCTAAAATTTGCAAAGAAGCACTGAAGGTCTAACAGACAGGATCACCATCCTGTTCTACAAAAGCTCTTATAAAATGTGTTATAAAACAGGATTTGCTTCGGGTTTAGCCATGTGAAGCAGATGAGAGCCGAGAGAGTGCGTTTTCAGCTATTTTCAAAATGCTTTGAACATAGTTTTTTAATATTCCCCAGTTCATAAGGATTTTGGTTTCACAGAAGGCCTGGAATCGTTCCTTGTCTCCCATCAGACTGTGCTCATTTACAAAGTCAGGCTACATTTTTGATATCTACTGATTCTGCGTATAAAATAACGGTATTTGTTAGACAGCTGCGTAGTCCAGATCCATCTCAAGGGTTACACAGTGCTGGCCTTGGCCCCTTCTCCACTTTGGCCATTAGAAGCCAAAAGGCAGCTGGTGACTAGAAACAAAACCATATTTTCAAGTCTTAATGAACTATCAGTACATAGAACAACCCGGTGGAAGATCAAGTGAATAACGTCTGGTCCATTCAGCCCTTAAGACACCAGCGCAAGGGACCGCGCTTGCTCTCATACTGACGTGGCCAGTGAAAAGAACACCCAAACCATGGTAACATGAGGAGTTTTACTTTTATAAAGATATTTCTGCCTGCCCCTGCCCCACAAAAAAAAAAAAAAAAAAGGGCTAATTTTTGTATAATAATCTGTAGGTTTACAGAGCAAATTAAAAATTGTTTTCATTTTAATGCGGCTAAAACATAAAACCAATTTTCTAAGAGAGGAGGCCAAATCCTAACGTGAGGTGAAATTGTTTCCCCCTGGAAGTCACCCCCAGCCTCTCGCCGTCTGTGCTTTGTTTTCCAGCAGCGCCCAAAACACTGTAAAGAAAAAGCTGAGGCTCCAAGGGCAGGAGGAGCCAACCCTATGGCCCCAGCCCAGGCAGCACGCAGGGAACTCTTCTGTCTCAGGAGAGACAACGACACCCAAGTGTAAGACACCGTTAATTAAAATTGCAGGTTCATTCTGGGTGCTGCAGTGAACCAGTGTCACCCCAGGAAAGTAGCAGCAAGGACACAGTGCCAGGAATTCAAACTTTCAGCTGCCCTCCCTTGCCCAGCAAGGAATGTTTGGGAAAACACCACTTGCTATATGAAGGCAAACGCACCTCTCGCTGCCAAACATTTAGCGAACAGCTAGGAACCGGGATTTGGTTGAGAAGCTGGTGGCACGTGTGAGAATCTCTGGTTAACTGGAGACTTGTGAATCCTCTCCAGCCAAAACGTCACATATGGAAAAGGGGTTTAGCAACAGGAATATGGGGAGATGGTCTGGTACGGACCATCATGGAAACAGGAATGGGAAACAGCATCTTCCCAGCTCGCCGAGGAGGGTGCAGGATGCTTGGGTGGGATTAACCGCCTGTCACCCTGCGGCCACACTTGGAAACCTGGATATCCGCACCCCTTCACCAGCACTGCCTGCAAATAATCCTTCCTTCACATCATCCTCTAGTCTTCCACTGGTCAGGGAATTATTTCAGCCCCTGCAAGGAAACTCCCCGAATTCTGCAGCCTGGATTGGTTTCCCTGCACGTTCTCCCAGCGCCAGCGTGTCTGTGTCCTCTTAAACACACACAAGGCCAGTGCTATTGTAATTACTGAAGGACAAGAACACCATAATGTGGAAAAAGGCACTTCTAAAGACAGAAAAATAAGGGAGAATAAAAGCCAAGCACATTTTTTACTTGTCTAAAAAGATATTTTACTTGACAGATTATGCACTATTCAGGTTATTGGCTTCCACTTACTGAGTATTCAGAATAATCTTAACACACTCATCACCTCAAAGAACAGCTTGTTACCGAAGTACGAGGCATCTCCAGACTCTATTCCGAAGCCTTTGTCTGAGGATTTACACAGTGCTAAACAAATGTCAGCCGTATTTAGCCCGTGCTGGACCACTGGTCAGCCAGTATCTGTCTCTAGGCTATGCCAGAAACTAAAATGCTGCCTGAACCTCATTACTCAAAAATCCTTCCTAATATTAAATCTCTTTTTTTTCCTGTTTCCATCCCTACTTACAACTGACCTTTCCTGCTACAATGTACTTTACTTTCCTAGTACTACTCCACATTCATAAAAAGAGAGATTACTTTAACAAAAAAGTGAGATTTTCAAGATGCTTTTGTAACATGATTATACAAATGATAACCTGCCAGGAACTTGCAATCAACACTTTCCTAATAACTCATATTATTCCAGGACAGATTAAGACAGACAATTCTATAACACAGTTCATAAATTAAAAAGTTGAACTAACCTAGTATCATTTGAGTGTTGTTGGGATCTGTTTCCGTCTGCAGAGCTCCTATAAGTATATTCACAAGCCTCAGCTTCAAGGAGAGGAAGGTTACTGGTTTATCATACGTTGAGCTGTCATCATTGCTGAATTTCCCTTCCAGGACAACCTGAAGGAAAATCACATTTACTTCAGTATCAGAGAGCACAGCAGCGCGGTTTCAGAGCCGATAGCCACAGCACACATTGCTCCCACAGGCTTTGCTATGAGAGACAAACACAACGCCAAAGCCAAACCACAGGTCACCAAATCCCACTCCCAACCAACCAGGAACACAAAAACGGAAACCCGAAACAAGCGGTGAGTTTACTACCTCAGACTTTATGGTTCCAAAATGATGAGGGAGAGGTAACAAGGACAGTAAGATGTGAATCGAAGCTCTTCTTAGCTCTGTGGGGTTTACATAGATTTTAAACTTTGAGAGTTCTCTGCAAATCAAAGCGTCATACAGTTAATCAACTTTTCACGGGAATTTGGAGTCAAATTTAGTTAAATATACAGCTACCCAGAGGTCTTAAACAATTTGTGGTATACAATGTAGCTGTTCTTCTGGGCTCAGGAATCTTCTTCTTTTCTTTCCTTTTTAACAGCAGCAATAACACAACGACTTAGGGCACAAACCATCACTTGCTAAGGATTCTGTACCCCATACAAAAGCAATGAGCTGATGAAAGCATTATTAATATACTGCACCTTCAAAGCAGGAAGTTTCGGTCTCAAACCCACCCAGGATTATCAGAGATCCCCAGAACACGCTCGTGCACGCGTTACACACAACACCAGCTGCTTAGCTAACAGATCCAACTGTTTTTCTGTAGCCACCAGCAAATTCTGCTTACAAGATCTATCCAAAAGAAGCAGCGGCTCAGACCAAAGCCCAGAAGATAAACACCTTATGCATAACTTTAAAATTAAATGGAGCACCAAGGCATAAAACATATGTTGAAGGCAGCAGTAGTGTTAAGTTCATTAACAAAATGTCCAGAAATCTATAAAGCTCTGACAAGTGAGGTCACATCCTCTGGTTTAAGAACTAAAGTATTGATTTTTCTATTTAACGACGTGTAAGATTACTCTCTTAATGAAGTCATTAATGGCTGTTGCTGTGGTGAATATCCTGTGAAATTTTACTTAAAAATCAGTAGGTGTTCAACATATTTGAGCTAAATCACTCCTTCTCCCTATTCTTATAAATACTGCTTTCCATCAGTGAATATGTAGATAAGACAACTCACATATTTAATTTAAAATAAAAGCACCATTGCTTTAAAAAAATGGCATTAAATTAAATTGAAAATTAGAGCTTCTGAGGTGCCGCTGTTATCACCATCAAATACATACACACTATGGGGTCCACACCGCAGATTTTCTTCAGCGAAATTACTCAGGAATGACAGAAACCCCACAAGATAAACACCTCCCCACACTTCTGACAATGTTTATATGGAAATAGCAATTTACCTGTCCGGTAAAATGGTTTCAAGAGCCGAAATGAAATAAGGAACCACGACATCAATCCCTTTCAGGTCACAGCAGAACAACGGGGGGGAGTTGAGAATAACGCTGGCAAGAACGGGGTGGCAAACGAAATCCGCTATCTGCAAACCCTGAATTAAAAGCATGTAAAATCTGACAAAGAAAGATGAGGTTAAATTATTTGCACACAAAAAGCATCAGCATCCCACATGAATAAGAATGTGCAGACACTATTTGACCTTTCCTATATAACACAGAGGAAGTTTCAAAATCGGAGCTAGGGTATGTTTAAGGAACATCCTCTTGCCAATTACTTTAGCACCCAAGCAGCTGAACAAAGCCCCTCACAAACCACGGGTATTGCACGTGAGAAGCCGGTGCAGCAGTTCTGGACGGCTCCGGTGGGCCCAGCAGGGCCTGCACCACAGGGCTCCCAGCGAGACTGGGCCCAGACTTCGATTTGAACTCCCCAACACCAGGCTTGCAAACACAGGAATCTCACTGCCTGGGTAAGGGAAACACAAACTATCCACAGAGAAAACACCGCAACATGCAAGAAATTAAAATAGTTCTGTCTTCTGGAAGTTTTGATGCCACCTGAGACAAATGGACCTGGGCAGTTTGAGAGGGTCAGGGCCTCAAGCTGGGTCTCTGCCTCTGGCCTTTGCTATTTCACTTTTTAACACTAATTTGATGATAGGCAAGACTGCCTTTTCATTAGAAACAAAACTGAAACCAGAGGTCATTCAGAACACAACTGTTTTAAATAAAACAGTTCCATTTGTGGATTTCTAAATTTAAAGGGGGGGAAAAGAACCCCACACCACAAACACAATCCATCCCAGTGTTGTGGTGTATGACAATGTAAGACCCTTCATGGTCTAATAAAGTGTACATAGTCTTACGTCTGCACACTTATTTTTTTCATCTGAACAATATTCAGTGACAAATAAAATAAAACAAACCAACCAGCACGCAAGAGGCAAGGAAGCACCAACAAGACACCTTTCCTTCCAGCCGGGAGGCACTTTAAGTGATTTCCCCTCAGCTGGAACGTGAAGAACACCCGATGAAAACCAGCGCTGCGAGGGGACACAAGGAAACCCCGCTCGGTTTAGCGGGAACCCCACCTGCAGGCCAACGCGGTTGTTCTGAACCGGCAGCACAACGCAACAGCACCCAGCTGCCGCCTGAACCCCGCACCGCCGCTGCAAAACCGAGAATCAACGCGCACCACACAGTCACACCAATAAAGCAACTGGAAGATGGGTCAGTACCGGGATAGGTAAGCTGGTAATATTTCCTCCCCAGTCTTCTTGCTACAAAATATCCTACACAGTGTCCCGCACGCCTCTGCCCTTCCCGCTTCATAGTTGTCCGGGAATTCGCTGGCATCGAAGGTGGGGTTGGAAGCCATGGTGTCCGTGGACATTTGCGATCCCTTCCGGCGGAACTCCACACTGGCTTGAGTTGCTATAGCTGGGAAGAGAACAGAAAAACAGCGTTTCACGGTGTTTGTTAACGTACGTCATAGGCTCATGGGATCCTGGACACAAAGATCAAGTCAAATTTAGTAGTCATCATAAAGCTGTTAGTTCACTATATTTAAGTCAGTGCCTCTGTTTAGAAAGTCTTTGTGGGTGTAACTAACTTTTTTCTTTGTAAGGACAACAAATGACCTTCACATTCTCGAGCCTGCCCCAATTGTCTGCTGGGAGGAGTTCACTTATATCCAATATTAGAATCATTTAATAGAATCATTTCAGTTGGCAGAGACCTTCAGGATCATCGAGTCCAACCATAACCTAACCTAACTCTGGCACTAACCCATGTCCCAAGAACCTCATCTAAACGCCTTTTAAACCCCTCCAGGGATGGTGACTCCACCACTGCCCTGGGCAGCCTGTTCAATGCCCCACAGCCCTTTGGGGAAGAAATTGTTCCCCACATCCAACCTCAACCTCCCCTGGCGCAACTTGAGGCCGTTTCCTCTGCTCCTGGTGCTTGTTCCTGGGGAGCAGAGCCCGACGCCCCTGGCTCCAAGCTCCTTTCAGGCAGTTCAGAGATCAGAAGGTCTCCCCTCAGCTCCTGTTCTCCAGCTGAACCCCCCAGATCCCTCAGCCGCTCCCATCACACTTGTGCTCCAGCCTCTCCTCACTCCATTCCCTCTCTGGAGGACAAGGATCTCCCCTCATCTAGTTCTCATCTCCAGAAAAACAAAGTACCACCTTGCCTTGCTGCCTTAAAATACCAAAATAACATTTAGACAGTGCCACTACTGTGACTTCCAAGCAAGTCCTTCATTTTCAGCTGGTCAACTAACCTGTGACGCTGCTCTGAACACCAAACCACTTTGATCCAATTTTGTTGTATAAACGTACTTATTAAAAAAATAATCGTAAAAGTCTAAGACCTCATTTCAGAAAGAGAAGTCTGCTGAAACCCACTCTCCTGATCTGGTCCCTCTCTCCTCCTGCGACACTGAAATTGCCCAATAAATGCAAGGCCAGGCCGGCCTGTCCTGCCCGCCCGCAGGAGGCTCCAGGGCGCCCGGTGTCACCTGAAGAGGACGGGACCCTGCCCAGCTTTGTGCTCCTGGCCCATGCAGCTGAATTCACGTCTTTCTAGAGAGTTTCTGGTCCCCCTTTTGCACATCAGTGTGATGTGCACACGACGCGGGAGGCCGCTCGCTTTGCTGGCTTCGGCCTTCCTTCCGCGATGGCACCAAAAAAAGGATACATTGCTCTCAATGTGATTTGGTTGGTTGGTTTTTTTCCTTGGGCAACCTCACTCTTGGATAAGTAACAGCAGAAAGATCAGGTTCCCTCTTATTTTTAGCTAAGACTTACAAAACCAAAGAGCAGATAACGTGTGCTCCTAACAGAATCATACCAGAGAACCTCCGCTACCTCAAGGCTGGGACGCTGGGGAACATCAGGTTCACAGTCTTGCAAACAAAAGCCCATTAATGCTTCAATAGTTAACGCTTGTTAATTTATGGATAGGGTTTTTTTTTGTTTGTTTCATTTTTTTAAACAAATCTTCAAATATCTACTCTTAATTTTTTGTCTTTGAATTTGTAGTTTAACCCACTGTTACCTTGCAAATTTTCATGACATAAGTAGCAAATAAGCACAAATCTTTATGCATCTTCCCATGAGCCCTTTTTTTGGCCTAAATAAGCTAGCCAGCAATATATTGTAGTTGGAAAAAAACACTACATGCACAATGCATACAAATCAAACACTAGGTCTGTAAAATAAGCTTTAAGTAAAAAAAACATGGTTAGTGCAAAGTCCTGAAACTCATGACATGATCACAGACTAAAGTACAGAAAAGATGGGACTGATTCAGGCAGATTAATTTGCTTTTGCCAACAATCCTCCCCATTCAAAAACACACACAAAAAAAATCACTTGTCTTTTTCAAGGAAAAGTGCAAAAGCTACAAAAGACAATGAGAATGAGTTTACAAATAAAAGATGGGATTATGGAAAAAGAAAAGCATGACCGCAATTAAGGAAAAGCTACTGGTTCCTACTTACAAGACTTATAAGAAAGAAGAATTTGGATAAAAGATGCTGCAAGATAATAGAAATAAAATGGAAACAAATCAAAGGACAGCAGTAATTATAAAATACTTTTAAGATGGTGAAATCGTAATATAAGTTAAGAAGCTTTTAGCTTTTTTAAAAATAGATTAAAAGCTTTATGATACAGCAAGCTCATTAAACACACAGGAAATTGGCATTCAGGTCCAAAATTATGGTTCTGAAAATACCATGCAAAACAACGAACAAAAAGTTACAAAATACTATTAAGATTTAGAGCTGGTCATATCAATGCACGTCATTTCTTTCAATAGATGTATTAACCCTTCCCAGCTCAAGTACCTGCCCCACGCTGCACTGTGCTGGATGGTGACTGGGGTGTCTCAAAGGGGACGGTCACTGACCCGTGGGGCTGTCCCAGCCGTGACCGGGATGTCTCACAGAGGATGGTCACTCACCCATGGTCTTCCCACAGCAAAGCCAAACCCCCAGCTCCTGAGGGTACCGCAGCTCTATCATCCCTGCCCCACAGTGCTCCCGCCTGCAACCCCGGGCACAGCCCTGACCGCCAGCTCCACCAACAGCCTCCCAAAGCAGAAATGAAAGGCAGAACACTCCCCAAAACACCAACATCTGAAAAACAGTCTCCAGAGAGCAGAGGGGAGACTCCAGCAGGCAGGTTCCAGGCGGGAACACCACCACCCGCAGAGCTGCTGAACGTGCAGGGCCTGTGACCGAGCTGCTCACCATGTCCCAGTTTGCATTCACAGAAACTTTATTTGGGACCTCAAGTTGCCAACGGGAAAAGCTCCGCGGCAGATCTTGGCACATGGGGGTTTTCCTGAGGCAAGGAAAGGCCAGGACAGAGCTGGGCTGCAGGGGAGGGGGCTGCTGAGGAGAAGCTGGATCCAGGTGAAGTCTGCAGAGGACCCAGAGCCAAACAGCCAAAAACTCCCCCACCTGCATTCACAGAGGTGAAGGGGGGCAATGCAGAATGGAACCTCACAAGGAGAAGGACCAGCAGGACGAGGAGACTTTCCCCCAAAGCTCTTTCCCCAGGCTCTTTAGGAAGGACAGGATGGGCTGTCACCCTCTATGACCAGCTGGAGCGTGCAGAGCTCCCCGTGGGGACGGGTGGGGAACCTTCCATACCCAAAGGGGACCTACAAGAAAGCTGGAGAGGGACTTTTTACAAGGGTGTGTAGCAATAGGACATAGGGTAAGGGCTTTAAACTGAAGAAGTTCTTCCTCATGAGGTGTGAGCCCTGGCACAGGGTGCCCAGAGCAGCTCTGGATCCCCAGTCCTGAGTGTCCAGGGCAGGGCTGGACAGGCTCTGAGCAACCTGGGCTGCTGGAAGGTGTCCCTGCCCAAACCATTCTATAATGATTCTATGATTAATATCAATGACAGTAGAGCCAGAAGAGATTGGGTAAAACTAAGTCCCAAGACCCTCCCACTGCCAAGAGCACGTGGGTGACACCAGTCACACTCCTCAGCTCTACAGCACAGACGGCTGGCGGGCTTGCATCAGCTTAGATTCAGTTGCTGAAATGCTGGCCCAAGGTATGAATGAGTTTCTCCCAAGTCTCCCAAGCAGCAGCAGCACGCACCAGCGGCCAGGCTTGTCTAACGGAAACACGTCCTGTCGAGGAAATTAGCACATGAGCACACCCCCCAGAGCTCTCATATTCAGAGCTAACTTCATCAAAGCTTCATAACAAAGCTCTTATGAAGGTGTTTTCTCAAGTACCAATCACAAGGAGCTATTTATGCCACACTAACAGCTGAATAAATACCATGCAGCCATCTAATTCTAAAGACTGCATGAGCAGGATCCAGCTCCTTTCAAGCCAACTATGCGATTATGAACAGATAATTTTTCCTCTCTCACCACAATACAGAGTAAATGTTCATTAGCTGCCTGCTATAAAGCCATAAAAGCTTCATCATTCAGGTCTCAGTGCAGAAACTAAAACCTGATACAGGACACTCGAGGCAAAAAAGCATTACACCAATGATGGTAAGATCGCTGTTTTGCTTCAGAATCCAAACAACACAAGACAGTCTCGAAGGATGGGGCTCAAGGGGCAAACAGGAACACTCTTTCCAGGTGACAAACCCCAGCAGTACCTGGCCGTACACAGATGACCTCCAGCTAGTCTTGTGGGAGAGAACAATTGTCTCTTTCCAAAGAGAGATGGATGCAACCAGAGCAACCACAACTGCTGAAATACCACTACCCTGAATCGCCCAAGGGCTGGTACAAGAAGTTTACCAAAAATAAGAGAAAATTTAACAACAGTGGGGCAGCAGTTGTAGTGAGAGAACCAGAGAAGAGCTGAGACTGGATGGGACCTCCGGAGATTACACAGTCAGCGCCAGTGCCACCAAAGCAGGGTCCACCCACCCAGATGTTTCATCTCAGAACCTACAAAGACCTGCACATCTTTTCCAACAGTCATTTTTCTTGACTTCCTTCTTGAAGGTTCAAGAGTTCAAGACGACATGTGGGGCTCCAAGACAAGAAGAAAAGCAAGGGTAGATAGACACTCATCCACATCAGCCTTGATCAACTGCACTTCACTTCCGCAAGCTCAGGGGAGAAGGACAATGCACTCGTCCATGTGAATCCACAGCGTTCAAGAACTGAACTAAATTCTCAACTAGAACTTGAGACCACAGGGTTTACCTGTTAGGCACTTGCATTTAGCACATGATACCTCTTTAGAAATCATGTCATATGGGTTTTCATGGAGAACGTGTCACGTGGCAGAAGAGGAATAAGAAACACGTGCTAGAAAACGCGGTGGTCTGGAAAGGTGCTGCAGGGCAGCAGATCTCTCTGCAGGACCAAGGAGCATTCTTTATCAAGATATTTCACCTCTTTCTTTTGAAAAGCAGTCCTCAGGCCTCCCGCCAGCAACAAAACAGATATATCACACAACTAAGGGAGAAGAAATTCTTAACTGCACGGCACTGAAACAAACCCGAAAGAATAACAGTGTGTGGGGGCCACTGGAAGACAATACTACATAGCAAAGGTGTTTTAAGTGCAGACGGTTCCCAATCATGAAATATTTAAAGCATCCATGACAATAACAGTGTTTCCTGAAGCTAATGCAAAGGTTATCAACAGCAGTGTCAAACCTGGTAAGAAAACTCAAGCTAGTGGCAAAAGCGTTACTGCACCAGGCTGCAGAGGAATGAGACGGACTGTGATATACAGGCACAGCCAAGCTGCAGCCAAAAAGAAGCGGATTTACTGTCTTTGCGATGGGCAGGGATCGTGGCAGTTCACTGCCCCTGCTCCGCTGCCCTCTTTCTTTAAGCCCCATCTATAGTGGCCGTGTGAGCAGAGGCAGGTGGATGGGCACAACGTGCAGATCTGATTATAACTGATGGGCCCTGCTTGTGTGATGGAGGGGACCGCGGCGCACAACCCTCCTGGCCCACCTCACCAGCACCGCACCTCTCGCATGGTCTGAGGCAGAAAATCCTTCACCTGGAGGCATCAAGCTTCACAGATTAGACTCCAAGAACAGGCACTTTTCAATGTGGACTTAAACCCGATTTAAAAGACAGCAATGCTTCGAATCGGAGACCACAGGACCTGGCCTTTTACTACTTACTACATCCTCCCACCCAAAGCGGAGGCTGAGAAAAAGGACTTATGCAAAAGGATAAATCAGGCAATGAGGTTTTGGTGCCTCTCTGCAGAGTTCCAGCAGCACGGGCCCGTCTTCAGCTCGCTCTCCTTGCGACACCTGCCACGGCTTCGCTGTGACCGGTACTTCACACAGCGGTGACGCTCACAGCATCCTGGAAGGGCAGCAAACGCTTGACTACATTCCCTAAGTTAATTTTGTCTTCCAAATCGCTAGAAAAGCAGGACATAACACAGCCAGTTTCCTGGGTCTCCACCACCATCAGATCCACTGCTGCTATTAAACAGCAGAGTGTGTGACATGCAAAGACCGGTCTCACCACGGGCAGCTCTGAGGAGCACAGAGAAGGAACAGAATCAAGCGATTTCCAAATAGTTGTATCTGGTTTTTGGGAGCTAGGAAGTCCCTCTGTAAGGCTCACACTATGACCATCTTCTGACTGCTGTTATGTGACTCCAGACATTGCAGATACGAATAGAAGGCCCTGGAACCCCTTCAAGTCAATAATTTTGACTTTGGATGTGTGTACTGTGCTGGAATCACAACAGCTCTGTTTGCAGCTGACACTGTTGCATAAGCAGCATCTCAGCTGACACCCTTTTCAGGCTAAACGCTTCATTAAAATTGTTCAAGATATAGGTTATGTCAAAACTAAAACAATCCCATCAATCTAACAAGCATTAAATACAGAAACACGTTAGGTGCATACACAGCTGAACACACCCTCAAATTACACCTTACTCCTTCCCAAGCTCAGCCCTTCCTCTAGCAAGGTGCTGGGCCTCTTACAGAGGACTTGAACCTCCTACCACAGAAATCCCAATGCTTTCAAAAGCCACGTGCTGCACACCTAAAAATACCTTTGACAGACTCCAAATGCCAAAGCCACCACCTCCACACAGGGATTTGTGACACAACAAACAAGGAAGATCCTCAGTTCAACTGCTGCTGCCACAACTCACTGCAACAAACCTCTTCCTCCTGTTTCTCTTACTTAGGCCAGTGAGCTCCCGATCTCTTGGAAGATTTCATCAGACACTCAAAATACTACATGAAGAACAAGAAAAATGCAAGGAGGGAGAAAATTTATTATTTTCTGAATATTATCACCAAAAGGAAGAAAAGCGCTAAAAAGCCTCTCTGAGCAGAGCACTAATACTGCTCTCGTGTCTCAAAACAGCAAACCTTTAACGCTGAACAAACTGGAGGAAACAAAATAAATCCAGCAGTTATGGACTGATGGTCAGTCCAGGGTACCAGCCAAACATGGAAACACGTAGCTACCACCACTGAAAGGCAGTAACTTCTAAGCACTTCTGTTTTCATAACACTCTCCAAAAGCACGGAGAAGCCCCACTTTGTGCAGTATCTGGAATGACGTCTGATGATTTTTCAAATATTAAAAAGTCACTATAAAAAGTCGCTATTACTCAGAGATACTCAAGCAGATTTCAAACTAGGAAGCGGACTCTATCACATTATTTCTTTCACTGAGTAACATTTTCCCCAGTAGCATAATTGGGACTGTGATGCTTGTCAGAGTAAGGCAGTGCTTATTAGTAAAAAGTGATCTTTTTAATTTTGGAGCCCCCAAACACCTGCTTGGATAATAACAGGTGCTGGCTCAGCTGGGAGGGGTTAACCACAACACAGCACTCCAGAATTTATTTTTCTGATTATGCATATGTTAATCTTGCAGGTAGGAAACATCAATAAAACAAGGAAAAAAGTGTACGTGTATTTTTCAGTAATATTTACCAGTCATGCTGCTGTCTCTGTTTATCCCGTTATGAAGTTTACAGTGAACAAATGCTGCGTCAAATAACCACGATCCAAAGAGGTTCAAGATGCTGTTAACCTTTGGCCTGCGAGGGGCTGGTAGTGGCCGTGGCTCGGAGCTTGTCTGGTTTGGGCTAGAGAGCGGGGAAGTGGAGGAGGGTTGGTGCTGCACCTTTGATGCGTGCGCAGTCGCTACCTGTTGGAACAGAAGAACAGATAACAGATCAGCTCCTGTGTCCTGGGTTTGTTAGAAACAAGTTTCTCTTTTAGTGAATTTGCCTGTCAGAGAAGCTTCATATCACCTGCATTTTCCTGGAGAACCAGATCCATGTTTTGGTAAACATAGCAATGGAATGCGAAGTTATTGATGACAAATTGATGCACCTCTAGCGAGAGGGGCAACGAGAAACAGGTAACCAAAAACTGACCAACTGACTATAACATCCCATTCATGTGAATACTTCATATAAAAGTGGGAGATCATGAGGATCTTGTTCCTTTTGCTTATGGCTGACATTAGGAGAGGACCTTGTGAGTCGTCCTTGCGAACTGAGGACAGTGAGAGACTGAATCCAGCTCCGGTTGGCTGCAGAGTCCAGTCCAGGACTTTGGGTGCTGGCTCTGCAGTTGCTGAGACTTTCAAGATTGGTTTTGTATATTTTGTATTATTTTTTCTATTCTTATCAGTAGCATCAGTAAAACATTTTTAATTTTTCCAACTCTCTTCTCTCTGTCCTTCTTTCCCTCCCGATCGCCTGTGCTGAGTGGGAAGGGGGGACAGGGAGGGGCTGAAGGGGGAAGGAGGGGGAGAGCAGGTTAACAATACATCTGCCAGGGTTTATTGTCACCCTGCAATCGAAACCCTCGACATCCTAGAAGCAAGGAAATTGCATCCTCTAACCAAGGAAACTCCCCAACTGGCTGACTGCTCAACTGCGGAATATGGAACCTTACAGTGCTGGTTTTCATGGTTGCTTTATTCACAGTCACTGCCCGATGCCGTCGGTTGTGGGGCGGGGTGGTGTTGATCACGGTGTTCTGGGGCATGCTGAGCCGGTTGACCGGCGTGGGCGGCGCGCTGTCCGAGCGGGGCCGGGAAATGCCTGCAGGTGAACAGCGAGAACTCAGCGTGAAATCCACGGGCTCGGACCCAGCAGTCCTGTCACTGAGAGCCTTCTGTACACGGCCCGGCCTTCCCCCCCACCCCCAAAACAGCAGCAGTAACACAAATATCTCTGAGTAGAAATAAACGTACAAACAAAAGAAAACTCCGCTTATATTAGCTAAGCAAATATGAAAACCCACCAAAGAACCCCACACCTTAAGAATGTGGGTCACTGCACCACGTGCAGGGGCAGGCAGAGGGAAAGGGTCAAGGCTCATTTGCCAAAGCCAATTAACAGCTCACTCTTGCTAAAACTCGGATGCCTCTCACCTTTGCCTTTCCCGACCATACCTCCTGGCCCTGCTCCGAAACATCTCAGATGCCTGACCCTTCAAAGCCAACTTAGCTCACTCACTGAATTCAGATGAAACTCAAACGCCACACAGTTTTTTGCTGGTTTTGTGATCTGAATTGTGTCCTGAACAGTCAAATACTAAGTCAGTACAGGAGATGGGGTAAGAAAGCAGAGCAAGCTACAATTTTCCTGGCAGCAGCAGGACGTTAGTTCAGTCTTCACTCAGCTTCAGGGAAATACTCGTGGTGTACAAAGCTACTTTTCCCAGTCAGAATCAGAAGTAACGAGCCACCTGCAAAGCTTGAAGTGACAAACACCACTTCTTCCCATCCCAATGAATTCCACCAGCCTTGCACCCCGTTGGAAAAATTAAGAGAGGAATTGCAGTGTGGTTGAGGATGTGCGGGTAGGACCAGAGGAAACGGCCCCAAGTTGCGCCAGGGGAGGTTGAGGTTGGATCTGGGAACAATTTCTTCCCCAAAGGGCTGTGGGGCATTGGAACAGGCTGCCCAGGGCAGTGCTGGAGTCACCATCCCTGGAGGGCTGGACAGACGGACATGAGGTTCTCAGGACATGGTTTGGTGGACTTGGCACTGTTGGGTCAATCGTTAGACTTGATCTTAAAGGTCTTTTCCAACCAAGCGATTCTACGATTTGACACAGAACCTTTTTTTAACCACTGTAATTAAAGCACACAAGCACTTTCTGTAACACACCACAAAACCAACTCCAGCTACAGCGTTAGTGCTGCACCCCGTGCGAAGGGCAGAGTGTGTACCATGAAATGTACTGGTTTGGTGCACTGTTTTGGCAAAGAGGATGTGGCATTTTGCCAAATGCACACATAAAGCAGGTGCGTATCAGGGAGGTCAAGATAAAATCCACGGGCTTTGGCACTTGGGGTAGAAGACAATGAGATTTCCTGTTAGCCTCAGCTGAGCGGGTCCGGCTACAGTCACAGCCCAACCCCGGCTACAGTCACAGCCCAACCCCGGCTACAGTCACAGCCCAACCAGAGGCACCATCACAGCCCAGTCGCACCCAGGGAAGGGGCACGGGGATGCCTGCTGCCTATGTGGTCTCAAAAAACAGACACAGAGCACAGAAAGGTCCAGCACACCACTACTGGGTTGAAAGTCCCCGATAAATCCCCAGAGCACCCGTGGGGCCCAGGACTCGCTCCTTCCCCCCGCTCAGCGTCTCCTCTGCAACACGTCCCCTCGCAAATCGGACATCGCAAACTACCTGCTTCACCGGAAATTAACTACTACCTACACTTTCACAAAAACCTGGCATATAGTACGTTTTGCTTCAATACATACAATATTTAATATTTGGTGGTTTTCAATGTTTGTTTGGGGTTTTTTGTTTGTTGGTTGTTTTTTTTTTTAAATTAATTCAGCTTAGACAGTCATTAAAAGGCACTTCAGAGAACACCTACCAATGACCAGCTAGATTTAATTATTGTTGCAGTGCAGACTGCCATATCCTGTTATCATCAGTAGGAAGAGAGAGTTTGACAGAGTAACACAAGGAGATTGGTTTTGTAAGGTTAGGCCATACATTGCCTACATACAATCCTCCTTTAACAAATTATGATCTTATTTGACAGCCTACTGAATATTTTAAATCTCACATCTGGCATGAGTAAAACACAATCATCAAAGTTCCTTAAAATCAGTAGCAAGACACTTGGAAGAACACGGTGGACACAACAGGTTTCAAGGTTCAATATCACAGCTTAAGAAAAATGACCATTTGGTCTTTTGTATCACTTCCTAACTTTTTAAACAAAGCTATTTCTACAAAAGTGAAATCTATAGTAACAAAAGCTTGTTTGCGGGGGGGATACAGTACCAACAAACCTTCTCCTTGAAGTATTTTTTACAGAAACACAGAACGTATTTCTAGTAAAAATGACAAGTCAGAAAAATGGGAGGATCTTAAGGTGCTTAAAGGGACTAAGCCGTTCAGGTTATTCCAAAAAACAACATGTAAAAGCTGACGGTCTCTATCCACATGTGTTTCTGAACACGCTTTATGGATCGTCCTGGTTTTGTTAAAAACAAGTTTCTCTTTTAGTGAATTCGCCTGTCAGCTAAAGCTTCATATCAGCTGCATTTTCCTGGAGAACCAGACACATGTTTTGGTAAACATAGCAATGGAATGCAAAGTTATTGATAAGCACGGACGGACATCTCGCAAGAGGGGGAACGAGAAACAGGGGACCAAGGAACTGACCAACTGAGTGTAACATCCCATTCACGTGAATACTTCATATAAAAGTGGGAGATTACAAGGTTCTCGTCACTTTTTCCTTATGGCGACATTAGGAGAGGACCTTGCACGTCATCCCCGTGAACTGAGGCCAGTGACAGACTGAATCCAGCTCCGGTTGGCTGCAGAGTCCAGTCCGGGACTTTGGGTGCCAGCTCTGCAGTTGCTGGGACTTTCAAGATTGGTTTTGTATATTTTGTATTATTTTCTCTATTTTATCAGTAGCATTAGTAAAACATTTTTAATTTTTCCAACTCTCTTCTCTCTGTCCTTCTTTCCCTCCTGATCGCCCGTGCTGAGTGGGAAGGGGGAGAGCAGGTTAACAATACATCTGCCAGGGTTTGATTGTCACCCCACAATCGAAATCCTCAACATGCATGTGCTCATGTCTCCTGCAGTCTCATATCAGCTCACACTTCTGGCCCATGACAACGTTTGTTTGCAAACACCTAAGCAAAAAAGCAGTAGGAGACCCGCAGCTCTAGGAGTTCACAACAGCACATTCTCCCTGAAGCATAACTGATAATAGTGCTTTAGATTTCAGGTGCTGGTACTTGAAACGAGCCAGTGCTCCCATCTACTGAACCTCAGCCAAATTTGAGCCACTGGGTTCCCAGCAGACCCTAAGAAACGCAGCTTTTCTCCTCCGCAGCACCATCACCCACCTACTACACAACAAGTGAAACCGGTGCTCATGGCGAGAGCTGACGACAGTCAAACTCAGACCCCTACCAAAACAGGCACTGCAGGCGGGTGCTGCCACAAACTCACAGCCAGAGCGGGCCCTGCTCACAACACACTGAAGCGAAACACCCGCGGTGTCCATCGGACACAGAGAAGGAAGCTTTGTTTGGGGAAGAGATGGCTGGGTTTATTTTAGACTTCAGATTGATTTATTTGCTTTGCATTTGAAACTGAGGCCATCTGCAACCTTGGGCATTTAAAACCTTTGTGTTTAAAATGTGGAGAAAAAGACTGTGCAGCAGAGAGACTTTAGCTGGGGGTAACCGTGTTGGAGGCCAAAGGGAATGGAATTGAGAAGCAGGGCTATTCAGGACTAAAGTGCTTACATGGAACATGAAAAACCAGGTTATTGATGTGTCATAACATTCCTGTGTGACCTTAGCAATACACAAGCCCAGTTTTGTAAAGAATGTGAGGCAGATAACTCCTAATTTTCATATATAATTAGTTATAAAACTAATATAGTGTGTGGCTACTGCTATATGCTTAATTATCTTCATTCATGACTGCTTTTCAAGTATGAGTTTCAAGTGTTAGCATTAAATACACCTTAAGTCCCAATCCTGCAAAGATTCATTAGCTCTTGCTGTCACGAATAAGTCATTGCCTAGAAGAAAACATTAACTTCAGTGGAGTTACTAATGGTACTGAGTGCTATCCTAGAAGGAAATGTTTTTGGAGTTTTTACTTTAGTTCTTATTGTGTATGCAGATGGTCATTTAAAACCAACCCAAGGTCCCTTTCCTATCCATTCCAGGATATACTTGCAAGTGATAAATTGTTATCGCTGTATTTCTTGAGGGGACAGATTTAAGAGAATAAAATAATGATTAAGTTACTATTCCCAGCTACCCACAGGTTAGACAAAAGCATTACCTAGGAATGCATCCACTAAACAGCTGATCCCACGCATGGCACGGAAGAATATCTGAGGCAGATGTTTAAGGCAGGGATACTGATTCAGTTCTTGAGTCATCCCACTCACATTCAGAAACTGCTCCTGAAATTTGGGGGTAGAGCTAATAATGGCTGGGTTACTCAAATCCACAGGATTACTGCACACAAAAAGAGCAAAATCGGGTTTAGTCAGTGCAAGAACAGCCGTTCGGATTTTCAAAATACTCACAGACACAACGGTTTAAAGCATTTCAATAACACCACAAAACAGCATTCGATCTCAATATAATTTTAGCTGTTACTCCATCACAAGAAGTCAATTGTCACTTCCTGAGTTGGCAGTACTTAATTGTCTTCATTTCAAACATCACCCACATACAACCAATAATTTTATTAAGATCCTATGAACTAGAGCATACGTTTAATAATCTTACCATCGCAGTAATATCAATTTCTAACTAGGTCTTCTGAACTAAGTTTAAGGGGTCCTTACATTGTTAAAATTATCCCCCAAAGGTAAGAAATTAATTAAAAACTGCCAGCAAACAGTGAAAGGGAGTGCAGGACAACATTTTAAGTAATTTTTCCCCACTGATACAAAGCCTGTGACAGCAATCCTGGGTTTGAAGAGCACAGTAACCTGTGACATTACTTGTGACATTTTGGAAGAGTACCATGGACATTAAAATTAACTGTACAGCTTTGTCCATAACAACAAGAACATACACCCATTTTAAAAATAATCTTCTGTAGACACCCTGGAGAATAAATGGAAGCCACATACATCTCTCAGAGCTATTGTTCTGCCCTTCCTGTTTGCTGTCTCAGAGAAAGAAAATTACATTGAAGTCTTGTTTTTCAGATCCTCCAAAATGCCAAACAGCTAAAAGCTTTGTAATTAAATGAACTGGTTTGTGGTCTGAAAGAGTCAGAGAGTTCAAAGTTGAACAGCCCCTGAACTGCTGCCGGCACTGCTACAATGAGACTCTGCGTTTGCATCTATTCAGGTGCTGAATTTGAGCAATCTCCACTGAAATTGTACATTTGTCATGCAAATTTATAGAAATGATGCAAGGATACGAGCAATGCATGGTTGTAATTACAATACCTCAGCATATGTAAAAAGCGAAACCAAGTTTGTGCAACGCACTCATTATCCATTTCAGGAGGAATCAGACCAGCGTCTTCATCGGGGATTTTAAATGGAGGAAATGAAGGTCCATATGTAAAACGCAGCAATCTAGAAAGCAAGCCAGACAGATCTGTCATTCAGTTAATACTCCTCAGAGATCTAACAGCGCTTTAGAGCCTCAGCAGACCACAGGCAAACACACCGGCAACGTGTTTTCCCAGACATCTCCATTTCGGACAGTCGTCGAGCCCTCTGAAAGCTTCGAAGGGCCCAACAGGCCTTGGAGCCCACCCAGAGCTCCCACCACAGCCCAGAGCTGCTGAGGCTCAACACCCCCCAGCAGCTCCAGCTGTTCAGCGGCAGGGGTGGGGGGAGCACCAATTAACACCAGCACACACCTGACACAGGATCATAGACTCATAGAATCATTTCAGTTGGAAAATACCCTCAGGATCAATGTCCAACCATAACCTAACTCTAATACTAACCCATGTCCCCAAGAACCTCATCTAAACCTTTTAAACTGCTCCAGGGATGGTGACTCCACCACTGCCCTGGGCAGCCTGTTCCAATGCCCCATAGCCCTTTCTGGGAAGAACTTTTTCCTAATATCCAATCTAGACCTTCTTTGGCACAACTTGAGGCCGTTTCCTCTGCTCCTGGTGCTTGTTCCTGGGGAGCAGAGCCCGACCCCCCTGGCTCCAAGCTCCTTTCAGGCAGTTCAGAGATCAGAAGGTCTCCCCTCAGCTCCTGTTCTCCAGCTGAACCCCCCAGGTCCCTCAGCCGCTCCCATCACACTTGTGCTCCAGCCCCTCACCACCCATCTCCCGTGTGAGGAAAGGCTGAGGGAGTTGGGGCTCTGGAGCTGGAGAAGAGGAGACTGAGGGGGGACTCATTCATGGGGATCAATACAGAAAGGGGGAGTGTCAGGAGGATGGAGCCAGGCTCTTCTGGGTGACAACCAGTGACAGGACAAGGGGCAATGGGTGCAAACTGGAACACAGGAGGTTCCACTTAAATATGAGAAGAAACTTCTTGATGGTGAGGGTGGCAGAGCCTGGCCCAGGCTGCCCAGGGAGGTTGTGGAGTCTCCTTCTCTGCAGACATTCAAACCCGCCTGGACACCTTCCTGTGGAACCTCAGCTGGGTGTTCCTGCTCCATGGGGGGATTGCACTGGATGAGCTTTCCAGGTCCCTTCCAGTCCCTGACATTCTGGGATTCTGTGATTCCGTGATCCCTGCTCCGCAGCAGACTGCACCGCGGCACAGCTCTGCCGTTATGGGCTGCAAGAAATGAGAATTGCAAGGAACGTGGCTCAATCTGGACTGAAATCTGGGACATTTTCAAGAACAACTGAAAAACAGAAAGAAATTGTAATCCACACATCCGAGGCAGTTCAAATCGACTTCAAGCACCTCAGATGGGTAGAAGCAGTATGTATTGGTGGGGCAACCCTTCTTTCAACCTGCTATGGAGTCATAGCCATGGATACAGATTAACACTGCATTTGTGTACAGATTTCCAAACATAACTCTCTCCATACACTTTTAAGTTGAGATGTCCACTTTCAGCTTATTGCTAATAACCCAGTTGAGAAAACTGTTGACTAAAACAACACTAAGTGTTAAGCTGGAGCTTCAATGAAGTGCAGCTTAAAATACCACTGAACTTAAAGCCAGCCCCAGAGGACTCCAGCTTTCTACGTATTAGGCATCAACCAACGTTATTGAACATTGACTACAACATTACAGAAGACCTGTAGATCACTACACATCACCACAACTGTTAGTCAACAGTGGAAGGTGAAGCGTGGGCATTGTGCATGGAGCACAACACCAACGTGCATTTTGAGGCAGAGCTGTTCTTTTCAGATCAGTGAATCATAAAATCTTTTCCGTTATGCAATGCTGCATCTACTGAACTAAAAATAGCTAAAGAAATAGCGTGGGAAATAGGCAGAACTTGTATTGCAGCTTTACTTCCCACAGGTTTAACAAGTAGCTGCGTAACCTGCAAAAATCTATCCCGCTTGGAATTTCGACAGGTAATTCAAAAGCAGAAGTTTTCCAAGTGAAAACAAACCCTTGCAGAACAGCCTACTCTTGAATTTTCCACAGTGCAGCAATTTGAATATGGCTTTGAACTGTCATCAAAACAGTTACTGACGTCTCAGGAGAGCCAGACCCCTGCTCCTCACCAATTAACTGACTTATTTCCTCCGAGAGGCTGAGATCTGTCCTGAAAGACTTCACAGAGCCCACAGAATCACAGAAGCCCAGAATGTCAGGGACTGGAAGGGACCTGGAAAGCTCATCCAGTGCAATCCCCCCATGGAGCAGGAACACCCAGCTGAGGTTCCACAGGAAGGTGTCCAGGCGGGTTTGAATGTCTGCAGAGAAGGAGACTCCACAACCTCCCTGGGCAGCCTGGGCCAGGCTCTGACACCCTCACCCCCAACAAGTTTCTTCTTCTCTTTCAGTGGAACCTCCTGTGTTCCAGTTTGCACCCATTACCCCTTGTCGTGTCACTGGTTGTCACCGAGAAGAGCCTGGCTCCATCCTCCTGACACTCCCCCTTTCCATATTGGTCCCCATGAATGAGTCAGCCCTCAGTGTCCTCTTCTCCAGCTCCCTCAGCCTTTCCTCACACAGGAGATGCTCCACTCCCTTCAGCATCTTGGTGGCTGCGCTGGACTCTCTCCAGCAGTTCCCTGTCCTTCTGGAACTGAGGGGCCACAACTGGACACAATATTCCAGGTGTGGTCTCACCAGGGCAGAGCAGAGGGGCAGGAGAACCTCTCTGACCTACTGACCACCCCCTTCTAACCCACCCCAGGTCCCATTGGCTTCCTGGCCACAAGGGCCCAGTGCTGGCTCATGCTCACCCTGCTGTCCCCAGGACCCCCAGCTCCCTTTCCCCTACACTGCTCTCTAATAGGTCATTCCCCAACTTACACTGGAACCTGGGGTTGTTCCTGCCCAGATTCAAGAATCTACACTTGCTCTTGTTCTATTTCATTAAATTTCTCCCCACCCAGCTCTCCAGCCTGTCCAGGTCTCTGGATGGCAGCACAGCTTCCAGTGTCACCACTGCTCCCAGCTTGGTGTCAGCAGCAAACTTGCTGACAGTCACTCTATTCCCTCGTCCAAATAATTAACGAATATATTGAAGAATATATGCCCCAGTACTGACCCCTGAAGCACTGCACTGGATCCAGGCCTCAACTGGACTCCGCCCCATTGACCACGACTCTCTCCCCCAGCGCTGGGGGATCGAGACTCCCTGCACTGCACACAGCAGCACGACAGCAACAAGCACCTGGGAATTGCGGCGGCGACTGTCATTAAGTGCACAGAATATAACGCCACATTAAGACGTGTGACTCGTTCCTAACGGGACATGAAGAGTCACAGTGCTGGAGATCAATACACACGCACTGCAAAGTGCTGAATATCAGAGAGGTGCTGAGGTGACACCACAGCAGAGACGATCCCATTCAGATCTTCGCTTGCACACACAAACAGTAAAAGCCAAGGACAGAGCAAGGTCTCTGGCTTTGCTTTGCTTTTCACTTTTAGATTACTGTGCATTCCATACATAAGCAACTCCAGAGAAAAACACACAGAACCACGATCACCCCCACACACGTGTGTTTATCTCCGCGGGATTTCTCCTACCTGGAGGTAAGGGCGCAGATGACCTTGCTCCACTGCTCCACCACCGCGGGGTGATGTCGCCAGTTGGCCACCATCTCTTTGGCAGTTTTCCAGTACGGTGGTGTTGGGAAGCACCGCGTGCAAGCCAGTAACCACACCTCAAACAGCACGCCGATCAGTTTTTCAGCCAGATTCTCTGCAATGCCACCTGACAACGGAAACAAAGCATGACTTCGGTGAGCGTTTTATCTAAATAACTTCAAATATCTCCACAAAGAGTATCCAGTTTAAGCATGTAAAGATATGTAAGTTCATTTTTTTCATTTGAATGATTCCTGAGTGCTTCCTACGACCAATTAGCCTTTTTACAAGACCAAACATAATACATAAAGCCCAGCCACATAAGTGTGCTGCTAAGGGATACTGAAAATTCACTCATCTTTGGCAACCTTCTATTGCACTCTATCCATCTATTGATGCCTTTTCTTTCAATAGGTATAAACTGACACCACTATTTTCCAGCAGGAGGCCAAACAGTGAGACACGGAGGGGTTTCGGTGAAACAAATAAGGAACAACACTGTCTGAAACGGTTCACCTGTTCCTGTACAGTCAGTGTTCTGCAGAAACACAGTTTGGAAAACTCGGCTCCAAATCATTCTGTCTTTTGGGACAACGCTTTATTCCAGAGCACTGCAGCAGAATCAGGAGTGAGCTCTCGTGCTCTGGTGGCCATTAAGAGCTTTTAAGCGGCCTCCCTCCCGCCCCCCTCGCAGCTCAACATCGCGCAGAGCCAAAGTCTTTCCAGTAATTGCACCAAATGGAAGCTGAACACGAACCTTGCACAGTGGGAGCTGCCAGAAGAGTGTCATTGATCTGGAGAAGAAATAATAACAGAACTTCCCAGGTTTCTCTTGCCATAGTCGTTGATTCGCGAGCCAGTTTCTGGACAGCTTTCAAAACCTGCAAGCACAACCTAATCTGACTAGATCCTGGGTCTGGCCTGCAAGGGAAGACAACAGAACTTGAGTCTCTAGAAAAGAACTATAAAGTGATGAGTACAATAATCTGAACTCCGAGCAATTACCAGAGGAAACATCAGTATTATTGAACGAGAGCCAAGAACACAAGCTAATATGCTTCTCTGCACCCTCACTCCGTCTCTAAGCATCCCAACTCTGCCCTAGTGAGGACAAGACGTCCCGTAACACTCTTCTCTACATAACACAGAACACACTGCCACAGAGCAAGCACAGGCCATTATCCCAGTGGAACATATCTTAGACAAAACAATGAGAACGTAGTTGAGACATCACTAATTGCTACGTAAGTCATCCAGAAGGAAAGTGGCAAAATTGGGAGAAAATATTGATGGCAAACTAATTTAAACTCTTCCTACTTCTCCTCTTGCTTCCAAATGTAGAACCAACTCTTACCCCCAATTAATTAGATTTAGAAAAAACAAATAAAACACCACAACCTAGAAAAGTGTCATTAAATAGGAAAATTGGACTAAAGGAAGAGGATAAGTAGGGAAGGGAACAAGTTGATATCATCAGGATTTTCCGTGTACCAATAAGCAGTTCCATGCTCACTGCTGAGTCCCTCAACAGGAGGTGCTGCAGAAGCAGCACAAAGCAGCGTGTTCTCCTCCCATCAGCCAGTTTGGATGGGGCAGAACAGCTACAAAATAGTACTGGGAAATGTTCTGGACAGGATCTGAGGACACCAGTCCGCAGAAGTTTAAAGGGTGAAAGAGGAGATCACCTAGTAGAGCACACAACACATGCAGACCGTATTTCAACTTGTACGTTGTTTCCTCATCCCTCCTACCACTTACTGAAGGAATGCCAAAAAACAAACCTACCTTCCACAGGACTACTAAATAGTATTACCAGGTTCCTACCGAACACTTTCAATGTGGTATAACCCACAAGTCACGTTGCACGGGAAGCATCTCAGGAACACGCTGATAAACTTTTTGTAGAGATCACTTATTGAGAGACATGCTTTAAAAATACTATCAACTCTTATCCTGCTAGAATAAATGTTATGTTACAGTACTGGAAACAACACTACAAAGAGACAAGATAATATCTAATGCACAATTGCAGCCTCCTAGTTACAGTTCCAGAGGTCAGCGCCCAGCCCTGGCTATAGCGCTGTTCTTTCCCTGAGCCACAGCAGAGCAGATATTTTAATCAAAAGATATTCTTAATCCTGTCAGGTTTGAAGTCTCAAAGCCTGTTTCAAGGTTTGTTTCCCTAATCCTTTAGGGAACCCACAAAAAGGGGGCTGACATGCAGGAGCACCACGTGCAAGGTGACTAACAGGACGTTGCTGAGCTCATCCTGTAACAGCAACTCCAAAGTCCCCGTCCATCCGTCGGTTCCTCTTGTCCACAGAGTCAACTGAGTGGCACACGATGGCTGCAGCATCTTGCAGACTCATGTTGTGATTTCTACAAACATGGCCTTTTGCTTCCCACGCTCATTTGCAACAAGAATTGTTCTCGTGATTTCACACAAGACTGGACAGCCACATGTTCCACGGTCTCAAGCAATTCCAGACATGTGAGTTGCACAGAAGACCCCAGTACGTACACCTTAGTATGTACACCTCAGTCTCCTGGGCAGCGGAGGTAGGGGGAGAGAGTTCTCATATTTTCTTTCTGTGCTTCCAACAAGGGTTTGCGGCACTGAAACTTTATCCGACAGCAGTAACTACTGCTACTGCTTGGGTAATCTGCAAAGCTTCCTGAATACCGTGGGGGTGCTAGAGATGGAAAGCCTGGGGGCTGCTCCAATACATCGGGAAGTGTTCATTTCATCGGGGTGGACAGGAGGTGAGTGCTGGGGGGAAGGATGCGAGCACCCCCCGTCAGCCCAGCACACAGAGGAACGGGAACTCGCCTCACTCAGCTTCCCCTGCTCTTAGTTTTCAGCACCGGACTATTTCAAGGATTGTGCATGCAAACATTTGATTAAGCTGAGCACTCCAACTGGAATGATCTATACACACCTGCTTGGAATTTGGTGTACACGTGTTCCTGAGATGCTATTTAAGTTGAACTGCTCACTTAAGGCTGCTCCACTCCACACCTCCACGATACGTCCTCCTCAGGGTCTGAAAGCCTCACCACAACTCCGGGCCACCACTGAGTAGCCAAACCAACAGCTGCACCATTTCCAGGAAACCAGGATGAGGAAGAACGCTCTTTTAATCACAGCGCTCCATGGGACACGGGCTTATAATAAAGGCTTAGGATTTACAACACAAGAACTGCAGATTTCTCCAGGAGATGGTTCAGTGCAGGTTGCGGCAAGAGCTGCTGGGTAAGCCTTCGACTGGACCCCAGCAGCACCAGTAACCTGCATCATCCAGGTAAAACCAGAAATTATCCTCCTCTTCCCCCGCACAGGCACATAAGAACGTGACCCTTTGCTTCCACTCAAGCAAGGTGTGCACAGCTCAGCTCTGCACTGAGTTTCCATCACAGAATGCCTTCCTGTTGCTGGAGTGAATTCTGAACGCAGCTCCCCGGAGGATAAACCTTGAACTTTAAGTTCTTTTTCCTGACAACAGAGCAGAGATTCCAACAGCAAGTGTTGACAGCAGCAGCCATGAAATTACAGTGTTTCAGATACATCTCTGAGGCTTTTGAAAGGAAAACAATAGAATCGTTATACTGGTGGGGAGGGGGAGAGAGAAATGTTTAAAATGATGATTTTCGAGCCCTCCCACTCTCTGGATGTTAATTATTTTGTTCGCCAGCCATCAGGTGCAGTCTCTCACCCTGCATCGAGCATCGATGGACAATGAAGCTGGGAGACAAAGGTGGAGCGGCAGCTTGTGCCAACAGCGCGCAGGAACCGGGACGGCTGGAGCAGGCGAGGAAGCAGAGCAACAACTGTTTAATGCACTACTGAAGAATTCAGCCTCTACTGTGCCAATGGAGCACAGGTCGCCTGACAGCAGACTCTGTTCTGCGTGTAGTAAAGCTTACAGACAACCTTCTACAGAAGTCTAATCCAGAAGCGTGCTTTCCTCAGATTTGTGCCATTGGCCCGACCATCCTTTAATGGGAATTAAAATGCCTTTTTCACTACAAGTTACGAGCAAGGACAATTACGGTTAGATGGTAGATGTTGAAGTAATCAATTAATACCAATGAACTTCCTGTCTGAATTTGTATGAGTTTCTATTCAAAGCTCTTTATTAACAAAGCCATCAGGTAACGTTAAGGGATCCAAGCACAGCAGAGCACTTTGAGGGTCACGTGCCTCGATACATGACGAATACTGATAGAAGCAGATGATCTGGTACTTACATACTAAGCATTGCTTTGAAGTGATTGCAGGCAGCTAATATTTAAGTGCTGTTGCACAGGGCACCATTAAATAATCTCCTCTGACTCATCCAACACGTGTGTTCAACAGCAGCAGGTAAACTTGTCATGAATGACAAACAAAGGATGATGTTTGAGCACTCTGACAATATAACTTTGGCCATGATGCGCTCTTAGTTCTCTCAGTTCTACACAATACCAAGCACGCGGTCACGCTCTGATGCTTTTTAACCTGCCCCCCCGCCCGCCAGTCCAACAGAGACGGTTCTTGAAGTTCTTAGAACAGTAACCGTTCAAGTCTAGAAATGACCTGTAATTCTAATTATCTAAAGACAGTAGCAACAACTCAGTTTGCTACTGGAAATTACAAAACCAGGTTTGGAGCAGCACCTTCTTCCCAAGGTTGGAACGACAGCGGTCGTGTTTTAATCACGAGCCCCCATGGCTCAGCAGGTCCCTTTGACAGGTCACCTGTGGGCTGTGGTTTCAAACAATGGAGCCTCCCGAGCACCCAAGTCCTGACACTCACCTTGGTACAAAGAGGTTTTGGAGATGTTTGAGAATGCTTTGAACGTAAAGGTTTGGTTCCTTAATCACTGGTAAAGGAATGGAGTCCTTAGGTAACACAAGAGCCATAATCCAATCTGTGTACACATCGACACAGTATTTCACAGTATCGCCATCCAGAGGGAGGGTCAGTCCATAGCAAACCACCTCCATAGTCCATTTTACCTGACCGAACACAAGGCAGGAGTTATTCAAAACAAATATGAGCAAGTAAGCAGTCGTCAGAACACAGCAGTTCTAACTCAGTGAGATAACTGGAGCTATATGGTACAGGCTGTTCTACTTAACACGTACTACAAGAAAACACCACGTCATGCATTTGTATATCATGACATCACGAAGATTATGAATAAATGGCAAAACACTCTAAATCCTGAATCTCTAGTCCAACCCGTACAGAGAACTCTTTAGAACACACAAGAGCCATAATAGGGTAATGGAAGATCTTCAAACGCTAGTAAATACTTGCACTATAGAAAGCCTTTTTTAAAAAGTGACATACTGTTGCTTCAATAACGGGGGTAATTAGAAAGGTTTTCTCTGTTAACTGCTAAATAGCCTTTTTTTTTCCTTTTGCCTGAACTTCCTGGTACAGTAGCTCAAATAAACACCTACTAGGTCGTGAAGCACACTGTTCTATGAGCTAGCTGTTAATAGAAGCCTTATGTAGATTATTAACATAAAAATACAGCACACTTCATAAAGCTTGGACTATTAAAGAGAGAAAAATAAAAGAGACTGCAGAAAATCTTTGTCACTCTAGCAAGAGGGAAACTATGATCTCTAAGGAAATGCACTTACTTCTTTGTCTGTTTTTAATAAACTCTCACTTCCAACGGATGATGCGATTAAAGCTTGTCCAAGAGGACGCACCACTGCGTTCGCCACTTCTCTCCCCACATTCTCAGGATAGCTGTGAAGCACACTGGTGTTACCCTGATCATTCTGAATGACGAGATGCAAGGACCTCCACTCCGAGTACATAGTGCCTCTATGCTACAGTCCATACAACACCTGGGGGCAAGGAAGAACAAATGAAAGACACATCATTAGTACAAATGTCCATGACAAGTCTGAGGCTGCGTCTGTGTCGTACATTTGAGGACCTAAAAACAGCCCAACATCTGGTTGGTTTTTGTTTTGGTTTGTCGTTTTGAGACACTTCAACTTGAGAAGTGACTCCACCTCACACTTGTGCTTGCACCACGTCGTAGGAAAGACGCTCTTCCTTACACGACACCTTTGGCTAAAAAGATGAACAAAATCCTCATAGAGATGTTCTATTTGAAACCGCAATGCACCCCATTCCTCCCCGTCTGATGCCAGTGCCAGCAGAGGCGCAGGGCCCGCAGCAGGACCCGGGTCGGCAGGAGCAGCACAAAGCAATTCCAGCCACTCCAGCCAGCGCCTCCGCTGCTTCGGGGCCCAGCATCAGTGCCTCTGTGCAAACACACATAGCACGGGGAACAAAGCAGAGGAGCTGGAGATGTGCACACACCTGCGGGGCTCTGACCTTCCTGGCATGGTGGAGACACGGTGGGATGGCTCCGGTGCCTGGAGGGTCGGAATGGAAGGATTCCAGCTCTTTAGGAAGGACAGGTAGGGGAGACAAGAAGGGGGTGTCACCCTCTATGACCAGCTGGAGCACACAGAGCTCCCCATAGGGACAGGTGAGGAACCTTCCAGTACCCAAAGAGGACCTACAAGAAAGCTGGAGAGGGGCTTTTTACAAGGGTGTGTAGCAACAGGACAAAGGGAAGGGCTTTAAGCTGAAAGAGGGGAGATTTTGGTCAGACATTAGGAAGAAGTTCTTCCCCATGAGGTGTGAGCCCTGGCACAGGCTACCCAGAGCAGTTCTGGATCCCCAGCCCTGAGTGTCCAGGGTCGGGCTGGACAGGCTCTGAGCAACCTGGCTGCTGGAAGGTGTCCGTGCACATGGAGGACGGTGGAACTAGATGGGCTTTGAGGTCCTCTCCAACCCAAACCATTCAGTGATTCTAGGATATAAGCAATGGCTCCAATTCACACCTTGTTCCCTAATGCATTTCAAACCCTTGTAAAGTCAACACACACACATCACTCCCCAATCTTGATTTGTCCCAAAGATTCAGGATCGAAAAGCCACCAGAAAGTTTCTCGGGCAGCTCCCTCAGAACAAGGCAGGGGAAAGAGCTCTCCCTTCAACAGCACTCCCAGCACCACTGCAGGTGTGCGTTTTCCCTGTCTGCACACTGAGCCGGCTCAGGGAGCCAAGCGGACAGTGAACTGACCAGAGTTTTGCAGTGGCGGTTTTTTGCTTGTTCATGTTGTAGTTGGTTTGGGGGGTTTTGTTTGTTTGGGGTTTTGTTTGGGTTTTTGTCTGGTGGTGGCGGTTCTGTCTGGCTGGCAATTTTGGGGAGTGTTTTTGTTTTGCTGGTTGGCCTTTTTTTGGCATTTTTGTGAAAGCACAACCAAAAAAGGTAGATTAGAAGCAACAAAAGTTAAGCCGTGCTTCACAGTCACTCTCAGACAGCCCTCGGCCAGCAGCACGCAGAGATGCCCCTCTGCACAGAGACCAGCAGCTCGTGCTGCCCCGTCAGCACACGCACCACAGCGACCTGTGGGGCAGAGCCGAGGCCGGGGAACGGCAGGGCCAGGAGCCACGGGCAGCGTGGAGCCCAGCTGGGGACGGATGGACAGCCAGCCTCAGACGGACAGCCTCAGGCATCCAGCCTCGCCAGCAGCACAGGGCAGCTGATCTGCCCCGCGTGGCCAGTTTGGACCTCCACATCAAACCACTTGGAAAGGCAGCACAAACCACAGAATCCCAGAATGTCAGGGACTGGAAGGGATCTGGAAAGCTCATCCAGTGCAATCCCCCCATGGAGCAGGAACACCCAGCTGAGGTTCCACAGGAAGGGGTCCAGGCGGGTTTGAATGTCTGCAGAGAAGGAGACTCCACAACCTCCCTGGGCAGCCTGGGCCAGGCTCTGCCACCCTCACCAGGAACAAGTTTCTTCTCAAATTTAAGTGGAACCTCCTGTGTTCCAGTTTGCACCCATTGCCCCTTGTCCTGTCACTGGTTGTCACCGAGAAGAGCCTGGCTCCATCCTCCTGACACTGCCCCTTTCCATATTGATCCCCATGAATGAGTCTCCCCTCAGTCTCCTCTTCTCCAGCTCCAGAGCCCCAGCTCCCTCAGCCTTTCCTCACACGGGAGATGCTCCACTCCCTTCAGCATCTTGGTGGCTGCGCTGGACTCTCTCCAGCAGTTCCCTGTCCTTCTGGAACTGAGGGGCCACAACTGGACACAATATTCCAGGTGTGGTCTCCCCAGGGCAGAGCAGAGGGGCAGGAGACAAAGGTTTGTCTGCTGAGATGGTTTTGAGCTGGATCAAGATCTGATCTGCCTCAGGTGAGGTGAACACCTGTGCCAACACAAAGGAGCAGCAAGGATGTGTGGCCAGAGCATCGCTCTGGCAGCAATGGGTTGATACCCACTCACCGCCACATCGCAACTGCTGCCTCAGCAGGTGGCACCGCAGCAGCCTCAGCCGGCAGCACTGGGGCTGCACGGTCTCCCTCTTTCTCCCTATTTAGCTGACTCCGCAAGTGTTTATTTACACTCAAAATCCACGTAAAAAGCCTGAGGATTCCCTTCAAGAGAGAAGGGAAGGTGAGGCAGCAAGCTCTTGCTTTTCCAAACTACAACCTTCCTGGTGTGAGGCAGCAATCACGTGTGTTGATCTGAGAGCCAATTAATCTGAGCACCACAGCCTGCGGGAAGCACGTCCTCTCCATCCTCCTGGCCTCCGGTGTCCTCTGGGGACCGTGCCGCCAACGCGTGTGCCACTGCGGGCAAAACCCTCCAGCTTCAAGGAAAACAACAGTATCTCGGCACACTGAGAAGTCACAACGCTACCAAAGAAAACCACACATGCCAACAAAATGAACATGACCCACTGCCCTTGGTGATGGCTTCAGTCACTGCTTAACTTTATTACCTGGTTTTCCCTATTGCTGTCTTTTCCTTTGATATCCCACAGCCATGGGGCCTCTTTATCTTCCCCTTTCGGTCCCGCCTGAACGCTGCCTTAGTCTCCAGCTCGTGTTTGGAGTGGAAGGAGGAGGGAGAGAAGTGAAATATCACCCACCTGGCAAGACCTCCCCTTCCTGCCGCAGGCCCCAGCACTGGCTGTACCCAGAGCAGCGTGTCCCTTTCCCTGCCGCTGACGTTGCTGCTCACCACGAGGGAAGGGCAAAGGCGCTCTCTATCCCTCCTGTTTGACGCTCAGTTCATCACAGCAGCACAGAACACCATTTGAGGAGCGCCTGTTTAAAGAAACTGATTATAACTGATAAAGCAGTGTGTACTTTCCATCGCTGCACTCCAGCCCGGCAGGAACAGCTCCCGGCCGCTGGCTGCAGCACAGCGACTGCAGCTGCCCCGCCACACACACGCTTCCAGGAGCGCCAAAGTGCTGCACAGCACCAGCAGATTGGAGGCAGTGCCTGTGCAGGAGCTTCCTTGTCGACAAGACAAAAGCCACCAGAGAGGACAGGGATTCCCAAGTTCCGCTGCATTGTGGACAACCCTCATTGCGCGAGGGCAAGGCAATGGGAGGACGCAGCCACCCGCCGTGCCACAGCTCCCTGACGAGCTGAAGCAGAGATGCAAAGCTTTTTTGGGTGACTCTTCCACACTTGTGAGGGGAGCAGCATCCCCAAAGGTACCGGACAGATAGAACATGCCATGTTTAAGAGAGCTTCAGCAGCAAGGCAGGGGAACCACAGCCTCTGGTGCCACATACACCCAGCCTGCTGCCTGACCTTCCTACATAAATTTATCTTAATTTAATGTATCTTATTAATATTCAAGGTCTCCTTTGGTCTTGCCACAACAGAAATCTTCTGTTAATCTTACCTATAGACAAGGAATACTGACATGAGTAATTGCTTCAGATGTAAACCCCTTTTGGGGTGGGATTTCCTATGGTATTGATTTATTCACCCCCTACATTTAGCAGTAAGAAGGTTTTATTGGCAAGGCCTGTAAGTTACTTTTCATTCAAGACTCTGCTTCAGCTGCCATTTGAATTGGAAATTGCTGCCATCTGTTAGGACGGGGTAGAGTTAAACTCATCTACTATGCAGCTTCTTATACCTGGATACAAGCTAAAAAAGGATGGTACGTCTCCGCACACAACTGTGTCTTACCACGTTCTGTTTCCACAGATCCAACACACTGACAGTTCTGTAACTTGCTTTAGACAAAAGGCACCTAATGCTTCACAGAAGCAGAACTCCCTCCCTCAGAAGATGCTGTATTTATCACAATACTTCAACAGCAACAGCAAATTGGAGGAAAAAAGATGCGACTGTCACACCACGCAAACAGCATACCCTGAGTTTTACTTCTCTTTTTGCAATGTTTCTGCATTTCGGCTTCAGAAAAGCACTCTCGCTGTCCCAAATAACATCTCCCAAGTTTCGTGCAGCTCAATATTCTTATTTCACATAAACATACGTCTTATTGAGGTTCAAATCACTACGGACTCTCAAAATGTCAGGCAGCCTAATCAAGGGGAGGGGTAGGAAAGGAATTAACAAACCCCTGAAGTTCACCAAGCAGTCTGACACACTCTCTGGTTTGGAAAGGGGTGGTGTGTGTGTTCCTGGAGGCTGCACTAAAGAAAACATCCCCAGATTCTCACATATAGCTCTGGAGAGAAACGGACAGCATTAACACTGACAGAACAACTAAGAGATGTGAAGTTAAAATATTTAACATCTACTATGAAACTGAGCATAATTCCAATATTCCTTAGGATGGTAAATAATTTGGGTTTCAATATATTCCCTCCAGATTCCTTTCATCTTAGGAACTTTAGTCACGATCACCATTTAAACCACTGAAAATGGATGTTTCAGCATTTCAGACTAAAGAGCCTCAGCTCATGAACACTGTCCATAAAACTCCAAAAATAAAGATATTTAAGTTCTATTTCCAGTCCCTGAAGACTTAATATGAAGGGCTGCAGCCAAAGTATTTAAACTCCTGGATCCATAAAGTTAGACAGCGAGAATTACTCAACTAAATAACAGACCCACATTCTGCAACTACTTTGAAGGAATATGCAGGAGCTCAGAGGCTGAAGCAGAGGGAGGTTCTGGGGTGCGTGGTCAGGGAACCAGCCCTGGGGCACGAGGCAGCTCTGCTGAAAGCGTGTGCTGAGCCAGGGGCTGTCGGGAGCAAACAGGAGCCTTCAGCCCTTCATATGCAAAATGAAATGTTTGCCTACAATGGAAAAGCATTTCAAGCACAAAAACAAGCTGTCCCAAAAATGGATGCTACTTGGGTTTTACCAGAGGCAAAAAAGCAGAGCAGAAGCAATTGTTATTAATATTTCAGTGAAATATAGTAGATGCAAAGCCCAGCAGCAGGGAGATGCCCAAGGAAGGCTGAAGACCTAAGAGAGCCTAAACCAGAGAAGCATCAGCATAAAAGGTCGACACCAACAAATTCTGGGATATTAGTCACGCTTTGTATTTCACAGAAAACAGGTAACCCCTCTCTAACACAACCCCTCCTACACCAAGAGAACCGAGCTCTGCTCTCTAGAGGCGACGGTTACTGCCAGAAAGCCATCTTGCCACAACCAGCCTTCCCTGGATCACGTACCAAAGAGGTTTTGTGAGCAATATTTCCAGCCAGTTGAGGCCTAACGCTGTCCTGAGCATGAGCAACTGACCCAGCTTGACACTGGTGCCCCTCTGCCCTCCAAGTTCATGCTGGACAGAGCAACTTTGGTCTTGCCAAGACTAGCTCAGCACCTCCCATATTAAGCCCACCGGGGCTGAGGCACAGACCCCTCTCCACCACGTTATTTGTAAAGGAGTCTGCAGGGAAACAGGGACAACTTCACCGTCCCTGAGGAGCTGGCACACGGGGGAAGGGCTCACCGAGCAGGGTGACACTTCACACTCGTTTCGGGGACTCGAAACGCAGCTCAAAACCGGCCCCGGGGCCAGGGCCAGGGCACAGGCCGACAAGGACCGCAGGGCCGCGGGGCGGTGCGAGAGGGCTCCCCAGCCCAGCTCCCGCCCGCCCTGCGGCGGCTCCGCGGCACCGGCCGGGCCCCAGCAGCTGCCCGAGGCGACCGCGGAAACCGCCGGGGTAAACGCGGCCCCGCCCGGTGCAGCTCGGCCCACAGGCCCGGCCCGGGCGCAGCGCTCACCGCGGCAGAGTCCCGGGCGGCGCCCGCCACCACAGGCCCCGCCGGCGGCAGGAGCGGGCCGAGCGCGGGCAGGGCCGCGGCAGGAAAGCCCGGGCCGTCTTACCTGCGCCGAAGGGCCCGGCGGGCATGTCGGGGCAGGGCCGGCCGCTCCGCCCTCAGGCCACCAGCTCCACGGTGCCCGCGGCGGCCCAAGCGACACAGGGGAGACGCCGCTCCGCTCAGCCCCGCTCCCCGCCGCCACTTCCGGCAGCGCCACAAAGCGCACAGCGAGCGGCCCGGCCCGGCCCGGCGGCGCTGTGCGCATGCGCGCGGGCGCGCTGTAGGCCAACTCCGACCCAAAGCCACGGCCGCTCCGCCGGCGGCGCCGAATAAGTCGCGGAAAAAGGCTGCGCGCATGCGCGGGTGCGTCGCAGCCCCACCCGCCGCCGCCGCCGTGCCCTTCGGCTTAAGGGGCCGCGCACAGCCCGCCTTCACCGCGCGGCCGTTCCCCGCAGTCGCTCCGGGGCTCCTGGCTTCGCCTTCTCCCCTCTTTTCTCTGGCGCTGCGCCCCTTGGCTCCGAGCGGGGCCCGCGGGGCTCACCGGCACCCCGCACCGGGCCCGGGGCAGACAGCCGCGCACAGCAGAGCCGCTACCGAGCCCCGTCTGGTTTGAGCCCTCGAGCAGGGCTGGGCTCTGTGCCCTTCCCGCCATCCCCGCTGCCGCTGCTGGGGGCTCCGGGAAGCCGAGAGATCTGTGGGGTGCGCGGGGTCCCGTCTGCCCTGCACCCCGTCCCTGGGCACCGCTGACACCCGCGGCAGCCGAGGCCAGAGCCGGGGGGAAACAACATCAGCGTTTTCTGTGGGCCGTGCCTCCCTCCTGCTCTCGTTTGCTGTCCCTTGCAGAGCTCTGCAGGCTCTGGGAGGGCCGAGCCGCGGCGTTACGAGTGGGCTGTGCTCAAATACAGTCGGTACGGAAGGCAGCACAGGTACCTGCGGGGAGCAGCGCTGGGGCCCCACAGAATCCCGGATAAGGTTACACAGGAGGGGTCCAGGTGGGTTTGAATGTCTGCAGAGAAGGGGACTCCACAACCTCCCTGGGCAGCCTGGGCCAGGCTCTGCCACCCTCACCAGGAACAAGTTTCTTCTCAAATTTAAGTGGAACCTCCTGTGTTCCAGTTTGCACCCATTGCCCCTTGTCCTGTCACTGGTTGTCACCCAGAAGAGCCTGGCTCCATCCTCCTGACACTGCCCCTTTCCATATTGATCCCCATGAATGAGTCCCCCCTCAGTCTCCTCTTCTCCAGCTCCAGAGCCCCAGCTCCCTCAGCCTTTCCTCACACGGGAGATGCTCCACTCCCTTCAGCATCTTGGTGGCTGCGCTGGACTCTCTCCAGCAGTTCCCTGTCCTTCTGGAACTGAGGGGCCACAACTGGACACAATATTCCAGGTGTGGTCTCCCCAGGGCAGAGCAGAGGGGCAGGAGAACCTCTCTGACCTACTGACCACCCCCTTCTAACCCACCCCAGGCACCATTGGCCTTCCTGGCCACAAGGGCCCAGTGCTGGCTCATGCTCACCCTGCTGTCCCCTGGACCCCCAGCTCCCTTTCCCCTACACTGCTCTCTAATAGGTCATTCCCCAACTTATACTGGAACCTGGGGTTGTTCCTGCCCACATTCAAGACTCTACACTTGCCCACAGCCCGACGTTGCCTGGCACTGGGTCGTGGCTGAGGGTCCATGGGTGCAGAGCCCAGGCAGCCCTGGGCCGGCAGAGCAGAACAACTCCTGCAGCGCCGGCCGGAGCCCCATGCAGCTCCGCATCCCCGCAGGGTCACACTGCCGCCGCCTCTCCTGCAGCGTTCCCTGACCTCCGCAAAGCGCTTCGGTGCCTGCGCTGCTGGGGAGGTCGGCCCAGGTCACAGATCCCTGACCCTCTGCTTGGCGGGGCCGGATCTGCAGACCCCTTCTGTAGTGTTCACCTGGGCTGCTCCTTGTTCAGTGCAGCAGGAAAGTGTCAGCCCAAACAAACAGCAGCCTGCAAAGAGGCTTTTAACCCCTTCTATTGCCATCTGTTGAAGAAACACCAGGTATGACAACAGAAGCTGTACCCTGATCTGCAGGGACACCTCTGTCCTGTGTGTGCCATGCACAGGAGGCTGGTGACAGCATGGGGCCAGAGTTTTACAGTAAAGGTTTGCTTAGCGCTTTTATTGTAAATCTATTCTGCTTGTTCTGCTCTCGAAGGGAGAGGGCAGCCCCTGCAGGACACAACCCTTCATAGTACCATGAATCTCTGGTGCCTAATAAAAACAATAAATGTTCTGGAGAGGTGTTAGTGAGGATGCTGGGATGGTGTGTGCAGCAGGGACTGAGAAGGCTGAGCGGAAAGGGGCCAAACGGGCATCCAGACGGGCCTCCAGCACGGGCCGGTGGGCAGCAGCAGGGCACTGTCATGGAAACCAGTGATGTGACAATGCGGCAACGCCGTGATGCCACAATGGCGAGTGCTCTATAAAGCCGCTCGCCGGGAGAGCGGCCGTGGCATCTACTGTCGGGTGCCTCTGGAGCGACAGGAGCCAGCGCAGGACGCAGCTCTAGGAGAGCTCTTGGAAGGAGCCGTGGAGCGGAGTCTGACTGCTGGAGTCCTAAAGGCAGACACAGTGCTGAGTGCAGGAGCTGTGCAGCGCAGTCTCACCGCTGCTGTCCCAAAGGCAGACGCGGTGCTGAGTGCAGGAGCTGTGCAGCGCAGTCTCACCGCTGCTGTCCCAAAGGCAGACGCGGTGCTCAGTGCACTGTCAAACAGGCAGAGGTGAGCAGTGGGGCGATGGAGAGGGCTCAGCCGGGGAGCCTGGGACACGGCGGGGCTGCTCGGGGGCATTGGGACGGGCCCTTTCTTGCAGCCGCTGGGCAGGAGGCTCATTGAGCTGTGCCTGAGGGTCTCTGTCTTCCTAGCTCGGACACAGGAGACAACACCTGGGAGAAGTAGCTACTGGCCCAATGGACCCTGAGCTGCTGGACCTCACCCTCGGTGTCAAGATCCCCGTGACACCCGGCTCCAAGCCTGTGTTCAGCAGGGGAAAGCTGGGGGAAAAGGTAAAGGCAGAAGAAAGGGGTGGGAGGGCCAGGAATCAGTCTGGACCTCGCAGGTTTGGAAATGCCGGCCTGCGTGCCTGAGGAGCTGGGAGGTGCGTTCGTCCCTGCTGCTCCTTCCTGCCCCGTTCACACTCTGGAACATCTCTCACAGCTTCACCGGCCCTCGGGCTCGTTTGACCTTGGGGATCCCCTGGGCCGCCGCATGAGCAACGAGTACAACAGCCTGCATGACCCGCATCTGAAGGCCTACCACCAACGCAAGGTCAACGTGCAGTGGCTGAAGAGACAGGGTTTCGTCACCAGCGATGGCAACGTAGGTTTGGATGAGATGGGGCTGATCAAAACGGTTCCCTCCCAGCGGGGTTCCCGAGCGCAGAGCAGGGTGTGCAGGGAGCAGCTCCCCTCCCGCCGGGGCGGCTGTTTCGGGAAGGCAGTCTGCGCAGCCGGCTTCACAGCGCTTGGGGGATTTCTGCCCCCGGCTCTCCACAGGTGGTTTGCTCGCTGAAGGAGTTCAACCAGTACAGGCAGTACCGGACCATGCTCAAGCTGGAGGCCCAGAAAGCGTTCATCCGAGAGCAGGTCAGCAAAGCGGGGTGTTCCCAGACACGCAGAGTCCCGAGGGAAGCCCTTCCCTTCCGCCCTCGTCGCGGGGCTGGAGCAGAGCCCTGTCCTGGGCCCGCGGGACGCCTCAGCACGCAGGGCCGGGAGCGCTTTTCCAGCCCACAGCCAGACACAACCTGCTGTCACCTTGCAGGAGAAGCTTCGGGAACACCTGCCCAAGTTAGAGCATGCTCCCAAACTGCGGGGGAACATCAACACTTCTTCTCTGGGACAGCGGCTCCTGCTGCCTCAGATACCATCTGGTCTGGGACAACAGCTGCTGCTGCCTCACAAACCATCGTGCCCACCTCCACCCAAAGGAGCAAGCAACTCCCTGAAATGGGGGCGACGCTTAAGAGTGGATGCAGCTTTGGGCAAGGGCCAAAGCCCCTCCCAACCCGAGCCGGGACACGAAGGTGCAGCCGGTGCGCTCAGAGCTGCAGAGCCTCCGGAGATCTCTTCTCTGCGCCATCGGCAGCAAATCGGACTGGCGGCCGAGCAGCTTACAGCGACCGTGTCGGAGAGCCTGGGGAAGCACTTTGCATCCGGCACACCTGAGCCAGGGCCTGTTGCCGGAGGAACCACCGAAGCGGGCAAATCCAAGGAAGAGAAATCGGGGCAAGCGGAAAGAGCAGCTTCCGACAGAGCAACTTCAGGGACTTCGCTTGACCGTCTGGCCACAGAAGTTGTCAACGTTGTCTGCAGCACCTTGGAAGCCATCGGAGCCTCTCAGGCTGAAGGAGGCTGTAGCTGCCCATGCTCTGGACTGCTGGAGCTTTTCAGGGGAGCTGTCTCCAACAGACGGCCGCAGCCACCCCGGGCGCCTTTCTCAAGCCCAGGCGTGGAGGAAGGACAAGGATTCCCCGGCGCACCTCAAGAGCAGAGCCTGGAAGCCGGCGAGGGAGCAAAGTCGCCCGGACCTCCAGGCGGAGAGGAGAGCCGTCCCGCTGAGGACACCCGCCCCTCCACGGGCCCACAGCTCTGCAGACAGCCCGTCCCTCCGGCAGCTCCGAGGGCCCCTGCCCAGACAGCAGCACGACGCAGAGCAGCGCGCGGCCAGCTGGTGGGAGGCGAGCCCCAGCAGCCGCGGCAGCCGCGAGGCCGTTAGCTGGGAGGCTTGCGGGCCATGTCCTGGGCAGGGCTGCGGCAAGAGACGCGTAGAGCCCTGGGCAGCTCCGCCAAGTACAGCCCCGTGCTTCCAATAAAGAGTTTGTTGCCAAGTGCTGGCTTGTGCCTGCCTTCCTTCCAGCCAGGCCAGACTGTGTCTGGCATTTGCCTTGCAGTCATCCGTCCCCGTCCCTCCTGCAGTCTCTGTCATGCTATGACCCCATTTTACAGGGAATCTCATGTAGGGAGGTGAGAAGCAACCAGCATTTTCATCACACCTGTGCTCCAGCCCCTCACCAGCTCTGTTCCCTTCTCTGAACTCACTCCAGCACCTCAAGGACTCCTGTTGTGAGGGGCCCTAAACTGACCCAAGGATTCAAGGTTTGGCCTCCCCAGTGCCCAGGACAGTGGCACAATCACTTCTCTAGTCCTGCTGGCCACACTATTCCTGATACCAGCCAGGATGCTGGAGGCCTTTTTGGCCACCTGGGCACACTCTGGCTCATGTTCAGCCGCTGTCACCAACAGCCCCAGCTCCTTTTCCAGCCGCTCTTCCCCAGCCTGCAGCGTTCATGGGGTTGTTGTGACCCAAGTGCAGGACCCGGCCCTTGCCCTTGTTGAACCTCAGGCAATTGCCCTCGGCCCATCGATCCAGCATGAAGAGACATACGTCGCTATTCCTCCAGTCGTTCTCCAGCACTTTCTATGCTAGAGTTCTCTGAGACAGCAACTCATTAAGCTTCGGGAACACCTGGCCAAATTAGAGGATGCTCCCAAACTGCAGGGGATGATCGACACTTCTCGCCTGCGAGAGTGGCTGCTGCAGGAGCAGAGCAAGAGTTTGCCAGGCGGAGAGAGGAAGAGGAGGCAGAAGTAAGAAAAGGCCAAGTGGCGCTTGCTCTAGAAGGGGCCTGTGCTCCAGGAGAGAAGTGCTGGAGCCGCATGTTCCGGGAAACAAACCAGGACCAGTGGTGGAAGGAGCTGGAGCCACCGCTGCAGAACACTGCGGATGTCACTGGTGTGTCGTGCGCTTGCTAAGAAGAGCAGCCAAACGGCCACAGATGTTGTTCCCAAGGCCTTGCTCGTGCCTGCAGCGATTCACGCCAGGCCCTGCTGTGTCTGGGCATTTGCCTGCAATGTTTTCCTGCCTCTTCCTCCCTCCTACAGCCTCGCTCAGGCTAAGACCCAGTTCTACAGGGAATCTTAAGTGGGGAAGAGAAAAGCAGCCCAGGCTTTTGCCTTGTTTGGAAAGCCTTGCGGCCGGGCTGTTGGAGGGGCAGGTCCAGCTCTGTAAAGCCGTGCTCGTGCCCTAGGACAGTCCCACATGGCGGTGCTGTTGAAGGCTGCGCCTTGTTCTGGCCATTGATTCTCTCGGCCCCTCAAGGCTCCTGATGGCCCTTTGGGTTCCCACCCAGGGCCCTCGCTGGGCCTTGCGCTGTCCCACCAAGGGACCGGCCTTCGGCTTGTCATCTTTCCCAGGGACTCCTCCTCTCGTCTCCTCAAGCCGTCTCTGTTTGCCTTTCCATGTCCCCAGGGATGGGCTTTTTGGGGCAACCAAGGGGCCACCAAACAGCCTTTTGGTGCCTCCCAAGGGCCTCCGTTTCTCTTCCTGTGCTTCCTGGGGCCCTCCGTTTGCCCTTTGGTGTGGCCCAGAGCCCTGCGTGTGCCCCTGGGTGTCCAGCCTGAGCCCTTTGCTGCCTCTGGGTACCCCCATGGCCCTGCGTGTGCCCGCGGGTGCCACCCTTGTGAAGCACGGATTAAGCGTGAGGGGTTCTAAGTCAGGAAAGCTCCCGACCCGAGGGGTGAATAAGTGAATTCGTGCAACAGACCAGTCTGGCCAAGGGGACTGAGCCCCGTGTGTCATCTTTGGTTCCTGTATTTCTTCATGAGGTGATGAAGTGAAGTGTAGTTCAGAGAGCACGTGGTGCTGTGACTTGTCCGTTTTCTCTGGCACCCAGGCTCTTCTCTACCTGCTTGCAGTCTGTCCCGTTCATGCTGCAAAACAGGGAGGAAAAGGTTCCCAAGTGCCACCCGTGTGCGTTTGGTTTGCGCCCCAGCCTGGAACTCCTGCGCCAGGGCCAGTCCCGGGCTCAAGTGTGAGCTTTAGCAGAAAGCTCCGGCTGCTCCGTCGGCTCCCCTGGCCCACGGAGCTTTTGCGCTGTCCCTGCGCTGCCCCCTCCCTGCCCCAGTGTCCCCACACCCCACGCTCTGCTCTCGGGACCGTTTCCTCGCTCCTTCTCTCCCGGGCTCCCGCGGCAGCGCGTGCTGCCCGCACCGTTCTCCGGGGCCGTTACCGGTCCCTGCGCAGGGCTCGGTGGAGCAAAGCGCTGCCCAGAGCAGCACCGCAGCCCGGCGGGCCCGGCCAAGAGCGAGCAGAGAGAACCGAGAGCCGAGGAGAGAGGAGACAGAAGCGAGAAGAGCAGCGGGGAGCGAAGCGCTGCCCCAGAGCGGCCCCGAGCCAGCCCGGCTCTCCCGCCCCGCGGCTCCCGGTCGCGCCCGGCGGGCAGGGGGAGCCGCTCCGCCCGCCCCGGAGGCGCCAGCCCGCGGCCCGGGGCCGCCTGAGCGCGGTCCGCCGGGCAGGGCGCGGAGCAGCCCCCGCCGCGGGGCCCGGCAGGGAGCGGGGCCATGGCGGCGCCGAGCCAGGGCTCCCTGCGGCGCCGGCTGCAGAGCTCGCAGGAGGCGCAGCACCGGCAAGCGCTGGTGGTGCGGAAGCTGCAGGCGAAGGTGAGGAGCGGGGGCGCCTGCCCGGGGGGAGCTGCCCGGGGCCGGGCCGCGGTGCTGGGGCCGGGGTGTCCGGGCCGCCCAGAGAGGGCGCTGGGCCGCGGCGATGCCGGGGGCGAACGCGCGGCCCCAGCGGGTTCCTTCCCGGAGCTGCCGCGGGCGGGACGGTGCCCAGCGCGGAGCTCGGGGGAGGCGCCGGGAGCCGCCCCGCTCCGCCCGGCCCGCCCAGGCGTGCTGGGCGCTGCTTCCCCCGCCGGCAGCCCCGAGCCGCTCGGCAGCCCTTGGCCGCCTTCGCTGCCGCTGCCCGGCCGGCGAACGGGCCCGGGCGGCTCTTGTGCAGCTGCACAGAAACCGCGTTGTGCAGCGGCTGAGCGGGGCTGGGGCAGAGCTGACCTGCTCGGCGGGGCTTGAAAAGCGACGTGGAAACTCCCTCCTTGCCCTCCCTTCAGGGCCCGGGGGACCTTTCCCCCGTGGGAATCTCGAGTTGGGGTCCGGGTGCCCATGGGGCAGGTGCTGCTGGCCAGCGCTGCCTTAGCATGAGCAGACAGTGCTGTGTGCGACAGAAACCCTGGCTGGCTGGCCTGAAGATCAGAGGAGGTGAAGCTTCCCCGTATGGTCACGACTTCTCGTTGCTGTATCAGCAGCGCCGTGAAATGTTCCGTGCTTGGGTTGCAAAGACTGAGAGAAAAGGGGATGCAGGAGGAGCCGCGTCTGGGAGAAGCTGCATTCGCTCATCTTCCTTCTCTGTATCCTCCCAGGTCCTGCAGTACCGGACTCGGTGCCGAGAGCTGGAGCAGCAAGTGGAGGCAGCAGGGGTGAGTGTGCAGGCTGCTGACTACAGACAGTGCACACAGCATTCGTTAACACCGGCAAAAAACACCTCTCCAGAGTGACAGTGACAGGAAAACAGGCTTTTGCTACCGGAGGGTTTCGGGAAGCGCTGTAATTCTGCCCGTCAGTGTGTGTGCAGTTGCCGTTCTTGGAGCAGCCAGTAGTCCCAGAAATGCCAGTCCAGAAATCCCCACCGAGAAGGATTTTAGTTTTGTGAGAGAGCGCTTTCCTGCTGGGGTAACGCGCTGTCCTCGGTCTCAGGAGAGGGCCGTACTGCCTGTTACGTTGTGGGGCCGTCTCTGAAAGAGAACCGGCTGGAACACGGCATTTCGGCAGGCGGGAATGCTGGCGTTCAGCACACAGAGCTGGCTCTTCTGTGCTTTTCTTTCTGCTTCGCGGCTAAAGTAAACCCGGGAGAGGAAGAGTAGGAGAGCAGGAGAGCATTCCTGGGCTTCAAGTGCAAGTGAGCGCTTGTGGTGCTGAGCGGAGGATCCCGGGCTGTGAGAGTGCAACAGTGGGAGACTGAGCAGAGCTGTCCCCTGCAGTGACACCCTTCCCCTTCCTCTCTGCTGTCACGACACTGTTATGCCTGGAAGAAGCCACGAGCTGCAGAGATACCAGCAAATGGAGGGGAGAGCGATGGATGCTGACAGTAGTGAAGGGAACACAAGAATTTGACTAATCTTTTCCTTTCTGCCTTAGGGATCCCTCCCCGGCAGGCGGGAAGCCACAGAAGACCAGAGCCTGGAGAAAGCACTGCTGCGGCTGGAAGAGGAGCAGCAAAGGTACAAGGAAGAAGCGTTCCCTCATAGCCGGTACCCTGGATGCTCATGGAGGGGAGGGAAAACCTGCCAGTGCCGCCTGCTCTCCCCAAGGGAAGCGGCTGGACGAGCCGCTGTGACAGGAGAAAGGTCCACGATGTGTTTTCTGTGGTGCAGTGACAGTGTTGTGTGCCGAATGGCTCTGTTCTGAGCGGGGGGTTGTTCCGGGTGAGCTGCAAAGGTCCCTTTCCAGCCTCAGGTGCTCCAGGGTTCAGTAGGTGAGGGCTCAGGACAGTGGTAGAGAAAGGTGATGGATGATGCAGTGATCAGACAGCACGGCGGGGAGGCAAGACGTTCACTGTGGGCATCATCAGAGTTGAGAGGAAGGGAGAACCGAACCTGTGGATGGCAATGGAAGGCTTAAAGCCAGGAGAAGCAGCTGAGCTGGCCATCCCAGAGAGATCTTAGTTAATGCCAGGAAGCGCTTTTGCTGCCTCTGAGTCTGACAACAAAGCCAGTGTTGAGGGAGCTGGGAAATCCCGGGGCTGCTGCTTGTGGGCAGCAGTTGTTGAGCGACCTCTCTGCTGTTTCTCCCTCTCCCAGGTGTGAGAATCTGGCAGAAGTGAACGCTCTCCTGCGGGAGCAGCTCGATGAAGCCGGTGAGGTTAATTCAGCCCTCAAAGAAGATGTTGCAAAACTGACGGCGGATTGGATGAGGGCCCGGGAGGAGCTGGGGTTGAAGGAGAGTGAACGGCGCCGTGAGCGCGAGGTAAGGAAAGGCTACGGGCTCGTCAGCCGTGATGCCAGAGCGGCGTGAGAATGGATTTGATTTCTGGCCGAGAGGTCTTGCTGTGTGGCAGCGGTGGCTCTGCTGAGCTGTGCTGGTGCTGAGGAGCAGGAGACAGGGCTGGGAGATGGAAGAGACCTGGTGCTGGGGGTTGCGCTCTCTCCTCTCTGAAAGACTCGAGCAGTGTTGGCGAAGGCTGGACTGGCATTTCTTTTTGTCTTGGCACGTTTAGGTGTATGACAGCTACGTCAGGGGTGAACACCAGCGTCTCCTCAGCCTGTGGTGCCAGGTGGTGACCTTCCGCCGTCAGTTCCTGGAGATGAAGGCTGCCACTGACCGGTGAGTACGAGGGAAGGCCAGAGCTCTTGCAGGAAAGCTGTAGCTTCCTTCACACCTGCTGGGTGAGCCTCCGTGTTACAGTAATTGTGGCTCAAGCCGTGATTTCTCCTTTGAGAGTCTGAAGCAATGAAGCCATGAAGCTGTTTAGCTGTCTTTGGAATGATTTGGTTTGATGCAGGTTTTCAAACCAGACTGAGGGGCTCGGGCTGTGGGCAATGCCGAGGCCCTGAGCGATGAACTTGCCTGTGGTGATGTTTGGGCACATTAACTCGGGCACGGGCACACATGGACATGCTGGAAGAGACTCCCCACAGCTGTGCGTGCAGCAAGTAGAGCAGTCCGTTTAATAGAACGGTGGAAATCTGCCGTACATCTCACTGAATGAGAGTATGTTAATAAGCTAGAGCAGCAGCAACAGTCAGTAAGAGTCACTGGAGGTCCTTGAGGCCTTCTGGCCGTCCCACACATTTCTTCTCATCTCTGAGGAGAAAACAGACTCATCCTCGACGATCACGCAGACTCATTGCTCAACTGTCCAGATGCGTCCTGGTCCCAAAGTGCCAGATGAGCGGCTCGTCCCAGCCAAGGCGTCACCTTTCCTGCCAGCTGGGACTGGTGCACAATGATGCGCTTCAGAAGCGAGTGAGCTGATAGAGATGGTGCTGTGAACACGGTCTCTTTCTTGATTCCTCTTCAGAGATTTGTCTGAGCTGAAGGCAGAGCACATGAGGCTTTCTGGAGCTGTGCTTGTGAGCTGCTCCCGTCCAACCTCTGGCGACCTGGAGAAGAAGGAGCTTCAGGACAGGTGAAGCTGTTTTAAACTTTGCAGTTACCAACATGATCTTTTGTGGCTGCTGCTGTGATTCGTAGATGAGCTGTGTTCACGTTTTAAACACACCCATTCTGCACAGCCCTGTTTCTGTGCCTGGTCAGACTGTTGCCTTCAACGGGATGGACAGAAAAACCGTCAGACTGACAGAAGCTGTTCTGAGTAAGACCAGACTGGCAAAGAGATTGCATAGCACAGTGTTTTTGCTGTTAGCTGACTCTTGGTGAGAAATGGAGAGCAGCATAAAGAGAACTCTGTCTCTGTACAGCCCTTTTCCTCCCCAGGGCTGCATTAAAGCAGTTGGGAGGAATGTGAACAGGAGCATCATAAGCAGTGTAGCTCCTCTGTGCTGACGGTTCCTTGCAAGACTGAGTGCAGAAGACCTTTGGGGCAAGAAGGGCCATTTGGCACCCTCAAGCTCATTACCCCTTAGAGCTGGATGCTGCCTTTGCTGTATTTTCTGGCTTGAACTTTCTCTGCTGTGCCTCTGGGAGCTGCTCAGCTCTTTCCCAGGCGATGGTGTGCTGTGCTTTTGGAGTGGCACGTGGACCTTCTCTTCTCAGGGTGCTGGAGCTCTCGGCCTTGCTTGTACCCTCCCAGAAGAAGAATGAGGAGAAGGAGAAGCCCATGGAAACACCTGACAACACCGTGGAGATTCTGGTGTGTTTTCCCTTGATCTGGGGGACAGCCCAGTGTTTGCTCCCCAGCCGTAGCACACAGAGGTGCGGTTTCCTCAGCAGAAGGAGGGGTAGAGATGCCACCTGCAGGGGAACATCAGGGACATTGCCAGAATGTTCCTTGTGTGTTTGGCACAGGTGCAGTCAGTCCGGGTGCAGCAGCGGCAGGGGAGCTGCAGACAGCTCCGGTGTCTTCCTCAGGGGTTGCACCAAGGCTGTTGTGCCTGGGGTCAAAGTTCCTTGGCACTGGCAGCTTCCTGGCAGTCTATGGAAACGAGCTGTCGGTCTTTCCCTTCTTAGTTTTAGCGAGGATGAAGTGGAATAGATGTGGGAAGGAATGCACTGGAATGCCGAGGGCTGAGGCTTCTGGGCATGGCAGTGCCGCTGAGGATGGGAACGCTGCAGAGGGAGCAGCTCTGCCCTGCCCACCCTTTCCTCCTTCTGTTCTCAGGAAGCCGGTCGGTTAGAGAAAGAACGTGAAGTTCTGTGGAGTAAAAGTGCCAAAGAGGAGAACCTGTCCCTGCAAAAGCTGATAAAAGATATAACTGAGGTGTGTGCAGAGCTGGGACCTTGATCTCCAACCCCCTCCCAGCTTTTGCCTCCAGCGGAGCCGTCTCTCTGCTCACTGCTTCTCCCGGCTGTCTGGAGCCGCCTTGGCCGCTCCTCACTGCTTCTTTGTGCTCTTTCCCTGCCCGTTGCTTGCAGGCCCTACAAGAAGAGCTTTCTGCCAGGCAGGACTCCATCGATTCCCTGCTGCAGCAGCACAGGCAGCAGGAAGAGAAGTGCAGGACGCTGCAGCAGAGGCTTGAGCAGCTGCAGGAGGAATGCGCCACGTCCAGCAGCCAGCGGCAGCACCTCCAGTCTCTGGTGGAAGCGCTCAGAAGGTGAGCGTTTCCTCCTTCTCCTGCGCTCCAGAGGCAATCTGCTTCCAGTTCGGGAGCCCAGAGCTGTTCTGGGCAGAGAACTTGCCTGCCCTGCCTCGCGTGTCCCTCTGTTTGGCACCACAGCATCCTCCTGTCGCTGCTTTTCCTGCTCGGCTGTGCCTCCCAAGGCTGTCTGGGCGATTCAGAGCGATGCTGGCATACAAGGCGCCTCTCCCTCGACATGCTGCGTCTGCTTCTGCTCTTTGGGTGCCCTTTCCCGGGCACCGCTTCTCGCTGGCTGAAGGCAGCAGCCTGCCCGCCTTTCTGCTTCCCTCTTCAGTTACCCTGGGAGGGGAAGAGCAAGTTCTTCCTCCCCGTGCTCCCCACAGCTCCATCCTGGGATGAGGAAAACGGGATCTGTGACTCTCCCGGCCTCTTCATTCTTGTAACGGAGCCTTGTCTCTGCAGTGACTGTGCCAACCTGGAGAGAACCAGGGACGAGCTACAGCAGCAGCTGGAAGTAACGGAGCAAGAAGCCTCGCGTCTGCGTCAAAGGAACACGGAGCTGCAGCTGAAGGAAGACTCAGCCCAGGGGGACAAGGTGGAGCAGCAAGAGGCGATGGAGAGAGCGCGTCGTGAGCAGGAGCTGCTGTGAGCGTTCGAGCTTTCTCGGGGCAGGGGTGGGCATGGCTGGACCTTAGGGGCCCAGCGCACAAGGCTGAGTTGTGCCTGCTCGTCATTTGCAGCACAGAAGGGCGAAGGGAGCCCGCGGGCAGGGCTGGCTGCCATATCTGGACATATTAGGTACTCTTGGTTTGGAGATGACAATGCTTTTAGGTTAAGAACTTGTTTGTCTTTCCCCGTTTCCCAGGCTGAAGGACTTTGCTGCGCTCGAAGGAAAACATTCGTTATTGCAGAGTGAGCTGGTAGTGGCGAGAGAGACGCTGGAGGAGTCGCAGCTTCAGAGGGATCTGCTGGAGCGAGAGAAACACGAGCTGACCATGGCCCTGGAGAAGGTACGGTCACCTTATTCCTAGGGAGCACCTGTGGGAGAGGGAGCTGTGACAGCAGGACCAGCACCGGTGCTGTTTCTGGCAGGAGAAGACAGGGAAACCGTTGCTGTCCTTCTTGGGAAATGGGGATCGGAGCACACAGGCTCTTTGGGTGTTCAGTCCCCACGTGCTCATTGGGAGCGTGAACTGGGAGCATGTCGGAGACACCCAGGGGATGGGAGTTGCTGCTGGGAGTCAGGCATTTTCCTGCCCTTGTTGTCACGTTGTTCTTTTGTCTCTGCAGGCCGAGCAGTCGGTGGCAGAGTTGAGCAGGACTCAGAAGCAGCTGAGTGTAGAAATAGCTGATCTCCGTGCTGCAGCAGCCAACATGAGCAGTATCAATGAAGCTCTTGCAGTGGAGAAAGTGCAGCTGAACCACCTTGTGCTGCAGGTGAGCAGAGTTGCCACAGCTCTTGCCAGCTGTTTGTCTCCAGCTGCTGCTGCTTCTCAGCCTTCTTGCCCTCCAGCAGTAGGACTGGCTGGCTGTGCAAATGTTGTTCCTTGTCCTGTCCAAGCCAAAGCTCCTTCCTAGGAAATGTTCCTGTCTTTGATGTGCTCTCTGCTTCTGTGATTGTAGCTGGAGCAAGAGAATGAGGTTGTGTCAGAGAAAGTGGCCGGGCTGGAGAGAGCAAGAGTCTGTGAGCAGGAGCGGCTGAGCTGGTGTGAAAGAACCAAGGCAGAGCTCTGTGCAGAGAAAGCCCAGCTGGAGCAGCTGCTGCAGGAAGCAGAGGAGCAGCAGGAGGGGCTGCGGGTGCAGCTGAGGAGACTGGCAGAGGAGAAGGAAGAAACCCGAGAGCAGCTCAGTGAGGTGAGACCAAAAAGCTGGTGCTTGTGGGTGGGCGTTTGGCTGCTTGGCTGAGTGAAGCTGTGTCTGCTGGCTGCTGCAGGCTTTGTGTCAAGGAGACACTCGGTAGCCCTGCAGGGCAGGGGGTTTGTTCCCTTCTTTTTGGCACCACGTTGATGGCTTGCGGAGCAGCTCTGCAGTTCTCTGCGCTGTCCTCTGCTTCTCTGGGTTCTTCTAATCCACCGGTCCGTGTTGGCCTCTTCCGTGGCTTTTGCTGAGCTGCAAAGCGGTGATCGTGTTGTCCATGGATCAGAGCGGGGCGACTCCTGTCACCTGTGGCAAAAGAAACAAACTGTGTAGCTCTGAATCCTTTTTCTGAGGCAGAATCCGGTCGGCAGCGGCTGAACATGAGCCGGCGTGTGCCCAGGTGTCCCAGAAGGCCAAGAGCAGCCTGGCTTGTCCCAGCACTGGTGTAGCCAGCAGGAGCAGGGCAGTGACCGTCCCCTGCACTGGGCACTGGGGAGGCCACAGCTGGTCCCAGGCAGCCCAGGCTGGCCTTGCACATCACTTGCCGGTGAGCGGGGCCAGCGCCTTTTGGCAGCCCAGGCTCTCGGTGCGGGACCAGCAGCTGCTCTCACACTTGGAGCCCCCGGGACAGGAGCTCTTTCTCCTCCCGCCCCCTGGCCAGCGGCGCTGGCTGCTCTGCACACAGCTGCACAGAAAGGGCTCCAGCTGCGGTTTGTCCCGTTCCAGGTGTCCCGGCAGCAAGAGTCGGCCAGCACTGGTCTGGAGCAGTTGCGCCAGGAGTCCTCTCGCCAAGGGCTCGCCCTGGCCAAGGTGTCCGAAGAGAAGGAGGTGCTGGTGCAGGAGAAGGCTGCCCTGGAGCTGCGCCTGGCAGCCGTGGAGCGGGACAGACAAGGCCTTTCCGAGCAGCTGGCAGAGGCCAGGTAAAGGGCGAGGAACCCTGGGCAGGACATGACTCGCTGTCGGGAATTACAGAGCTGGTCAGCATTGCACGGGGCTTTCTTGCGTCCCCTGTGCTTTGCGGATGTTCTCACCTTCCAGGGACAGAACAGGGAAGAATCTTGAGGGGAGAAATCCCCTCTTATTGTGTCCCCCTGCAGAGCAATTGGAAGTGCTGATGGGATGCACCTGTGAGCAGAGGTTGGGCTTTTGCTGGCTGGCACAGACGTTGTCAGGAAAACTGCTACCTGTGTGCCATCCACCAGGCAGCAGCCATTTCAGATTTGGCTGTCGAGATGAAATTCGGCTGGGCTTGCTGTGTTACGCTGGGTCCTAAGGAAAGCCTGGGCGTTCCCTCAGAGGGGCCTGCGTTGCTAATTTAAATGGTAGAAATATGTTTGCTGTACACGGGTGTCCATGCAGCCCCTTTTCCGTTCTCAGGGGCAGGGATCTTGAAGCACTTGTCACTGGGATCCCTCCCTGTGGGTGTCAGGAGCAAGAAGCTCATTTCTCTCCGTGTCCACAACCCGCAGGCCGGTGAAGGAGACCCTGGCGCGCAGCCTGTTTGAGGCTCAGCAGCGCGTATCTCAGCTGGAGATCGCCCGGAGTCACCTGGAGATGCGGCTTCACACCGTCACGCAGGCCAAGGACGTGATACAAGGTGAGGCCCCATGTGCTTTGTTTCTGGTGATGCCCTGCCTAGACAAGATGGTATAAAACCAGCTCTCTGTCCGCAGTGCTTGTGAGGAGTGAAGGAGCTGGAACAGACCCCTCCAGCACTGAAACTCCAAGGGCTGAAGGTCAGTAAGGCCAGAAGCAGGGTCTGGGTAGACTCTGACTCTTGCCACTTGTGGGGTTTGCAGGGGAAGTGAAGTGTCTTCAACGTGAGCTGGAAGCAGAGAGATCTCTCCTGAGGCAGGAGCGGGAGAACGCGGCACAACAGCTCTTGCGGAGAGAACGGCAGCATGACGATGCCCTCAGACTTCGGCAGAGCGACCACGAAGCAGAAACACAGAGGCTCCTGCAAGACCTGGTAGGAAACAAGAGGTGTTGAATTCCTCAAGCACGCTCGGTGGGCTGGCTTTAGCAGAGGAACGGCCCGGGGTGTGAAATGGCAGCAACCGCGTGTCGCAGGCCGCACGTTGCCGGGCCAGCAGCAGAGCCGATGGCTCGTACTCGAAGGCACGTGGAGCCCACAGGACTGTGCTGGGACAGGAAATGCAGCCGCAGATGGAGCGTGGGCGTGAGATGAGTTCAAGGGCAGGTTGGGGGCCCCACCCAGAGCGTGGCAGCACAGGGGGGCTCTTACCAGCCTCCCGTCTCCCATGGGGCAGAGTCCTGACCCTCCTGCCAGCTGCAGTCACGGGAGCTTTGTTCCTTTCTTGCTGCCCTTTCTCGGTGGACAGAGGGGTTTTCTTTGGGCCTGAACCCCAAAGGAGGGTGAAGCTTCCCATGTTCTGAGGAGCTTGGCTGGGGCTCCATCCTGAAGCGTTTTCCTCCCGTCCTCAGGCACGCGCGCGGGAAGGGCACCAGTCAGAGCTGCAGGAGCTGCTGGAGCGATGGCAACAGGAGAAGGCAGAGACAGAGAGGGAGCACGAGAAGCAGCTGGTGGACATGGAGCAGAAAGTTGCTGCCGTGCAAGCTCAACGACAAGAGGAACAAACCAGACGTGAAAATGCCGAGCGAGAGGTAAAGGCTGCGAAGGGAGAATGGGTGTGTTTTTGCGAGGCTGGAGCTGTGGGAGATGGCTGGGGCTGGGGCCGTGTGGAGCATCCCTGCATGTTTCCTGCACTGAATCTGGGCAGGTGAAAGGCGTGCAGGGCCAGCGCTGGGACTGGGGACGAGTCCTCTCATGGGAAGCCAGACAGAAATGTGACCTTTGGTTTTAGATTGTCGTGCTGCTCGTGGGTTCTGGTTTTGTAAGAGTTACCTCAGAATATCTTCACTGCTCTCTTAACCGTCCTCTTTTGATGTTTACTGGTAGGTGTTCATAGCCTCATGTCCATTACAGACCAAAGGGAGTTTGTAGGACTGAATCCCCACGAGGATGGGGTTTGTGTTTGGGGGGACGGGGAGGGGCGCAGCAGGATTGTTGACAAACGAAAAACCTTTTTAAAGAGTCCAGTGAAAGATTTTGGAGCGGTAGGACAGAGGTGTGTTCTGGGCTGTTTTCAGTCCCTGGCTGGTGAGCTGTTTTGTGCCCAGCTCTGCTGTGCCGGAGCAACCCCGTCCTCCCCTGGCAGCGCTTGTGTCCTGCCCAAGGTCCTGCGTGCAGAGTGAGCCACATGTGTCCTGTGAGCTGACTAAGAGTTTGTTGCGGATTCAGTCCCGGAGGGACCCTGTTTATCCTGCCAGTGTCCCTTAGGAAGCTGCGTCTCCCCGTGGGCAGAGAATGACCCAGGAGAGCAGCAGCACAGCGCCTGGAGAACGTGTGAGCCCGTCGGCCTTGGAGTCTTGGCACAGACCTTTTGTGAGGGAAGTTTAAACCCGTCTGCTCTTTATTTCTGTGCAGGCCGTGCTGGAAAAGGAGCGTGAGAAGAATTCTTTACTGGAGCTGCTTCGCCAGACTCAGGGAGAGCTCACAGACGCCTGCCAGCGGGTAGAGCAGCTCAGGCAGCAGATGGAAGAGCAGCGAGAGAAGGGGCAGGTGAGTCCGCCTGGTCAGGGGCTTGAAGGAACGGGCCCTTGGCAACTGGGCGTGAGCTGAGAGGGGCTGAGAGGCATTGGAACAGGCTCCACACAGTAGAGGGCCAAACAAACTTCCCCAAAATGGGAAATGAAATGTTGGGTTTTTTCTTTCTTTTCTTTCTTCCCCTCCTCCCTTCATTGGTTCTCTCCTGTCTGGCCAAGCTTGGCCCGCGTGTCCTGGGGAGGATTTGCCACGGCAAGGAAAGGGCACGGTTGACCACACTAATGTAGGGAACTCGGTAGAGTTTTATACCGATGGCTGAACAGCAGCGACACCGATGGTGCTTAGAGGATGCTTTCAGAGATGGAGATCCCTGGGCAACAGCTTTTCCGCTGTTTTAAAATAATGGAATTGGTACTGTTGCGTGATCCGGTTAAAGGCTTCATTGCCATTCCGCATGTACTTGTGCCACAGCCCCAAAAGCAGGAAGGCAAATGAGTGTGGATTTCTCCCAGGTGATCTGCAGGGGGCCCCTGGGAAGAGAGTTTGGGGCTGTTTTGGGCTGTGGCCCAGGGGGAGAAGAAGGCACTTGGCCCTGTCCAGTCCTGAGCGCGCTCACTCTCCCCGGCTTGTTCATTCTGGCCCTTGTAACCTGCGTGTGGCACCAGCTCCACCATCTCCTCTCTGAATCCCCAGCAGGCTGCTGCAGAAGGGGAGCAGCTCTCCTGGCTCTCAGAGAAGAGACGCCTGTCGCAGCGGCTGGAATGTCTGCAGGGAGCAGTTGCAAGGCTGGAACTGGAGAAGACGGAGCTGAAGCAGTACAACGCTGAGCTCAGGAGGACCCTGGAGCAGGTGAAACAGGCTTTCCCTGCCTCTGCAAAGCCTCCCGGTGCCCGTTGCCTTCCCAAATGCACATTCACTGGGGTACCACCCTTCCTGCCCCAGTGTCCCCATCCACACACACTGGACTCTCTCTTGCCCTTTCTCCTCCATATTCTGCTTCGAGTGCGTTTTGCCCCAACGTTCTCAGGTGCAAGTGACAGTCTCTGAGCAGAAATCTCCTTGCCCTGATGTGCAGGGGTCCTTCTGCTCCTCGTTTGGTGGCCCGAGTCTGTGACCCTTTCTCCTTCCCAACGTGCAGGTGGAACGTGAACGGAGGAGGCTGAAGAGATGTTGCCGTGGTCGGTCGCTGCCAGATGCGTGCGCATTGTCTCTCTCTGACCAGCGGAAGGTGCCGGCTTCCAGACAGGTGAGAACAGGATCGCACTGGGTGGCAGGAGGGTCTGGCCATAGGGAGGAACGATGGCAAATCCCAGTGGTCTTTTGCCTCTTTCAGGTGGCCCTCCTGGAGACACAGCTGGTGCAAGAACCAAAATAGAAGCAAGGACTCCAGGGGCAGTCACACCCTTGGAGATGAAGGAAGGGAATTTTAACCACCAGCTACTGGGGGGGTTTGAGGGGGGTGGGTGGGGAGATGGGGAGCAGGCGGATCGGAAAGGTTGTACCCTCCGAGTACCTCAGCCCATGGGGAAAGGAGGAGGGATCATTGCGGCCGGGAGCTAGGGCTGGGGAACTGGGGTCAATGGGGGCTGCGTCCCCCGCGTTTTGGAAGAGACCCCACAGGGAGATGCCCGGTGGACTCTTCCCTTTAGTTGAATAAAGTTTTTCTTTTGGTTTGACTCCTCTGTCTCTTTTTCTGAACACGGAGCTCTAGCGAAGTGAATTTCTGTGCAGCTGCCTCTGAGTACCCAGCACGGCGCTCCCTGTGCCCTGGGTGCCGGGCTCTGCGTTTCTCTGCCCCGGGAGCTCCTTTTCTCCTCTTTTCTGTCTCAGGGTGTCGAGGGTTAAGATTGCGGGGTGACAATCAAACCCTGGCAGATGTGTTGTTCACCTCCTCTCCCCCACACTTCCCCCTTTTGCCCCTCCCTCTCCCCCCTTCCCACCAAGGACAGGCGATCGGGAGGGAAAGAAGGACAGAGAGAAGAGAGTTGGAAAAGTTAAAGATGTTTTACTAATGCTACTGATAAGAATAGAGAAAATAATACAAAATATACAAAACCAATCTTGAAAGTCTCAGCAACTGCAGAGCCAGCACCCAAAGTCCTGGATTGGACTCTGCAGCCAACCGGAGCTGGACTCAGTCTCTCACTAGGCCTCCGTTCACAGGGACGAGCAGCAAGGTCCTCTCCTAATGTCAGCCATGAGGAAAAAGGGAAGGAAAAAGGGATGAGATCCTCGTGATCTCCCACTTTTATATGAAGTATTCACGTGAATGGAATGTTATTCACCGTTGCTCAGTCTCTCGGTCACCAGTTTCTCGTTGCCCCTCTCGCGAGATGTCCATCCGTGCTTATCAATAAGTTTGCATTCCATTGCGAGGTTTGCCAAAACATGTGTCTGGTTCTCCAGGAAAATGCAGCTGATATGAAGCTTTAGCTGACAGGCAAAATTCACTAAAAGAGAAACTTGTTTTTTAACAAAACCAGGACACAGGGCAAGGGGTGATGGTTTTAAACCAAAGAGGGGAGATCTAGACTAGATACAAGGGAGGAATTTTTTTACAATGAGAGTGGTAAAATGCTGGCACGTGTTGCCCAGAGAGGTGGTAGATGCCTCATCCCTGGTAACATTCAAGGTGAGATTTCATGGTGCTGGAGGCAATCTGACCAATATAGAATAGAGTAGATTAGCAGAATAGACTTTTTGGTATCAAGGGGTGTGCCCTGCCGGTGGGCAGCAGCAGGGCAGCGTCATGGAAACCAGTGATGTGACAATGCGACAACGCCGTGATGCCACAATGGCGAGTGCTCTATAAAGCCGCTCGCCGGGAGAGCGGCCGTGGCATCTGCTGCCGGGTGCCTCTGGAGCGACAGGAGCCAGCGCAGGACGCAGCTCTAGGAGAGCTCTTGGAAGGAGCCGTGGAGCGGAGTCTGACTGCTGGAGTCCTAAAGGCAGACACAGTGCTGAGTGCAGGAGCTGTGCAGCGCAGTCTCACCGCTGCTGTCCCAAAGGCAGACGCGGTGCTGAGTGCAGGAGCTGTGCAGCGCAGTCTCACCGCTGCTGTCCCAAAGGCAGACGCGGTGCTCAGTGCACTGTCAAACAGGCAGAGGTGAGCAGCGGGGAGATGGAGAGGGCTGAGCCGGGGAGCCTGGGACACGGCGGGGCTGCTCGGGGGCATTGGGACGGGCCCTTTCTTGCAGCCGCTGGGCAGGAGGCTCATTGAGCTGTGCCTGAGGGTCTCTGTCTTCCTAGCTCGGACACAGGAGACAACACCTGGGAGAAGTAGCTACTGGCCCAATGGACCCTGAGCTGCTGGACCTCACCCTCGGTGTCAAGATCCCCGTGACACCCGGCTCCAAGCCTGTGTTCAGCAGGGGAAAGCTGGGGGAAAAGGTAAAGGCAGAAGAAAGGGGTGGGAGGGCCAGGAATCAGTCTGGACCTCGCAGGTTTGGAAATGCCGGCCTGCGTGCCTGAGGAGCTGGGAGGTGCGTTCGTCCCTGCTGCTCCTTCCTGCCCCGTTCACACTCTGGAACATCTCTCACAGCTTCACCGGCCCTCGGGCTCGTTTGACCTTGGGGATCCCCTGGGCCGCCGCATGAGCAACGAGTACAACAGCCTGCATGACCCGCATCTGAAGGCCTACCACCAACGCAAGGTCAACGTGCAGTGGCTGAAGAGACAGGGTTTCGTCACCAGCGATGGCAACGTAGGTTTGGATGAGATGGGGCTGATCAAAACGGTTCCCTCCCAGCGGGGTTCCCGAGCGCAGAGCAGGGTGTGCAGGGAGCAGCTCCCCTCCCGCCGGGGCGGCTGTTTCGGGAAGGCAGTCTGCGCAGCCGGCTTCACAGCGCTTGGGGGATTTCTGCCCCCGGCTCTCCACAGGTGGTTTGCTCGCTGAAGGAGTTCAACCAGTACAGGCAGTACCGGACCATGCTCAAGCTGGAGGCCCAGAAAGCGTTCATCCGAGAGCAGGTCAGCAAAGCGGGGTGTTCCCAGACACGCAGAGTCCCGAGGGAAGCCCTTCCCTTCCGCCCTCGTCGCGGGGCTGGAGCAGAGCCCTGTCCTGGGCCCGCGGGACGCCTCAGCACGCAGGGCCGGGAGCGCTTGTCCAGCCCACAGCCAGACACAACCTGCTGTCACCTTGCAGGAGAAGCTTCGGGAACACCTGCCCAAGTTAGAGCATGCTCCCAAACTGTGGGGGAACATCAACACTTCTTCTCTGGGACAGCGGCTCCTGCTGCCTCAGATACCATCTGGTCTGGGACAACAGCTGCTGCAGCCTCACAAACCATCGTGCCCACCTCCACCCAAAGGAGCAAGCAACTCCCTGAAATGGGGGCGACGCTTAAGAGCGGATGCAGCTTTGGGCAAGGGCCAAAGCCCCTCCCAACCTGAGCCGGGACTCGAAGGTGCAGCCGGTGCGCTCAGAGCTGCAGAGCCTCCGGAGGTCTCTTCTCTGCGCCATCGGCAGCAAATCGGACTGGCGGCCGAGCAGCTTACAGCGACCGTGTCGGAGAGCCTGGGGAAGCACTTTGCATCCGGCACACCTGAGCCAGGGCCTGTTGCCGGAGGAACCACCGAAGCGGGCAAATTTGAGGAAGAGAAATCAGGGCAAGCGGAAAGAGCAGCTTCCGACAGAGCAACTTCAGGGGCTTCGCTTGACCGTCTGGCCACAGAAGTTGTCAACGTTGTCTGCAGCACCTTGGAAGCCATCGGAGCCTCTCAGGCTGAAGGAGGCTGTAGCTGCCCATGCTCTGGACTGCTGGAGCTTTTCAGGGGAGCTGTCTCCAACAGACGGCCGCAGCCACCCCGGGCGCCTTTCTCAAGCCCAGGCGTGGAGGAAGGACAAGGATTCCCCGGCGCACCTCAAGAGCAGAGCCTGGAAGCCGGCGAGGGAGCAAAGTCGCCCGGACCTCCAGGCGGAGAGGAGAGCCGTCCCGCTGAGGACACCCGCCCCTCCACGGGCCCACAGCTCTGCAGACAGCCCGTCCCTCCGGCAGCTCCGAGGGCCCCTGCCCAGACAGCAGCACGACGCAGAGCAGCGCGCGGCCAGCTGGTGGGAGGCGAGCCCCAGCAGCCGCGGCAGCCGCGAGGCCGTTAGCTGGGAGGCTTGCGGGCCATGTCCTGGGCAGGGCTGCGGCAAGAGACGCGTAGAGCCCTGGGCAGCTCCGCCAAGTACAGCCCCGTGCTTCCAATAAAGAGTTTGTTGCCAAGTGCTGGCTTGTGCCTGCCTTCCTTCCAGCCAGGCCAGACTGTGTCTGGCATTTGCCTTGCAGTCATCCATCCCCGTCCCTCCTGCAGTCTCTGTCATGCTATGACCCCATTTTACAGGGAATCTCATGTAGGGAGGTGAGAAGCAACCAGCATTTTCATCACACCTGTGCTCCAGCCCCTCACCAGCTCTGTTCCCTTCTCTGAACTCACTCCAGCACCTCAAGGACTCCTGTTGTGAGGGGCCCTAAACTGACCCAAGGATTCAAGGTTTGGCCTCCCCAGTGCCCAGGACAGTGGCACAATCACTTCTCTAGTCCTGCTGGCCACACTATTCCTGGTACAAGCCAGGATGCTGGAGGCCTTTTTGGCCACCTGGGCACACTCTGGCTCATGTTCAGCCGCTGTCACCAACAGCCCCAGCTCCTTTTCCAGCCGCTCTTCCCCAGCCTGCAGCGTTCATGGGGTTGTTGTGACCCAAGTGCAGGACCCGGCCCTTGCCCTTGTTGAACCTCAGGCAATTGCCCTCGGCCCATCGATCCAGCATGAAGAGACATACGTCGCTATTCCTCCAGTCGTTCTCCAGCACTTTCTATGCTAGAGTTCTCTGAGACAGCAACTCATTAAGCTTCGGGAACACCTGGCCAAATTAGAGGATGCTCCCAAACTGCAGGGGATGATCGACACTTCTCGCCTGCGAGAGTGGCTGCTGCAGGAGCAGAGCAAGAGTTTGCCAGGCGGAGAGAGGAAGAGGAGGCAGAAGTAAGAAAAGGCCAAGTGGCGCTTGCTCTAGAAGGGGCCTGTGCTCCAGGAGAGAAGTGCTGGAGCCGCACGTTCTGGGAAACAAACCAGGACCAGTGGTGGAAGGAGCTGGAGCCACCGCTGCAGAACACTGCGGATGTCACTGGTGTGTCGTGCGCTTGCTAAGAAGAGCAGCCAAACGGCCACAGATGTTGTTCCCAAGGCCTTGCTCGTGCCTGCAGCGATTCACGCCAGGCCCTGCTGTGTCTGGGCATTTCCCTGCAATGTTTTCCTGCCTCTTCCTCCCTCCTACAGCCTCGCTCAGGCTAAGACCCAGTTCTACAGGGAATCTTAAGTGGGGAAGAGAAAAGCAGCCCAGGCTTTTGCCTTGTTTGGAAAGCCTTGCGGCCGGGCTGTTGGAGGGGCAGGTCCAGCTCTGTAAAGCCGTGCTCGTGCCCTAGGACAGTCCCACATGGCGGTGCTGTTGAAGGCTGCGCCTTGTTCTGGCCATTGATTCTCTCGGCCCCTCAAGGCTCCTGATGGCCCTTTGGGTTCCCACCCAGGGCCCTCGCTGGGCCTTGCGCTGTCCCACCAAGGGACCGGCCTTCGGCTTGTCATCTTTCCCAGGGACTCCTCCTCTCGTCTCCTCAAGCCGTCTCTGTTTGCCTTTCCATGTCCCCAGGGATGGGCTTTTTGGGGCAACCAAGGGGCCACCAAACAGCCTTTTGGTGCCTCCCAAGGGCCTCCGTTTCTCTTCCTGTGCTTCCTGGGGCCCTCCGTTTGCCCTTTGGTGTGGCCCAGAGCCCTGCGTGTGCCCCTGGGTGTCCAGCCTGAGCCCTTTGCTGCCTCTGGGTACCCCCATGGCCCTGCGCGTGCCCACGGGTGCCACCCTTGTGAAGCACGGATTAAGCGTGAGGGGTTCTAAGTCAGGAAAGCTCCCGACCCGAGGGGTGAATAAGTGAATTCGTGCAACAGACCAGTCTGGCCAAGGGGACTGAGCCCCGTGTGTCATCTTTGGTTCTTGTATTTCTTCATGAGGTGTAGAAGTGAAGTGTAGTTCAGAGAGCACGTGGTGCTGTGACTTGTCCGTTTTCTCTGGCACCCAGGCTCTTCTCTACCTGCTTGCAGTCTGTCCCGTTCATGCTGCAAAACAGGGAGGAAAAGGTTCCCAAGTGCCACCCGTGTGCGTTTGGTTTGCGCCCCAGCCTGGAACTCCTGCGCCAGGGCCAGTCCCGGGCTCAAGTGTGAGCTTTAGCAGAAAGCTCCGGCTGCTCCGTCGGCTCCCCTGGCCCACGGAGCTTTTGCGCTGTCCCTGCGCTGCCCCCTCCCTGCCCCAGTGTCCCCACACCCCACGCTCTGCTCTCGGGACCGTTTCCTCGCTCCTTCTCTCCCGGGCTCCCGCGGCAGCGCGTGCTGCCCGCACCGTTCTCCGGGGCCGTTACCGGTCCCTGCGCAGGGCTCGGTGGAGCAAAGCGCTGCCCAGAGCAGCACCGCAGCCCGGCGGGCCCGGCCAAGAGCGAGCAGAGAGAACCGAGAGCCGAGGAGAGAGGAGACAGAAGCGAGAAGAGCAGCGGGGAGCGAAGCGCTGCCCCAGAGCGGCCCCGAGCCAGCCCGGCTCTCCCGCCCCGCGGCTCCCGGTCGCGCCCGGCGGGCAGGGGGAGCCGCTCCGCCCGCCCCGGAGGCGCCAGCCCGCGGCCGGGGCCGCCTGAGCGCGGTCCGCCGGGCAGGGCGCGGAGCAGCCCCCGCCGCGGGGCCCGGCAGGGAGCGGGGCCATGGCGGCGCCGAGCCAGGGCTCCCTGCGGCGCCGGCTGCAGAGCTCGCAGGAGGCGCAGCACCGGCAAGCGCTGGTGGTGCGGAAGCTGCAGGCGAAGGTGAGGAGCGGGGGCGCCTGCCCGGGGGGAGCTGCCCGGGGCCGGGCCGCGGTGCTGGGGCCGGGGTGTCCGGGCCGCCCAGAGAGGGCGCTGGGCCGCGGCGATGCCGGGGGCGAACGCGCGGCCCCAGCGGGTTCCTTCCCGGAGCTGCCGCGGGCGGGACGGTGCCCAGCGCGGAGCTCGGGGGAGGCGCCGGGAGCCGCCCCGCTCCGCCCGGCCCGCCCAGGCGTGCTGGGCGCTGCTTCCCCCGCCGGCAGCCCCGAGCCGCTCGGCAGCCCTTGGCCGCCTTCGCTGCCGCTGCCCGGCCGGCGAACGGGCCCGGGCGGCTCTTGTGCAGCTGCACAGAAACCGCGTTGTGCAGCGGCTGAGCGGGGCTGGGGCAGAGCTGACCTGCTCGGCGGAGCTTGAGAAGCGACGTGGAAACTCCCTCCTTGCCCTCCCTTCAGGGCCCGGGGGACCTTTCCCCCGTGGGAATCTCGAGTTGGGGTCCGGGTGCCCATGGGGCAGGTGCTGCTGGCCAGCGCTGCCTTAGCATGAGCAGACAGTGCTGTGCGCGACAGAAACCCTGGCTGGCTGGCCTGAAGATCAGAGGAGGTGAAGCTTCCCCGTATGGTCACGACTTCTCGTTGCTGTATCAGCAGCGCCGTGAAATGTTCCGTGCTTGGGCTGCAAAGACTGAGAGAAAAGGGGATGCGGGAGGAGCCGCGTCTGGGAGAAGCTGCATTCGCTCATCTTCCTTCTCTGTATCCTCCCAGGTCCTGCAGTACCGGACTCGGTGCCGAGAGCTGGAGCAGCAAGTGGAGGCAGCAGGGGTGAGTGTGCAGGCTGCTGACTACAGACAGTGCACACAGCATTCGTTAACACCGGCAAAAAACACCTCTCCAGAGTGACAGTGACAGGAAAACAGGCTTTTGCTACCGGAGGGTTTCGGGAAGCGCTGTAATTCTGCCCGTCAGTGTGTGTGCAGTTGCCGTTCTTGGAGCAGCCAGTAGTCCCAGAAATGCCAGTCCAGAAATCCCCACCAAGAAGGATTTTAGTTTTGTGAGAGAGCGCTTTCCTGCTGGGGTAACGCGCTGTCCTCGGTCTCAGGAGAGGGCCGTACTGCCTGTTACGTTGTGGGGCCGTCTCTGAAAGAGAACCGGCTGGAACACGGCATTTCGGCAGGCGGGAATGCTGGCGTTCAGCACACAGAGCTGGCTCTTCTGTGCTTTCCTTTCTGCTTCGCGGCTAAAGTAAACCCGGGAGAGGAAGAGTAGGAGAGCAGGAGAGCATTCCTGGGCTTCAAGTGCAAGTGAGCGCTTGTGGTGCTGAGCGGAGGATCCCGGGCTGTGAGAGTGCAACAGTGGGAGACTGAGCAGAGCTGTCCCCTGCAGTGACACCCTTCCCCTTCCTCTCTGCTGTCACGACACTGTTATGCCTGGAAGAAGCCACGAGCTGCAGAGATACCAGCAAATGGAGGGGAGAGCGATGGATGCTGACAGTAGTGAAGGGAACACAAGAATTTGACTAATCTTTTCCTTTCTGCCTTAGGGATCCCTCCCCGGCAGGTGGGAAGCCACAGAAGACCAGAGCCTGGAGAAAGCACTGCTGCGGCTGGAAGAGGAGCAGCAAAGGTACAAGGAAGAAGCGTTCCCTCATAGCCGGTACCCTGGATGCTCACGGAGGGGAGGGAAAACCTGCCAGTGCCGCCTGCTCTCCCCAAGGGAAGCGGCTGGACGAGCCGCTGTGACAGGAGAAAGGTCCACGATGTGTTTTCTGTGGTGCAGTGACAGTGTTGTGTGCCGAATGGCTCTGTTCTGAGCGGGGGGTTGTTCCGGGTGAGCTGCAAAGGTCCCTTTCCAGCCTCAGGTGCTCCAGGGTTCAGTAGGTGAGGGCTCAGGACAGTGGTAGAGAAAGGTGATGGATGATGCAGTGATCAGACAGCACGGCGGGGAGGCAAGACGTTCACTGTGGGCATCATCAGAGTTGAGAGGAAGGGAGAACCGAACCTGTGGATGGCAATGGAAGGCTTAAAGCCAGGAGAAGCAGCTGAGCTGGCCATCCCAGAGAGATCTTGGTTAATGCCAGGAAGCGCTTTTGCTGCCTCTGAGTCTGACAACAAAGCCAGTGTTGAGGGAGCTGGGAAATCCCGGGGCTGCTGCTTGTGGGCAGCAGTTGTTGAGCGACCTCTCTGCTGTTTCTCCCTCTCCCAGGTGTGAGAATCTGGCAGAAGTGAACGCTCTCCTGCGGGAGCAGCTCGATGAAGCCGGTGAGGTTAATTCAGCCCTCAAAGAAGATGTTGCAAAACTGACGGCGGATTGGATGAGGGCCCGGGAGGAGCTGGGGTTGAAGGAGAGTGAACGGCGCCGTGAGCGCGAGGTAAGGAAAGGCTACGGGCTCGTCAGCCGTGATGCCAGAGCGGCGTGAGAATGGATTTGATTTCTGGCCGAGAGGTCTTGCTGTGTGGCAGCGGTGGCTCTGCTGAGCTGTGCTGGTGCTGAGGAGCAGGAGACAGGGCTGGGAGATGGAAGAGACCTGGTGCTGGGGGTTGCGCTCTCTCCTCTCTGAAAGACTCGAGCAGTGTTGGCGAAGGCTGGACTGGCATTTCTTTTTGTCTTGGCACGTTTAGGTGTATGACAGCTACGTCAGGGGTGAACACCAGCGTCTCCTCAGCCTGTGGTGCCAGGTGGTGACCTTCCGCCGTCAGTTCCTGGAGATGAAGGCTGCCACTGACCGGTGAGTACGAGGGAAGGCCAGAGCTCTTGCAGGAAAGCTGTAGCTTCCTTCACACCTGCTGGGTGAGCCTCCGTGTTACAGTAATTGTGGCTCAAGCCGTGATTTCTCCTTTGAGAGTCTGAAGCAATGAAGCCATGAAGCTGTTTAGCTGTCTTTGGAATGATTTGGTTTGATGCAGGTTTTCAAACCAGACTGAGGGGCTCGGGCTGTGGGCAATGCCGAGGCCCTGAGCGATGAACTTGCCTGTGGTGATGTTTGGGCACATTAACTCGGGCACGGGCACACATGGACATGCTGGAAGAGACTCCCCACAGCTGTGCGTGCAGCACGTAGAGCAGTCCGTTTAATAGAACGGTGGAAATCTGCCGTACATCTCACTGAATGAGAGTATGTTAATAAGCTAGAGCAGCAGCAACAGTCAGTAAGAGTCAGTGGAGGTCCTTGAGGCCTCTGGCCATCCCACACATTTCTTCTCATCTCTGAGGAGAAAACAGACTCATCCTCGACGATCACGCAGACTCATTGCTCAACTGTCCAGATGCGTCCTGGTCCCAAAGTGCCAGATGAGCGGCTCGTCCCAGCCAAGGCGTCACCTTTCCTGCCAGCTGGGACTGGTGCACAATGATGCGCTTCAGAAGCGAGTGAGCTGATAGAGATGGGGCTGTGAACACGGTCTCTTTCTTGATTCCTCTTCAGAGATTTGTCTGAGCTGAAGGCAGAGCACATGAGGCTTTCTGGAGCTGTGCTTGTGAGCTGCTCCCGTCCAACCTCTGGCGACCTGGAGAAGAAGGAGCTTCAGGACAGGTGAAGCTGTTTTAAACTTTGCTGTTACCAACATGATCTTTTGTGGCTGCTGCTGTGATTCGTAGATGAGCTGTGTCCACGTTTTAAACACACCCATTCTGCACAGCCCTGTTTCTGTGCCTGGTCAGACTGTTGCCTTCAACAGGAGGGACAGAAAAACCGTCAGACTGACAGAAGCTGTTCTGAGTAAGACCAGACTGGCAAAGAGATTGCATAGCACAGTGTTTTTGCTGTTAGCTGACTCTTGGTGAGAAATAGAGAGCAGCATAAAGAGAGCTCTGTATCTGTACAGCCCTTTTCCTCCCCAGGGCTGCATTAAAGCAGTTGGGAGGAATGTGAACAGGAGCATCATAAGCAGTGTAGCTCCTCTGTGCTGACGGTTCCTTGCAAGACTGAGTACAGAAGACCTTTGTGGCAAGAAGGGCCATTTGGCACCCTCAAGCTCATTACCCCGTAGAGCTGGATGCTGCCTTTGCTGTATTTTCTGGCTTGAACTTTCTCTGCTGTGCCTCTGGGAGCTGCTCAGCTCTTTCCCAGGCGATGGTGTGCTGTGCTTTTGGAGTGGCACGTGGACCTTCTCTTCTCAGGGTGCTGGAGCTCTCGGCCTTGCTTGTACCCTCCCAGAAGAAGAATGAGGAGAAGGAGAAGCCCATGGAAACACCTGACGACACCGTGGAGATTCTGGTGTGTTTTCCCTTGATCTGGGGGACAGCCCAGTGTTTGCTCCCCAGCCGTAGCACACAGAGGTGCGGTTTCCTCAGCAGAAGGAGGGGTAGAGATGCCACCTGCAGGGGAACATCAGGGACATTGCCAGAATGTTCCTTGTGTGTTTGGCACAGGTGCAGTCAGTCCGGGTGCAGCAGCGGCAGGGGAGCTGCAGACAGCTCCGGTGTCTTCCTCAGGGGTTGCACCAAGGCTGTTGTGCCTGGGGTCAAAGTTCCTTGGCACTGGCAGCTTCCTGGCAGTCTATGGAAACGAGCTGTCGGTCTTTCCCTTCTTAGTTTTAGCGAGGAAGAAGTGGAATAGATGTGGGAAGGAATGCACTGGAATGCCGAGGGCTGAGGCTTCTGGGCATGGCAGTGCCGCTGAGGATGGGAACGCTGCAGAGGGAGCAGCTCTGCCCTGCCCACCCTTTCCTCCTTCTGTTCTCAGGAAGCCGGTCGGTTAGAGAAAGAACGTGAAGTTCTGTGGAGTAAAAGTGCCAAAGAGGAGAACCTGTCCCTGCAAAAGCTGATAAAAGATATAACTGAGGTGTGTGCAGAGCTGGGACCTTGATCTCCAACCCCCTCCCAGCTTTTGCCTCCAGCGGAGCCGTCTCTCTGCTCACTGCTTCTCCCGGCTGTCTGGAGCCGCCTTGGCCGCTCCTCACTGCTTCTTTGTGCTCTTTCCCTGCCCGTTGCTTGCAGGCCCTACAAGAAGAGCTTTCTGCCAGGCAGGACTCCATCGATTCCCTGCTGCAGCAGCACAGGCAGCAGGAAGAGAAGTGCAGGACGCTGCAGCAGAGGCTTGAGCAGCTGCAGGAGGAATGCGCCACGTCCAGCAGGCAGCGGCAGCACCTCCAGTCTCTGGTGGAAGCGCTCAGAAGGTGAGCGTTTCCTCCTTCTCCTGCGGTCCAGAGGCAATCTGCTTCCAGTTCGGGAGCCCAGAGCTGTTGTGGGCAGAGAACTTGCCTGCCCTGCCTCGCGCGTGCCTCTGTTTGGCACCACAGCATCCTCCTGTCGCTGCTTTTCCTGCTCGGCTGTGCCTCCCAAGGCTGTCTGGGCGATTCAGAGCGATGCTGGCATACAAGGCGCCTCTCCCTCGACATGCTGCGTCTGCTTCTGCTCTTTGGGTGCCCTTTCCCGGGCATCGCTTCTCGCTGGCTGAAGGCAGCAGCCTGCCCGCCTTTCTGCTTCCCTCTTCAGTTACCCTGGGAGGGGAAGAGCAAGTTCTTCCTCCCCGTGCTCCCCACAGCTCCATCCTGGGATGAGGAAAACAGGATCTGTGACTCTCCCGGCCTCTTCATTCTTGTAACGGAGCCTTGTCTCTGCAGTGACTGTGCCAACCTGGAGAGAACCAGGGACGAGCTACAGCAGCAGCTGGAAGTAACGGAGCAAGAAGCCTCGCGTCTGCGTCAAAGGAACACAGAGCTGCAGCTGAAGGAAGACTCAGCCCAGGGGGACAAGGTGGAGCAGCAAGAGGCGATGGAGAGAGCGCGTCGTGAGCAGGAGCTGCTGTGAGCGTTCGAGCTTTCTCGGGGCAGGGGTGGGCATGGCTGGACCTTAGGGGCCCAGCGCACAAGGCTGAGTTGTGCCTGCTCGTCATTTGCAGCACAGAAGGGCGAAGGGAGCCCGCGGGCAGGGCTGGCTGCCATATCTGGACATATTAGGTACTCTTGGTTTGGAGATGACAATGCTTTTAGGTTAAGAACTTGTTTGTCTTTCCCCGTCTCCCAGGCTGAAGGACTTTGCTGCGCTCGAAGGAAAGCATTCATTATTGCAGAGTGAGCTGGTAGTGGCGAGAGAGACGCTGGAGGAGTCGCAGCTTCAGAGGGATCTGCTGGAGCGAGAGAAACACGAGCTGACCATGGCCCTGGAGAAGGTACGGTCACCTTATTCCTAGGGAGCACCTGTGGGAGAGGGAGCTGTGACAGCAGGACCAGCACCGGTGCTGTTCCTGGCAGGAGAAGACAGGGAAACCGTTGCTGTCCTTCTTGGGAAATGGGGATCGGAGCACACGGGCTCTTTGGGTGTTCAGTCCCCACGTGCTCATTGGGAGCGTGAACTGGGAGCGTGTCGGAGACACCCAGGGGATGGGAGTTGCTGCTGGGAGTCAGGCATTTTCCTGCCCTTGTTGTCACGTTGTTCTTTTGTCTCTGCAGGCCGAGCAGTCGGTGGCAGAGTTGAGCAGGACTCAGAAGCAGCTGAGTGTAGAAATAGCTGATCTCCGTGCTGCAGCAGCCAACATGAGCAGTATCAATGAAGCTCTTGCAGTGGAGAAAGTGCAGCTGAACCACCTTGTGCTGCAGGTGAGCAGAGTTGCCAAAGCTCTTGCCAGCTGTTTGTCTCCAGCTGCTGCTGCTTCTCAGCCTTCTTGCCTTCCAGCAGTAGGACTGGCTGGCTGTGCAAATGTTGTTCCTTGTCCTGTCCAAGCCAAAGCTCCTTCCTAGGAAATGTTCCTGTCTTTGATGTGCTCTCTGCTTCTGTGATTGTAGCTGGAGCGAGAGAATGAGGTTGTGTCAGAGAAAGTGGCCGGGCTGGAGAGAGCAAGAGTCTGTGAGCAGGAGCGGCTGAGCTGGTGTGAAAGAACCAAGGCAGAGCTCTGTGCGGAGAAAGCCCAGCTGGAGCAGCTGCTGCAGGAAGCAGAGGAGCAGCAGGAGGGGCTGCGGGTGCAGCTGAGGAGACTGGCAGAGGAGAAGGAAGAAACCCGAGAGCAGCTCAGTGAGGTGAGACCAAAAAGCTGGTGCTTGTGGGTGGGCGTTTGGCTGCTTGGCTGAGTGAAGCTGTGTCTGCTGGCTGCTGCAGGCTTTGTGTCAAGGAGACACTCGGTAGCCCTGCAGGGCAGGGGGTTTGTTCCCTTCTTTTTGGCACCACGTTGATGGCTTGCGGAGCAGCTCTGCAGTTCTCTGCGCTGTCCTCTGCTTCTCTGGGTTCTTCTAATCCACCGGTCCGTGTTGGGCTCTTCCGTGGCTTTTGCTGAGCTGCAAAGCGGTGATCGTGTTGTCCATGGATCAGAGCGGGGCGACTCCTGTCACCTGTGGCAAAAGAAACAAACTGTGTAGCTCTGAATCCTTTTTCTGAGGCAGAATCCGGTCGGCAGCGGCTGAACATGAGCCGGCGTGTGCCCAGGTGTCCCAGAAGGCCAAGAGCAGCCTGGCTTGTCCCAGCACTGGTGTGGCCAGCAGGAGCAGGGCAGTGACCGTCCCCTGCACTGGGCACTGGGGAGGCCACAGCTGGTCCCAGGCAGCCCAGGCTGGCCTTGCACATCACTTGCCGGTGAGCGGGGCCAGCGCCTTTTGGCAGCCCAGGCTCTCGGTGCGGGACCAGCAGCTGCTCTCACACTTGGAGCCCCCGGGACAGGAGCTCTTTCTCCTCCCGCCCCCTGGCCAGCGGCGCTGGCTGCTCTGCACACAGCTGCACAGAAGGGGCTCCAGCTGCGGTTTGTCCCGTTCCAGGTGTCCCGGCAGCAAGAGTCGGCCAGCACTGGTCTGGAGCAGTTGCGCCAGGAGTCCTCTCGCCAAGGGCTCGCCCTGGCCAAGGTGTCCGAAGAGAAGGAGGTGCTGGTGCAGGAGAAGGCTGCCCTGGAGCTGCGCCTGGCAGCCGTGGAGCGGGACAGACAAGGCCTTTCCGAGCAGCTGGCAGAGGCCAGGTAAAGGGCGAGGAACCCTGGGCAGGACATGACTCGCTGTCGGGAATTACAGAGCTGGTCAGCATTGCACGGGGCTTTCTTGCGTCCCCTGTGCTTTGCGGATGTTCTCACCTTCCAGGGACAGAACAGGGAAGAATCTTGAGGGGAGAAATCCCCTCTTATTGTGTCCCCCTGCAGAGCAATTGGAAGTGCTGATGGGATGCACCTGTGAGCAGAGGTTGGGCTTTTGCTGGCTGGCACAGACGTTGTCAGGAAAACTGCTACCTGTGTGCCATCCACCAGGCAGCAGCCATTTCAGATTTGGCTGTCGAGATGAAATTCGGCTGGGCTTGCTGTGTTACGCTGGGTCCTAAGGAAAGCCTGGGCGTTCCCTCAGAGGGGCCTGCGTTGCTAATTTAAATGGTAGAAATATGTTTGCTGTACACGGGTGTCCATGCAGCCCCTTTTCTGTTCTCAGGGGCAGGGATCTTGAAGCACTTGTCACTGGGATCCCTCCCTGTGGGTGTCAGGAGCAAGAAGCTCATTTCTCTCCGTGTCCACAACCCGCAGGCCGGTGAAGGAGACCCTGGCGCGCAGCCTGTTTGAGGCTCAGCAGCGCGTATCTCAGCTGGAGATCGCCCGGAGTCACCTGGAGATGCGGCTTCACACCGTCACGCAGGCCAAGGACGTGATACAAGGTGAGGCCGCATGTGCTTTGTTTCTGGTGATGCCCTGCCTAGACAAGATGGTATAAAACCAGCTCTCTGTCCGCAGTGCTTGTGAGGAGTGAAGGAGCTGGAACAGACCCCTCCAGCACTGAAACTCCAAGGGCTGAAGGTCAGTAAGGCCAGAAGCAGGGTCTGGGTAGACTCTGACTCTTGCCACTTGTGGGGTTTGCAGGGGAAGTGAAGTGTCTTCAACGTGAGCTGGAAGCAGAGAGATCTCTCCTGAGGCAGGAGCGGGAGAACGCGGCACAACAGCTCTTGCGGAGAGAACGGCAGCATGACGATGCCCTCAGACTTCGGCAGAGCGACCACGAAGCAGAAACACAGAGGCTCCTGCAAGACCTGGTAGGAAACAAGAGGTGTTGAATTCCTCAAGCACGCTCGGTGGGCTGGCTTTAGCAGAGGAACGGCCCGGGGTGTGAAATGGCAGCAACCGCGTGTCGCAGGCCGCACGTTGCCGGTCCAGCAGCAGAGCCGATGGCTCGTACTCGAAGGCACGTGGAGCCCACAGGACTGTGCTGGGACAGGAAATGCAGCCACAGATGGAGCGTGGGCGTGAGATGAGTCCAACGGCAGGTTGGGGGCCCCACCCGGAGCGTGGCAGCACAGGGGGGCTCTTACCAGCCTCCCGTCTCCCATGGGGCAGAGTCCTGACCCTCGTGCCAGCTGCAGTCACGGGAGCTTTGTTCCTTTCTTGCTGCCCTTTCTCGGTGGACAGAGGGGTTTTCTTTGGGCCTGAACCCCAAAGGAGGGTGAAGCTTCCCATGTTCTGAGGAGCTTGGCTGGGGCTCCATCCTGAAGCGTTTTCCTCCCGTCCTCAGGCACGCGCGCGGGAAGGGCACCAGTCAGAGCTGCAGGAGCTGCTGGAGCGATGGCAACAGGAGAAGGCAGAGACAGAGAGGGAGCACGAGAAGCAGCTGGTGGACATGGAGCAGAAAGTTGCTGCCGTGCAAGCTCAACGACAAGAGGAACAAACCAGACGTGAAAATGCCGAGCGAGAGGTAAAGGCTGCGAAGGGAGAATGGGTGTGTTTTTGCGAGGCTGGAGCTGTGGGAGATGGCTGGGGCTGGGGCCGTGTGGAGCATCCCTGCATGTTTCCTGCACTGAATCTGGGCAGGTGAAAGGCGTGCAGGGCCAGCGCTGGGACTGGGGACGAGTCCTCTCATGGGAAGCCAGACAGAAATGTGACCTTTGGTTTTAGATTGTCGTGCTGCTCGTGGGTTCTGGTTTTGTAAGAGTTACCTCAGAATATCTTCACTGCTCTCTTAACCGTCCTCTTTTGATGTTTACTGGTAGGTGTTCATAGCCTTCATGTCCATTACAGACCAAAGGGAGTTTGTAGGACTGAATCCCCACGAGGATGGGGTTTGTGTTTGGGGGGACGGGGAGGGGCGCAGCAGGATTGTTGACAAACGGAAAAGTTTTTAAAGAGTCCAGTGAAAGATTTTGGAGCGGTAGGACAGAGGTGTGTTCTGGGCTGTTTTCAGTCCCTGGCTGGTGAGCTGTTTTGTGCCCAGCTCTGCTGTGCCGGAGCAACCCCGTCCTCCCCTGGCAGCGCTTGTGTCCTGCCCAAGGTCCTGCGCGCAGAGTGAGCCACATGTGTCCTGTGAGCTGACTAAGAGTTTGTTGCGGATTCAGTCCCGGAGGGACCCTGTTTATCCTGCCAGTGTCCCTTAGGAAGCTGCGTCTCCCCGTGGGCAGAGAATGACCCAGGAGAGCAGCAGCGCAGCGCCTGGAGAACGTGTGAGCCCGTCGGCCTTGGAGTCTTGGCACAGACCTTTTGTGAGGGAAGTTTAAACCCGTCTGCTCTTTATTTCTGTGCAGGCCGTGCTGGAAAAGGAGCGTGAGAAGAATTCTTTACTGGAGCTGCTTCGCCAGACTCAGGGAGAGCTCACAGACGCCTGCCAGCGGGTAGAGCAGCTCAGGCAGCAGATGGAAGAGCAGCGAGAGAAGGGGCAGGTGAGTCCGCCTGGTCAGGGGCTTGAAGGAACAGGCCCTTGGCAACTGGGCGTGAGCTGAGAGGGGCTGAGAGGCATTGGAACAGGCTCCACACAGTAGAGGGCCAAACAAACCTCCCCAAAATGGGAAATGAAATGTTGGGTTTTTTCTTTCTTTTCTTTCTTCCCTTCCTCCCTTCATTGGTTCTCTCCTGTCTGGCCAAGCTTGGCCCGCGTGTCCTGGGGAGGATTTGCCACGGCAAGGAAAGGGCACGGTTGACCACACTAATGTAGGGAACTCAGTAGAGTTTTATACTGATGGCTGAACAGCAGCGACACCGATGGTGCTTAGAGGATGCTTTCAGAGATGGAGATCCCTGGGCAACAGCTTTTCCGCTGTATTAAAATAATGGAATTGGTACTGTTGCGTGATCCGGTTAAAGGCTTCATTGCCATTCCGCATGTACTTGTGCCACAGCCCCAAAAGCAGGAAGGCAAATGAGTGTGGATTTCTCCCAGGTGATCTGCAGGGGGCCCCTGGGAAGAGAGTTTGGGGCTGTTTTGGGCTGTGGCCCAGGGGGAGAAGAAGGCACTTGGCCCTGTCCAGTCCTGAGCCCGCTCACTCTCCCCGGCTTGTTCATTCTGGCCCTTGTAACCTGCGTGTGGCACCAGCTCCACCATCTCCTCTCTGAATCCCCAGCAGGCTGCTGCAGAAGGGGAGCAGCTCTCCTGGCTCTCAGAGAAGAGACGCCTGTCGCAGCGGCTGGAATGTCTGCAGGCAGCAGTTGCAAGGCTGGAACTGGAGAAGACGGAGCTGAAGCAGTACAACGCTGAGCTCAGGAGGACCCTGGAGCAGGTGAAACAGGCTTTCCCTGCCTCTGCAAAGCCTCCCGGTGCTCTGGAACACCACACGTTTCCCAGGCAGCACTTTGGAGCCCTCTGCTGCTTTCCTGCCCTCTCCCCGTCCCCCTGTGCACACTCGCTGTCTATTTTCTCTCCCTCCTGGCACCCGTTGCCTTCCCAAATGCACATTCACTGGGGTACCACCCTTCCTGCCCCAGTGTCCCCATCCACACACACTGGACTCTCTCTTGCCCTTTCTCCTCCATATTCTGCTTCGAGTGCGTTTTGCCCCAACGTTCTCAGGTGCAAGTGACAGTCTCTGAGCAGAAATCTCCTTGCCCTGATGTGCAGGGGTCCTTCTGCAACTCGTTTGGTGGCCCGAGCCTGTGACCCTTTCTCCTTCCCAACGTGCAGGTGGAACGTGAACGGAGGAGGCTGAAGAGATGTTGCCGTGGTCGGTCGCTGCCAGATGCGTGCGCACTGTCTCTCTCTGACCAGCGGAAGGTGCCGGCTTCCAGACAGGTGAGAACAGGATCGCACTGGGTGGCAGGAGGGTCTGGCCATAGGGAGGAACGATGGCAAATCCCAGTGGTCTTTTGCCTCTTTCAGGTGGCCCTCCTGGAGACACAGCTGGTGCAAGAACCAAAATAGAAGCAAGGACTCCAGGGGGCAGATGAAGGAAGGGAATTTTAACCACCAGCTACTGGGGGGGTTTGAGGGGGGTGGGTGGGGAGATGGGGAGCAGGCGGATCGGAAAGGTTGTACCCTCCGAGTACCTCAGCCCATGGGGAAAGGAGGAGGGATCATTGCGGCCGGGAGCTAGGGCTGGGGAACTGGGGTCAATGGGGGCTGCGTTCCCCGCGTTTTGGAAGAGACCCCACAGGGAGATGCCCGGTGGACTCTTCCCTTTAGTTGAATAAAGTTTTTCTTTTGGTTTGACTCCTCTGTCTCTTTTTCTGAACACGGAGCTCTAGCGAAGTGAATTTCTGTGCAGCTGCCTCTGGGTACCCAGCACGGCGCTCCCTGTGCCCTGGGTGCCGGGCTCTGCGTTTCTCTGCCCCGGGAGCTCCTTTTCTCCTCTTTTCTGTCTCAGGGTGTCGAGGGTTAAGATTGCGGGGTGACAATCAAACCCTGGCAGATGTGTTGTTCACCTCCTCTCCCCCACACTTCCCCCTTTTGCCCCTCCCTCTCCCCCCTTCCCACCCAGGACAGGCGATCGGGAGGGAAAGAAGGACAGAGAGAAGAGAGTTGGAAAAGTTAAAGATGTTTTACTAATGCTACTGATAAGAATAGAGAAATGTTGGAACGATAAAGGACTCAGCACTCCGATTCAATGTGAATCATGCAAAAGCCATTTATTACAGAAGCATGTCTCCTTATATACGCAACTATTCTCTAATCACGAATCCACGCTCCAAGCATGGATTCGCTAAATGAGTATCATGGGCAGTCCACACGCTGGAGCCCCACCGATGATAGGTCCGACGACTCACGCCATGCTGAGGCCCTGTTAACGAAGAAACGCCCCTCTTTCTCACAGCAGATTCTGTTCTCAGCTTCTCGAAGTGGCCTTGAGATTCCTTTGGGCCTGACTAATTCAACAACATATCTCCTTCTAACGAAACCCCTTCACAATTCCCCCTTTTTGTTCTTGAACTAGTCAGGCCCCTTAAACAGCATGCTGAATCGTCTTTGAAATACACTGCAACATAGGACACGTGATTAACAACATAATTACAATTACATATAATGTAGCTAAACCTTACTTAATAAGATTAAACAACTATCTGCTTATACTCAAACCTTCATATCATATATAAAACCTTAATTCTACTTATGACAACCTTACCAACGCACTATTTTAGAATAGTCAGACAACTTAATACAATATATTCTCTTAAATTCTTAAAAGATCTATAACTGCGCAGTTTATAGAGTAACGTACTTAATACCATCAGCATATGCTAATTATTGACTTAATATCTTAAAACTTATATTAACCTATTCATATGCTAATTATTGAATTAATATCTTAAAACTTATATTAACCTATTTAAAAGATCTATAGCTTAATCTTAATATCTCTTTTAAAACCTTACCAGTTGCTAAATTAGGTTACCATGGTAGAAATATCTTATACTTTTACCTTATCTATGCATAGATTATCTAATTGTAATATCACCCTTTTGGAACTCTTACCATCTGTTCAAATTAGCATTCTCTATGGAAGGTACCTTATCTGTTTACTAATAAGCTTTTAGACCACTGGGTCTAAGAGCATCTATAACACTGAATAAGAATTCATGGTTTACATTTGAGACAATTCTCACAACTTATCTCCCTCCTGTCCTTCTGCATCTGTCGAATCTTTGTTGTCTTTATTCAGCCATGGCTTGATCCATTTCTCAGGAATCCATTTTGATCCTTGGTCTGTAATGACACAAGCATAACCCTTTCCCCAAGTTATTAATTGGAAAGGACCCTCCCATTCACCAGTAACTCCATTGCGTATTTTGACCTGACATTGATTTTCTCTAAGGTCTGTCAAGTGTCCTTTTAAGCTTGTTCCATGACGAATCATAGGTGGAATGTCGAACCCTTGCGGAAGGCGTAAAAAGTTCAAGACATATAATGCTTTGCTTAGTCTGTCACGTGGAGTAGTACAGTCAGTTCCCCCTTTTTGTTTGTCAAGCTGATGCTTGAGAGTTCGATTCATCCTTTCTACCAAGGCCTGACCAGTAGGAGAATTTGGTATCCCTGTAATGTGCTTAACACCCCACAACTGAAAAAAGGTGGCAGTAGCTTTGGCGATATAACCAGGTGCGTTGTCTTTCTTGACCTGTGCAGGAACTCCCAAAGCTGCAAAAGCAGAACGTAAATGTCGTTGCACATGTGAACTAGTTTCACCAGTCTGAGCAGTGGCCCATATGGCGAAAGAATATGTATCAATAGACATATGCACATACTTCAGCCTGCCGAATTCAGGGACATGTGTAACATCCATTTGCCACAATTCCAAGGCTCCTAATCCTCTTGGATTGACTCCTGCACCCAGCCCTACTGAGATGCGCTGACAATCTGCACAACTTTTAACAATACCTCAGGCTTCACTTTCGGACAATGAAAATTGCCGCTGTAAGACCGGAGCAGACTGATGGAGGAAACTATGAGAGCGTACTGCTTGCCCAAACCTATCTACTGGAGGTGGAACTCAGGCAGGAGATACAAGAAAATCAGCTCGGCGGTTTCCTTCAGCTAAATCGCCTTGAATTGTCAGATGACTACGGATATGTGTTATGAAGTATCGGTGTTGTCTCCCTTCGACCAACAACCATAGTTGCTTGAACAAAGACATCAGTTGTGCATCCTGAACCTCTTTGAGCAATGATCTTTCAATGCGAGCTACCACACCTACCACATACAAAGAATCACAAACAATATTCACTGGGCTATGAGCAAATCTGATAAACACTTCTATTACAGCCCTGAGTTCCAAATGCTGAGTTGATCCTTTCAGGTCAGTTAGTATCACATTGTGCCATTTTCCATCTGTTTTCCATGTAATTGCTGCTTTCTGCATTTTACCCCCTGCGTCAGTGAACACTGTGGGTCCTTTAACAGGAAATTCTGAGAGAAGAGGGGGACCCTCCTCCATTGATCCCATATTCAAAGCTGACATTAACTTGTGTGGAGGGGAAAATGTCTTAATTAAAGCTTGAGAATCTAATAACGCAATCTGAAAAGGTAAGGAGTTCTGCAAAGCCCACTGTAAATATTCTGAAACGAGGGGAACAATGATATATGCAGGCTCAGCCCCTGAAATTTCGACTATTCTCTGCCTACCTTTCATTATAAGCTGAGCAAAGACCTCAACCCTGGTTGTAATGGTTCGTTTGAGTCGAAAACGCAAAAACTCCCACTCTAAGATCTTTAACGGCTCCTTACCAGTTGTCCATTGCATTATGAGAGCACAAGGATAGTTAGTATTGTTTACAATTAGTAGTCCGATTACATAATCTGGGTTCCACCTATGGCTGAAAGCTTTTACAAGTTTGGACATAATCTTTTTCAGAGCAGCATCCGCCTCAGCAGTAAGCGTTCTAGGAGAGCTAATGTCACTATCCCATTTTAGCAGTTTTACAATTGGAGCTAAATCCTCATTAGTGATCCCACAAATGGTCCGGACCCGATTCAGATCACCCACTAGTTTCACAAAATGCACATTTTGAGTCAACAGAATCTCATGATTTAACAGACTGTGAACTTATGGTATCATATAACAAAGACCTATCAAAATTGCAACATGATTAAACAGATACCCACAAAGAAAACAGGTTAATAAGGAAAGCATCTTGCAGACTTTAACAAGTTTTCTGACCTGTGTGTTATCAGTTAAGTCTCTCTCAGCTTGTTGAAGTTCAAATCGCCCCGCCTGTAAAACTGTCTGAAAAGATTTAATGATTTCTTGTTGGAGTGCTTTCCTATGTTTTAAAACACCTCCCAATACCGATTTTTTAGGAACACAACTGAAAACAATCATTCCTGACCCCATCTTGCAAGTAAAAACCTTGGGGGGGGGGGGGGGGGGAGGCGGGAGGGAAGCACAGGGCTGCTTGCAGCCTGAGTGGGAAGAGCAGGCAGAAGGTTTTATGGCGCACTTAAAAACAACTAGTGAAACAATTAACTCACATTCCTGACAAGCTGCTTGATTTTCAGAGAGACAGTACACAGGAACACATAATATGTACTGTAAAACTCGCAAATAACATGCTGATAGCAAACATTAGCATTCTCTACTGCTAATTTCAACACCAGTGCTTCCTTAACTTCTAAGTTTTCAACCTGCTTATTGATGGTCTCTTGAAGGTGGTCAATAAATTGCATGTAATTCTCATTGGGACCCTGATTAATAGTTGCAAATGATTTGGCTGCTTTGTTGGTTTCAGGCACCTCTCTCGTAGCTTGATACTGCTGACTGTTGGATTCACTCGCTAATAGCTGATCTGATCTTTCACACAGTTCTTTTGCCCAGTTCTTATCCGGCGACTCCTTCTGTTCTCTTGTAGGAGTTAGAAGGGTAGAAGGCGGTAAAGGCGGACACAAATCAGTAAAAGAATTGATATTACACTTATTTACGACTTTAGTATTCTCAACTTTCACCAGTCCTTTTGACAAATTATCTGACTCCAGTTCTTTGGACTTCTTGGTCTCTCCAGGTCGTGTGATGGTACAGGAGGCCATCCACTCAGTAATTTTCCTCCCTCCGCCCCAGACCGTTGTATCATCGGGGGCGCCGAAGGCACAACAGGGCATGGAGCAGGAAGGGTATCGAAAACACGAACTGGATAAGCTTCACAGTTATTTTTAGAGTTCTTATCAGGCTGTAGAGCTGCAAAAATTCCAGTAACCGCAGCCCGCTCAGCCTTAAATTCTTTTAAGGTGGAAATTATAAGCTTCCATGTAGTCGCTAATGATTTAGCTTCTTTATCTCCGTCGCTAACCTTATCCCATAATTTCTGCCCTGTATCATCCCAAAGTTCAATTTTAAAAGCTTTCTCAGCTTCTGTCGGGTAGCCGTTAGTTCTACACCAAACCAACAGTCTACGTATGCTACTTTCTTCATATTTAAGTCCTCTCATAGAGAGAATATGCAGGAGGATTTTAACTATAGCTTCTTCCTCAGAGGATATATTCTGCCCCATAACTTCACTCTTCCCTCCTCCTGCTCCCAGCCGCTCACCTTTCCCGGGGCCTTCTTCAAGAAAATTTATCCGCGGAACGTCCGTACGTCTCCGCCCGGCTCTCAGTCCAGCTGAGCCGCCTCTGGCTGGGCCGCTCCAGGCTTTTCCCCGACCGTAGTGAGACGCCGTTCGGAGTATCACGTCGGGGTCACCATTTGTTGGAACGATAAAGGACTCAGCACTCCGATTCAATGTGAATCACGCAAAAGCCATTTATTACAGAAACATGTCTCCTTATATACGCAACTATTCTCTAATCATGAATCCACGCTCCAAGCATGGATTCGCTAAATGAGTATCATGGGCAGTCCACACGCTGGAGCCCCACCGATGATAGGTCCGACGACTCACGCCATGCTGAGGCCCTGTTAATGAAGAAACGCCCCTCTTTCTCACAGCAGATTCTGTTCTCAGCTTCTCGAAGTGGCCTTGAGATTCCTTTGGGCCTGACTAATTCAACAACATATCTCCTTCTAACGAAACCCCTTCACAGAGAAAATAATACAAAATATACAAAACCAATCTTGAAAGTCTCAGCAACTGCAGAGCCAGCACCCAAAGTCCTGGATTGGACTCTGCAGCCAACCGGAGCTGGATTCAGTCTCTCACTAGGCCTCCGTTCACAGGGACGACCAGCAAGGTCCTCTCCTAATGTCAGCCATGAGGAAAAAGGGAAGGAAAAAGGGATGAGATCCTCGTGATCTCCCACTTTTATATGAAGTATTCACGTGAATGGAATGTTATTCACCGTTGCTCAGTCTCTCGGTCACCAGTTTCTCGTTGCCCCTCTCGCGAGATGTCCATCCGTGCTTATCAATAAGTTTGCATTCCATTGCGAGGTTTGCCAAAACATGTGTCTGGTTCTCCAGGAAAATGCAGCTGATATGAAGCTTTAGCTGACAGGCAAAATTCACTAAAAGAGAAACTTGTTTTTTAACAAAACCAGGACACAGGGCAAGGGGTGATGGTTTTAAACCAAAGAGGGGAGATCTAGACTAGATACAAGGGAGCAATTTTTTTACAATGAGAGTGGTAAAATGCTGGCACATGTTGCCCAGAGAGGTGGTAGATGCCTCATCCCTGGTAACATTCAAGGTGAGATTTCATGGTGCTGGAGGCAATCTGACCAATATAGAATAGAGTAGATTAGCAGAATAGACTTTTTGGTATCAAGGGGTGTGCCCTGTCTTTCTTCCCGGTTGCTGAGGATGCTGCTTTGCTTCACAGCATCACAGGAGAGTTGAGGTGAGAAGGGGGCTGTGGAGATGACCCCTCCAAGCCAGGCCAGGAAGGGCGGGGGCCACAGGCCGGTCCAAATGGGCCTCCAGACGGGCCCCCAGCACGGGCCGGTGGGCAGCAGCAGGGCAGCGTCATGGAAACCAGTGATGTGACAATGCGACAACGCCATGATGCCACAATGGCGAGTGCTCTATAAAGCTGCTCGCCGGGAGAGCGGCCGTGGCATCTGCTGCCGGGTGCCTCTGGAGCGACAGGAGCCAGTGCAGGACGCAGCTCTAGGAGAGCTCTTGGAAGGAGCCGTGGAGCGGAGTCTGACTGCTGGAGTCCTAAAGGCAGACACAGTGCTGAGTGCAGGAGCTGTGCAGCGCAGTCTCACCGCTGCTGTCCCAAAGGCAGACGCGGTGCTGAGTGCAGGAGCTGTGCAGCGCAGTCTCACCGCTGCTGTCCCAAAGGCAGACGCGGTGCTGAGTGCAGGAGCTGTGCAGCGCAGTCTCACCGCTGCTGTCCCAAAGGCAGACGCGGTGCTGAGAGCAGGAGCTGTGCAGCGCAGTCTCACCGCTGCTGTCCCAAAGGCAGACGCGGTGCTCAGTGCACTGTCAAACAGGCAGAGGTGAGCAGCGGGGCGATGGAGAGGGCTGAGCCGGGGAGCCTGGGACACGGCGGGGCTGCTCGGGGGCATTGGGACGGGCCCTTTCTTGCAGCCGCCGGGCAGGAGGCTCATTGAGCTGTGCCTGAGGGTCTCTGTCTTCCTAGCTCGGACACAGGAGACAACACCTGGGAGAAGTAGCTACTGGCCCAATGGACCCTGAGCTGCTGGACCTCACCCTCGGTGTCAAGATCCCCGTGACACCCGGCTCCAAGCCTGTGTTCAGCAGGGGAAAGCTGGGGGAAAAGGTAAAGGCAGAAGAAAGGGGTGGGAGGGCCAGGAATCAGTCTGGACCTCGCAGGTTTGGAAATGCCGGCCTGCGTGCCTGAGGAGCTGGGAGGTGCGTTCGTCCCTGCTGCTCCTTCCTGCCCCGTTCACACTCTGGAACATCTCTCACAGCTTCACCGGCCCTCGGGCTCGTTTGACCTTGGGGATCCCCTGGGCCGCCGGATGAGCAACGAGTACAACAGCCTGCATGACCCGCATCTGAAGGCCTACCACCAACGCAAGGTCAACGTGCAGTGGCTGAAGAGACAGGGTTTCGTCACCAGCGATGGCAACGTAGGTTTGGATGAGATGGGGCTGATCAAAACGGTTCCCTCCCAGCGGGGTTCCCGAGCGCAGAGCAGGGTGTGCAGGGAGCAGCTCCCCTCCCGCCGGGGCGGCTGTTTCGGGAAGGCAGTCTGCGCAGCCGGCTTCACAGCGCTTGGGGGATTTCTGCCCCCGGCTCTCCACAGGTGGTTTGCTCGCTGAAGGAGTTCAACCAGTACAGGCAGTACCGGACCATGCTCAAGCTGGAGGCCCAGAAAGCGTTCATCCGAGAGCAGGTCAGCAAAGCGGGGTGTTCCCAGACACGCAGAGTCCCGAGGGAAGCCCTTCCCTTCCGCCCTCGTCGCGGGGCTGGAGCAGAGCCCTGTCCTGGGCCCGCGGGACGCCTCAGCACGCAGGGCCGGGAGCGCTTGTCCAGCCCACAGCCAGACACAACCTGCTGTCACCTTGCAGGAGAAGCTTCGGGAACACCTGCCCAAGTTAGAGCATGCTCCCAAACTGCGGGGGAACATCAACACTTCTTCTCTGGGACAGCGGCTCCTGCTGCCTCAGATACCATCTGGTCTGGGACAACAGCTGCTGCTGCCTCACAAACCATCGTGCCCACCTCCACCCAAAGGAGCAAGCAGCTCCCTGAAATGGGGGCGACGCTTAAGAGCGGATGCAGCTTTGGGCAAGGGCCAAAGCCCCTCCCAACCCGAGCCCGGACACGAAGGTGCAGCCGGTGCGCTCAGAGCTGCAGAGCCTCCGGAGGTCTCTTCTCTGCGCCATCGGCAGCAAATCGGACTGGCGGCCGAGCAGCTTACAGCGACCGTGTCGGAGAGCCTGGGGAAGCACTTTGCATCCGGCACACCTGAGCCAGGGCCTGTTGCCGGAGGAACCACCGAAGCGGGCAAATTTGAGGAAGAGAAATCGGGGCAAGCGGAAAGAGCAGCTTCCGACAGAGCAACTTCAGGGGCTTCGCTTGACCGTCTGGCCACAGAAGTTGTCAACGTTGTCTGCAGCACCTTGGAAGCCATCGGAGCCTCTCAGGCTGAAGGAGGCTGTAGCTGCCCATGCTCTGGACTGCTGGAGCTTTTCAGGGGAGCTGTCTCCAACAGACGGCCGCAGCCACCCCGGGCGCCTTTCTCAAGTCCAGGCGTAGAGGAAGGACAAGGATTCCCCGGCGCACCTCAAGAGCAGAGCCTGGAAGCCGGCGAGGGAGCAAAGTCGCCCGGACCTCCAGGCGGAGAGGAGAGCCGTCCCGCTGAGGACACCCGCCCCTCCACGGGCCCACAGCTCTGCAGACAGCCCGTCCCTCCGGCAGCTCCGAGGGCCCCTGCCCAGACAGCAGCACGACGCAGAGCAGCGCGCGGCCAGCTGGTGGGAGGCGAGCCCCAGCAGCCGCGGCAGCAGCGAGGCCGTTAGCTGGGAGGCTTGCGGGCCATGTCCTGGGCAGGGCTGCGGCAAGAGACGCGTAGAGCCCTGGGCAGCTCCGCCAAGTACAGCCCCGTGCTTCCAATAAAGAGTTTGTTGCCAAGTGCTGGCTTGTGCCTGCCTTCCTTCCAGCCAGGCCAGACTGTGTCTGGCATTTGCCTTGCAGTCATCCGTCCCCGTCCCTCCTGCAGTCTCTGTCATGCTATGACCCCATTTTACAGGGAATCTCATGTAGGGAGGTGAGAAGCAACCAGCATTTTCATCACACCTGTGCTCCAGCCCCTCACCAGCTCTGTTCCCTTCTCTGAACTCACTCCAGCACCTCAAGGACTCCTGTTGTGAGGGGCCCTAAACTGACCCAAGGATTCAAGGTTTGGCCTCCCCAGTGCCCAGGACAGTGGCACAATCACTTCTCTAGTCCTGCTGGCCACACTATTCCTGGTACAAGCCAGGATGCTGGAGGCCTTTTTGGCCACCTGGGCACACTCTGGCTCATGTTCAGCCGCTGTCACCAACAGCCCCAGCTCCTTTTCCAGCCGCTCTTCCCCAGCCTGCAGCGTTCATGGGGTTGTTGTGACCCAAGTGCAGGACCCGGCCCTTGCCCTTGTTGAACCTCAGGCAATTGCCCTTGGCCCATGGATCCAGCATGATGAGACATACGTCGCTATTCCTCCAGTAGTTCTCCAGCACTTTCTATGCTAGAGTTCTCTGAGACAGCAACTCATTAAGCTTCGGGAACACCTGGCCAAATTAGAGGATGCTCCCAAACTGCAGGGGATGATCGACACTTCTCGCCTGCGAGAGTGGCTGCTGCAGGAGCAGAGCAAGAGTTTGCCAGGCGGAGAGAGGAAGAGGAGGCAGAAGTAAGAAAAGGCCAAGTGGCGCTTGCTCTAGAAGGGGCCTGTGCTCCAGGAGAGAAGTGCTGGAGCCGCACGTTCTGGGAAACAAACCAGGACCAGTGGTGGAAGGAGCTGGAGCCACCGCTGCAGAACACCGCGGATGTCACTGGTGTGTCGTGCGCTTGCTAAGAAGAGCAGCCAAACGGCCACAGATGTTGTTCCCAAGGCCTTGCTCGTGCCTGCAGCGATTCACGCCAGGCCCTGCTGTGTCTGGGCATTTGCCTGCAATGTTTTCCTGCCTCTTCCTCCCTCCTACAGCCTCGCTCAGGCTAAGACCCAGTTCTACAGGGAATCTTAAGTGGGGAAGAGAAAAGCAGCCCAGGCTTTTGCCTTGTTTGGAAAGCCTTGCGGCCGGGCTGTTGGAGGGGCAGGTCCAGCTCTGTAAAGCCGTGCTCGTGCCCTAGGACAGTCCCACATGGCGGTGCTGTTGAAGGCTGCGCCTTGTTCTGGCCATTGATTCTCTCGGCCCCTCAAGGCTCCTGATGGCCCTTTGGGTTCCCACCCAGGGCCCTCGCTGGGCCTTTCGCTGTCCCACCAAGGGACCGGCCTTCGGCTTGTCATCTTTCCCAGGGACTCCTCCTCTCGTCTCCTCAAGCCGTCTCTGTTTGCCTTTCCATGTCCCCAGGGATGGGCTTTTTGGGGCAACCAAGGGGCCACCAAACAGCCTTTTGGTGCCTCCCAAGGGCCTCCGTTTCTCTTCTTGTGCTTCCTGGGGCCCTCCGTTTGCCCTTTGGTGTGGCCCAGAGCCCTGCGTGTGCCCCTGGGTGTCCGGCCTGAGCCCTTTGCTGCCTCTGGGTACCCCCATGGCCCTGCGCGTGCCCGCGGGTGCCACCCTTGTGAAGCACGGATTAAGCGTGAGGGGTTCTAAGTCAGGAAAGCTCCCGACCCGAGGGGTGAATAAGTGAATTCGTGCAACAGACCAGTCTGGCCAAGGGGACTGAGCCCCGTGTGTCATCTTTGGTTCTTGTATTTCTTCATGAGGTGATGAAGTGAAGTGTAGTTCAGAGAGCACGTGGTGCTGTGACTTGTCCGTTTTCTCTGCCACCCAGGCTCTTCTCTACCTGCTTGCAGTCTGTCCCGTTCATGCTGCAAAACAGGGAGGAAAAGGTTCCCAAGTGCCACCCGTGTGCGTTTGGTTTGCGCCCCAGCCTGGAACTCCTGCGCCAGGGCCAGTCCCGGGCTCAAGTGTGAGCTTTAGCAGAAAGCTCCGGCTGCTCCGTCGGCTCCCCTGGCCCACGGAGCTTTTGCGCTGTCCCTGCGCTGCCCCCTCCCTGCCCCAGTGTCCCCACACCCCACGCTCTGCTCTCGGGACCGTTTCCTCGCTCCTTCTCTCCCGGGCTCCCGCGGCAGCGCGTGCTGCCCGCACCGTTCTCCGGGGCCGTTACCGGTCCCTGCGCAGGGCTCGGTGGAGCAAAGCGCTGCCCAGAGCAGCACCGCAGCCCGGCGGGCCCGGCCAGGAGCGAGCAGAGAGAACCGAGAGCCGAGGAGAGAGGAGACAGAAGCGAGAAGAGCAGCGGGGAGCGAAGCGCTGCCCCAGAGCGGCCCCGAGCCAGCCCGGCTCTCCCGCCCCGCGGCTCCCGGTCGCGCCCGGCGGGCAGGGGGAGCCGCTCCGCCCGCCCCGGAGGCGCCAGCCCGCGGCCCGGGGCCGCCTGAGCGCGGTCCGCCGGGCAGGGCGCGGAGCAGCCCCCGCCGCGGGGCCCGGCAGGGAGCGGGGCCATGGCGGCGCCGAGCCAGGGCTCCCTGCGGCGCCGGCTGCAGAGCTCGCAGGAGGCGCAGCACCGGCAAGCGCTGGTGGTGCGGAAGCTGCAGGCGAAGGTGAGGAGCGGGGGCGCCTGCCCGGGGGGAGCTGCCCGGGGCCGGGCCGCGGTGCTGGGGCCGGGGTGTCCGGGCCGCCCAGAGAGGGCGCTGGGCCGCGGCGATGCCGGGGGCGAACGCGCGGCCCCAGCGGGTTCCTTCCCGGAGCTGCCGCGGGCGGGACGGTGCCCAGCGCGGAGCTCGGGGGAGGCGCCGGGAGCCGCCCCGCTCCGCCCGGCCCGCCCAGGCGTGCTGGGCGCTGCTTCCCCCGCCGGCAGCCCCGAGCCGCTCGGCAGCCCTTGGCCGCCTTCGCTGCCGCTGCCCGGCCGGCGAACGGGCCCGGGCGGCTCTTGTGCAGCTGCACAGAAACCGCGTTGTGCAGCGGCTGAGCGGGGCTGGGGCAGAGCTGACCTGCTCGGCGGAGCTTGAGAAGCGACGTGGAAACTCCCTCCTTGCCCTCCCTTCAGGGCCCGGGGGACCTTTCCCCCGTGGGAATCTCGAGTTGGGGTCCGGGTGCCCATGGGGCAGGTGCTGCTGGCCAGCGCTGCCTTAGCATGAGCAGACAGTGCTGTGTGCGACAGAAACCCTGGCTGGCTGGCCTGAAGATCAGAGGAGGTGAAGCTTCCCCGTATGGTCACGACTTCTCGTTGCTGTATCAGCAGCGCCGTGAAATGTTCCGTGCTTGGGCTGCAAAGACTGAGAGAAAAGGGGATGCGGGAGGAGCCGCGTCTGGGAGAAGCTGCATTCGCTCATCTTCCTTCTCTGTATCCACCCAGGTCCTGCAGTACCGGACTCGGTGCCGAGAGCTGGAGCAGCAAGTGGAGGCAGCAGGGGTGAGTGTGCAGGCTGCTGACTACAGACAGTGCACATAGCATTCGTTAACACCGGCAAAAAACACCTCTCCAGAGTGACAGTGACAGGAAAACAGGCTTTTGCTACCGGAGGGTTTCGGGAAGCGCTGTAATTCTGCCCGTCAGTGTGTGTGCAGTTGCCGTTCTTGGAGCAGCCAGTAGTCCCAGAAATGCCAGTCCAGAAATCCCCACCGAGAAGGATTTTAGTTTTGTGAGAGAGCGCTTTCCTGCTGGGGTAACGCGCTGTCCTCGGTCTCAGGAGAGGGCCGTACTGCCTGTTACGTTGTGGGGCCGTCTCTGAAAGAGAACCGGCTGGAACACGGCATTTCGGCAGGCGGGAATGCTGGCGTTCAGCACACAGAGCTGGCTCTTCTGTGCTTTTCTTTCTGCTTCGCGGCTAAAGTAAACCTGGGAGAGGAAGAGTAGGAGAGCAGGAGAGCATTCCTGGGCTTCAAGTGCAAGTGAGCGCTTGTGGTGCTGAGCGGAGGATCCCGGGCTGTGAGAGTGCAACAGTGGGAGACTGAGCAGAGCTGTCCCCTGCAGTGACACCCTTCCCCTTCCTCTCTGCTGTCACGACACTGTTATGCCTGGAAGAAGCCACGAGCTGCAGAGATACCAGCAAATGGAGGGGAGAGCGATGGATGCTGACAGTAGTGAAGGGAACACAAGAATTTGACTAATCTTTTCCTTTCTGCCTTAGGGATCCCTCCCCGGCAGGCGGGAAGCCACAGAAGACCAGAGCCTGGAGAAAGCACTGCTGCGGCTGGAAGAGGAGCAGCAAAGGTACAAGGAAGAAGCGTTCCCTCATAGCCGGTACCCTGGATGCTCATGGAGGGGAGGGAAAACCTGCCAGTGCCGCCTGCTCTCCCCAAGGGAAGCGGCTGGACGAGCCGCTGTGACAGGAGAAAGGTCCACGATGTGTTTTCTGTGGTGCAGTGACAGTGTTGTGTGCCGAATGGCTCTGTTCTGAGCGGGGGGTTGTTCCGGGTGAGCTGCAAAGGTCCCTTTCCAGCCTCAGGTGCTCCAGGGTTCAGTAGGTGAGGGCTCAGGACAGTGGTAGAGAAAGGTGATGGATGATGCAGTGATCAGACAGCACGGCGGGGAGGCAAGACGTTCACTGTGGGCATCATCAGAGTTGAGAGGAAGGGAGAACCGAACCTGTGGATGGCAATGGAAGGCTTAAAGCCAGGAGAAGCAGCTGAGCTGGCCATCCCAGAGAGATCTTGGTTAATGCCAGGAAGCGCTTTTGCTGCCTCTGAGTCTGACAACAAAGCCAGTGTTGAGGGAGCTGGGAAATCCCGGGGCTGCTGCTTGTGGGCAGCAGTTGTTGAGCGACCTCTCTGCTGTTTCTCCCTCTCCCAGGTGTGAGAATCTGGCAGAAGTGAACGCTCTCCTGCGGGAGCAGCTCGATGAAGCCGGTGAGGTTAATTCAGCCCTCAAAGAAGATGTTGCAAAACTGACGGCGGATTGGATGAGGGCCCGGGAGGAGCTGGGGTTGAAGGAGAGTGAACGGCGCCGTGAGCGCGAGGTAAGGAAAGGCTACGGGCTCGTCAGCCGTGATGCCAGAGCGGCGTGAGAATGGATTTGATTTCTGGCCGAGAGGTCTTGCTGTGTGGCAGCGGTGGCTCTGCTGAGCTGTGCTGGTGCTGAGGAGCAGGAGACAGGGCTGGGAGATGGAAGAGACCTGGTGCTGGGGGTTGCGCTCTCTCCTCTCTGAAAGACTCGAGCAGTGTTGGCGAAGGCTGGACTGGCATTTCTTTTTGTCTTGGCACGTTTAGGTGTATGACAGCTACGTCAGGGGTGAGCACCAGCGTCTCCTCAGCCTGTGGTGCCAGGTGGTGACCTTCCGCCGTCAGTTCCTGGAGATGAAGACTGCCACTGACCGGTGAGTACGAGGGAAGGCCAGAGCTCTTGCAGGAAAGCTGTAGCTTCCTTCACACCTGCTGGGTGAGCCTCCGTGTTACAGTAATTGTGGCTCAAGCCATGATTTCTCCTTTGAGAGTCTGAAGCAATGAAGCCATGAAGCTGTTTAGCTGTCTTTGGAATGATTTGGTTTGATGCAGGTTTTCAAACCAGACTGAGGGGCTCGGGCTGTGGGCAATGCCGAGGCCCTGAGCGATGAACTTGCCTGTGGTGATGTTTGGGCACATTAACTCGGGCACGGGCACACATGGACATGCTGGAAGAGACTCCCCACATCTGTGCGTGCAGCACGTAGAGCAGTCCGTTTAATAGAACGGTGGAAATCTGCCGTACATCTCACTGAATGAGAGTATGTTAATAAGCTAGAGCAGCAGCAACAGTCAGTAAGAGTCACTGGAGGTCCTTGAGGCCTCTGGCCGTCCCACACATTTCTTCTCATCTCTGAGGAGAAAACAGACTCATCCTCGACGATCACGCAGACTCATTGCTCAACTGTCCAGATGCGTCCTGGTCCCAAAGTGCCAGATGAGCGGCTCGTCCCAGCCAAGGCGTCACCTTTCCTGCCAGCTGGGACTGGTGCACAATGATGCGCTTCAGAAGCGAGTGAGCTGATAGAGATGGTGCTGTGAACACGGTCTCTTTCTTGATTCCTCTTCAGAGATTTGTCTGAGCTGAAGGCAGAGCACATGAGGCTTTCTGGAGCTGTGCTTGTGAGCTGCTCCCGTCCAACCTCTGGCGACCTGGAGAAGAAGGAGCTTCAGGACAGGTGAAGCTGTTTTAAACTTTGCTGTTACCAACATGATCTTTTGTGGCTGCTGCTGTGATTCGTAGATGAGCTGTGTTCACGTTTTAAACACACCCATTCTGCACAGCCCTGTTTCTGTGCCTGGTCAGACTGTTGCCTTCAACGGGATGGACAGAAAAACCGTCAGACTGACAGAAGCTGTTCTGAGTAAGACCAGACTGGCAAAGAGATTGCATAGCACAGTGTTTTTGCTGTTAGCTGACTCTTGGTGAGAAATGGAGAGCAGCATAAAGAGAACTCTGTCTCTGTACAGCCCTTTTCCTCCCCAGGGCTGCATTAAAGCAGTTGGGAGGAATGTGAACAGGAGCATCATAAGCAGTGTAGCTCCTCTGTGCTGATGGTTCCTTGCAAGACTGAGTGCAGAAGACCTTTGTGGCAAGAAGGGCCATTTGGCACCCTCAAGCTCATTACCCCTTAGAGCTGGATGCTGCCTTTGCTGTATTTTCTGGCTTGAACTTTCTCTGCTGTGCCTCTGGGAGCTGCTCAGCTCTTTCCCAGGCGATGGTGTGCTGTGCTTTTGGAGTGGCACGTGGACCTTCTCTTCTCAGGGTGCTGGAGCTCTCGGCCTTGCTTGTACCCTCCCAGAAGAAGAATGAGGAGAAGGAGAAGCCCATGGAAACACCTGACAACACCGTGGAGATTCTGGTGTGTTTTCCCTTGATCTGGGGGACAGCCCAGTGTTTGCTCCCCAGCCGTAGCACACAGAGGTGCGGTTTCCTCAGCAGAAGGAGGGGTAGAGATGCCACCTGCAGGGGAACATCAGGGACATTGCCAGAATGTTCCTTGTGTGTTTGGCACAGGTGCAGTCAGTCCGGGTGCAGCAGCGGCAGGGGAGCTGCAGACAGCTCCGGTGTCTTCCTCAGGGGTTGCACCAAGGCTGTTGTGCCTGGGGTCAAAGTTCCTTGGCACTGGCAGCTTCCTGGCAGTCTATGGAAACGAGCTGTCGGTCTTTCCCTTCTTAGTTTTAGCCAGGAAGAAGTGGAATAGATGTGGGAAGGAATGCACTGGAATGCCGAGGGCTGAGGCTTCTGGGCATGGCAGTGCCGCTGAGGATGGGAACGCTGCAGAGGGAGCAGCTCTGCCCTGCCCACCCTTTCCTCCTTCTGTTCTCAGGAAGCCGGTCGGTTAGAGAAAGAACGTGAAGTTCTGTGGAGTAAAAGTGCCAAAGAGGAGAACCTGCCCCTGCAAAAGCTGATAAAAGATATAACTGAGGTGTGTGCAGAGCTGGGACCTTGATCTCCAACCCCCTCCCAGCTTTTGCCTCCAGCGGAGCCGTCTCTCTGCTCACTGCTTCTCCCGGCTGTCTGGAGCCGCCTTGGCCGCTCCTCACTGCTTCTTTGTGCTCTTTCCCTGCCCGTTGCTTGCAGGCCCTACAAGAAGAGCTTTCTGCCAGGCAGGACTCCATCGATTCCCTGCTGCAGCAGCACAGGCAGCAGGAAGAGAAGTGCAGGACGCTGCAGCAGAGGCTTGAGCAGCTGCAGGAGGAATGCGCCACGTCCAGCAGCCAGCGGCAGCACCTCCAGTCTCTGGTGCAAGCGCTCAGAAGGTGAGCGTTTCCTCCTTCTCCTGCGGTCCAGAGGCAATCTGCTTCCAGTTCGGGAGCCCAGAGCTGTTGTGGGCAGAGAACTTGCCTGCCCTGCCTCGCGCGTGCCTCTGTTTGGCACCACAGCATCCTCCTGTCGCTGCTTTTCCTGCTCGGCTGTGCCTCCCAAGGCTGTCTGGGCGATTCAGAGCGATGCTGGCATACAAGGCGCCTCTCCCTCGACATGCTGCGTCTGCTTCTGCTCTTTGGGTGCCCTTTCCCAGGCACCGCTTCTCGCTGGCTGAAGGCAGCAGCCTGCCCGCCTTTCTGCTTCCCTCTTCAGTTACCCTGGGAGGGGAAGAGCAAGTTCTTCCTCCCCGTGCTCCCCACAGCTCCATCCTGGGATGAGGAAAACAGGATCTGTGACTCTCCCGGCCTCTTCATTCTTGTAACGGAGCCTTGTCTCTGCAGTGACTGTGCCAACCTGGAGAGAACCAGGGACGAGCTACAGCAGCAGCTGGAAGTAACGGAGCAAGAAGCCTCGCGTCTGCGTCAAAGGAACACGGAGCTGCAGCTGAAGGAAGACTCAGCCCAGGGGGACAAGGTGGAGCAGCAAGAGGCGATGGAGAGAGCGCGTCGTGAGCAGGAGCTGCTGTGAGCGTTCGAGCTTTCTCGGGGCAGGGGTGGGCATGGCTGGACCTTAGGGGCCCAGCGCACAAGGCTGAGTTGTGCCTGCTCGTCATTTGCAGCACAGAAGGGCGAAGGGAGCCCGCGGGCAGGGCTGGCTGCCATATCTGGACATATTAGGTACTCTTGGTTTGGAGATGACAATGCTTTTAGGTTAAGAACTTGTTTGTCTTTCCCCGTCTCCCAGGCTGAAGGACTTTGCTGCGCTCGAAGGAAAGCATTCATTATTGCAGAGTGAGCTGGTAGTGGCGAGAGAGACGCTGGAGGAGTCGCAGCTTCAGAGGGATCTGCTGGAGCGAGAGAAACACGAGCTGACCATGGCCCTGGAGAAGGTACGGTCCCCTTATTCCTAGGGAGCACCTGTGGGAGAGGGAGCTGTGACAGCAGGACCAGCACCGGTGCTGTTCCTGGCAGGAGAAGACAGGGAAACCGTTGCTGTCCTTCTTGGGAAATGGGGATCAGAGCACACAGGCTCTTTGGGTGTTCAGTCCCCACGTGCTCATTGGGAGCGTGAACTGGGAGCGTGTCGGAGACACCCAGGGGATGGGAGTTGCTGCTGGGAGTCAGGCATTTTCCTGCCCTTGTTGTCACGTTGTTCTTTTGTCTCTGCAGGCCGAGCAGTCGGTGGCAGAGTTGAGCAGGACTCAGAAGCAGCTGAGTGTAGAAATAGCTGATCTCCGTGCTGCAGCAGCCAACATGAGCAGTATCAATGAAGCTCTTGCAGTGGAGAAAGTGCAGCTGAACCACCTTGTGCTGCAGGTGAGCAGAGTTGCCACAGCTCTTGCCAGCTGTTTGTCTCCAGCTGCTGCTGCTTCTCAGCCTTCTTGCCTTCCAGCAGTAGGACTGGCTGGCTGTGCAAATGTTGTTCCTTGTCCTGTCCAAGCCAAAGCTCCTTCCTAGGAAATGTTCCTGTCTTTGATGTGCTCTCTGCTTCTGTGATTGTAGCTGGAGCAAGAGAATGAGGTTGTGTCAGAGAAAGTGGCCGGGCTGGAGAGAGCAAGAGTCTGTGAGCAGGAGCGGCTGAGCTGGTGTGAAAGAACCAAGGCAGAGCTCTGTGCGGAGAAAGCCCAGCTGGAGCAGCTGCTGCAGGAAGCAGAGGAGCAGCAGGAGGGGCTGCGGGTGCAGCTGAGGAGACTGGCAGAGGAGAAGGAAGAAACCCGAGAGCAGCTCAGTGAGGTGAGACCAAAAAGCTGGTGCTTGTGGGTGGGCGTTTGGCTGCTTGGCTGAGTGAAGCTGTGTCTGCTGGCTGCTGCAGGCTTTGTGTCAAGGAGACACTCGGTAGCCCTGCAGGGCAGGGGGTTTGTTCCCTTCTTTTTGGCACCACGTTGATGGCTTGCGGAGCAGCTCTGCAGTTCTCTGCGCTGTCCTCTGCTTCTCTGGGTTCTTCTAATCCACCGGTCCGTGTTGGGCTCTTCCGTGGCTTTTGCTGAGCTGCAAAGCGGTGATCGTGTTGTCCATGGATCAGAGCGGGGCGACTCCTGTCACCTGTGGCAAAAGAAACAAACTGTGTAGCTCTGAATCCTTTTTCTGAGGCAGAATCCGGTCGGCAGCGGCTGAACATGAGCCGGCGTGTGCCCAGGTGTCCCAGAAGGCCAAGAGCAGCCTGGCTTGTCCCAGCACTGGTGTGGCCAGCAGGAGCAGGGCAGTGACCGTCCCCTGCACTGGGCACTGGGGAGGCCACAGCTGGTCCCAGGCAGCCCAGGCTGGCCTTGCACATCACTTGCCGGTGAGCGGGGCCAGCGCCTTTTGGCAGCCCAGGCTCTCGGTGCGGGACCAGCAGCTGCTCTCACACTTGGAGCCCCCGGGACAGGAGCTCTTTCTCCTCCCGCCCCCTGGCCAGCGGCGCTGGCTGCTCTGCACACAGCTGCACAGAAAGGGCTCCAGCTGCGGTTTGTCCCGTTCCAGGTGTCCCGGCAGCAAGAGTCGGCCAGCACTGGTCTGGAGCAGTTGCGCCAGGAGTCCTCTCGCCAAGGGCTCGCCCTGGCCAAGGTGTCCGAAGAGAAGGAGGTGCTGGTGCAGGAGAAGGCTGCCCTGGAGCTGCGCCTGGCAGCCGTGGAGCGGGACAGACAAGGCCTTTCCGAGCAGCTGGCAGAGGCCAGGTAAAGGGCGAGGAACCCTGGGCAGGACATGACTCGCTGTCGGGAATTACAGAGCTGGTCAGCATTGCACGGGGCTTTCTTGCGTCCCCTGTGCTTTGCGGATGTTCTCACCTTCCAGGGACAGAACAGGGAAGAATCTTGAGGGGAGAAATCCCCTCTTATTGTGTTCCCCTGCAGAGCAATTGGAAGTGCTGATGGGATGCACCTGTGAGCAGAGGTTGGGCCTTTGCTGGCTGGCACAGACGTTGTCAGGAAAACTGCTACCTGTGTGCCATCCACCAGGCAGCAGCCATTTCAGATTTGGCTGTCGAGATGAAATTCGGCTGGGCTTGCTGCGTTACGCTGGGTCCTAAGGAAAGCCTGGGCGTTCCCTCAGAGGGGCCTGCGTTGCTAATTTAAATGGCAGAAATATGTTTGCTGTACACGGGTGTCCATGCAGCCCCTTTTCCGTTCTCAGGGGCAGGGATCTTGAAGCACTTGTCACTGGGATCCCTCCCTGTGGGTGTCAGGAGCAAGAAGCTCATTTCTCTCCGTGTCCACAACCCGCAGGCCGGTGAAGGAGACCCTGGCGCGCAGCCTGTTTGAGGCTCAGCAGCGCGTATCTCAGCTGGAGATCGCCCGGAGTCACCTGGAGATGCGGCTTCACACCGTCACGCAGGCCAAGGACGTGATACAAGGTGAGGCCCCATGTGCTTTGTTTCTGGTGATGCCCTGCCTAGACAAGATGGTATAAAACCAGCTCTCTGTCCGCAGTGCTTGTGAGGAGTGAAGGAGCTGGAACAGACCCCTCCAGCACTGAAACTCCAAGGGCTGAAGGTCAGTAAGGCCAGAAGCAGGGTCTGGGTAGACTCTGACTCTTGCCACTTGTGGGGTTTGCAGGGGAAGTGAAGTGTCTTCAACGTGAGCTGGAAGCAGAGAGATCTCTCCTGAGGCAGGAGCGGGAGAACGCGGCACAACAGCTCTTGCGGAGAGAACGGCAGCATGACGATGCCCTCAGACTTCGGCAGAGCGACCACGAAGCAGAAACACAGAGGCTCCTGCAAGACCTGGTAGGAAACAAGAGGTGTTGAATTCCTCAAGCACGCTCGGTGGGCTGGCTTTAGCAGAGGAACGGCCCGGGGTGTGAAATGGCAGCAACCGCGTGTCGCAGGCCGCACGTTGCCGGGCCAGCAGCAGAGCCGATGGCTCGTACTCGAAGGCACGTGGAGCCCACAGGACTGTGCTGGGACAGGAAATGCAGCCGCAGATGGAGCGTGGGCGTGAGATGAGTTCAAGGGCAGGTTGGGGGCCCCACCCAGAGCGTGGCAGCACAGGGGGGCTCTTACCAGCCTCCCGTCTCCCATGGGGCAGAGTCCTGACCCTCGTGCCAGCTGCAGTCACGGGAGCTTTGTTCCTTTCTTGCTGCCCTTTCTCGGTGGACAGAGGGGTTTTCTTTGGGCCTGAACCCCAAAGGAGGGTGAAGCTTCCCATGTTCTGAGGAGCTTGGCTGGGGCTCCATCCTGAAGCGTTTTCCTCCCGTCCTCAGGCACGCGCGCGGGAAGGGCACCAGTCAGAGCTGCAGGAGCTGCTGGAGCGATGGCAACAGGAGAAGGCAGAGACAGAGAGGGAGCACGAGAAGCAGCTGGTGGACATGGAGCAGAAAGTTGCTGCCGTGCAAGCTCAACGACAAGAGGAACAAACCAGACGTGAAAATGCCGAGCGAGAGGTAAAGGCTGCGAAGGGAGAATGGGTGTGTTTTTGCGAGGCTGGAGCTGTGGGAGATGGCTGGGGCTGGGGCCGTGTGGAGCATCCCTGCATGTTTCCTGCACTGAATCTGGGCAGGTGAAAGGCGTGCAGGGCCAGCGCTGGGACTGGGGACGAGTCCTCTCATGGGAAGCCAGACAGAAATGTGACCTTTGGTTTTAGATTGTCGTGCTGCTTGTGGGTTCTGGTTTTGTAAGAGTTACCTCAGAATATCTTCACTGCTCTCTTAACCGTCCTCTTTTGATGTTTACTGGTAGGTGTTCATAGCCTCATGTCCATTACAGACCAAAGGGAGTTTGTAGGACTGAATCCCCACGAGGATGGGGTTTGTGTTTGGGGGGACGGGGAGGGGCGCAGCAGGATTGTTGACAAACGAGAAACCTTTTTAAAGAGTCCAGTGAAAGATTTTGGAGCGGTAGGACAGAGGTGTGTTCTGGGCTGTTTTCAGTCCCTGGCTGGTGAGCTGTTTTGTGCCCAGCTCTGCTGTGCCAGAGCAACCCCGTCCTCCCCTGGCAGCGCTTGTGTCCTGCCCAAGGTCCTGCGTGCAGAGTGAGCCACATGTGTCCTGTGAGCTGACTAAGAGTTTGTTGCGGATTCAGTCCCAGAGGGACCCTGTTTATCCTGCCAGTGTCCCTTAGGAAGCTGCGTCTCCCCGTGGGCAGAGAATGACCCAGGAGAGCAGCAGCGCAGCGCCTGGAGAACGTGTGAGCCCGTCGGCCTTGGAGTCTTGGCACAGACCTTTTGTGAGGGAAGTTTAAACCTGTCTGCTCTTTATTTCTGTGCAGGCCGTGCTGGAAAAGGAGCGTGAGAAGAATTCTTTACTGGAGCTGCTTCGCCAGACTCAGGGAGAGCTCACAGACGCCTGCCAGCGGGTAGAGCAGCTCAGGCAGCAGATGGAAGAGCAGCGAGAGAAGGGGCAGGTGAGTCCGCCTGGTCAGGGGCTTGAAGGAACAGGCCCTTGGCAACTGGGCGTGAGCTGAGAGGGGCTGAGAGGCATTGGAACAGGCTCCACACAGTAGAGGGCCAAACAAACTTCCCCAAAATGGGAAATGAAATGTTGGGTTTTTTCTTTCTTTTCTTTCTTCCCCTCCTCCCTTCATTGGTTCTCTCCTGTCTGGCCAAGCTTGGCCCGCGTGTCCTGGGGAGGATTTGCCACGGCAAGGAAAGGGCACGGTTGACCACACTAATGTAGGGAACTCGATAGAGTTTTATACCGATGGCTGAACAGCAGCGACACCGATGGTGCTTAGAGGATGCTTTCAGAGATGGAGATCCCTGGGCAACAGCTTTTCCACTGTATTAAAATAATGGAATTGGTACTGTTGCGTGATCCGGTTAAAGGCTCCATTGCCATTCCGCATGTACTTGTGCCACAGCCCCAAAAGCAGGAAGGCAAATGAGTGTGGATTTCTCCCAGGTGATCTGCAGGGGGCCCCTGGGAAGAGAGTTTGGGGCTGTTTTGGGCTGTGGCCCAGGGGGAGAAGAAGGCACTTGGCCCTGTCCAGTCCTGAGCCCGCTCACTCTCCCCGGCTTGTTCATTCTGGCCCTTGTAACCTGCGTGTGGCACCAGCTCCACCATCTCCTCTCTGAAT